>NC_132912.1:106399903-106703035 GCF_047675955.1 Chlorocebus sabaeus
GAGGAGGCCGCCCTCTCCCTGTCTCTCCCTTCTCTGCACCCAGCTCTTCTCTGCATGCTGAGGGCAATTGGGATCTCAGCCTGCCCTAATCTGTCCCCATCTGGGGCAGGTTTCTAGGAGGTGTCTGTAGTCCATGTGGCACCTTTGTGAGAATTAGAAAACTTGTACCTTCCTCTGGGCAGCTGCAGCCCTGAGCCAGGGCATGTGGCCTGGCTAGTGCAGTGTGGACTGAATTTTAGGCTCATTTGCCCCGTCAGCCAACTGCCCTTGAGGAGTGTACAGCCTGCTCAACCGCCCTGGGCAGGCCGCTCCTGAGCTGCTGTCTCCCTCTCTGACCTATGCCTACTTTCTCTTTCCTCGTTCCCTGCCCAGTGGGCATGGCAGCTGGGGGTGAGAGGCTGGTGGATGCCTCCTGTCCTGGGCAGGCTGCAGCCTCATGCCATGTCTCTCCCCCCTGCCCAATGGGCACATGGGCAGGCTGCAGAGGGCTCCAGGTTTTGGGCCCCTGGCTGAGAAGGGGAGGACCCTGTCCTGGCTGTAGCCTTCCTGCCCCAATCATCTCGCTGGATGCCGCTGCCCAGGGGTAGCCCTTCGGTATGGGCTGGGGAAAAGGGTTGGTCTTCTGCCACGGTCCCTGAGAACAGGTTTGCAGCTACCCTCTCAGACCTTTTCCCCACATCTTGTGCTGTCCAGGGCCTGGGCTGATAGAGCCTGCGGCAGGCCTGGGATGGGCCAGGGCCCCAGGTGGGGAGGTGTGCATTCCCTGGGCCAAGACCAGCCCTTTTCCTCATTTTAATTAATTTATTTATTTGGTTTGTGGTTTGGGTTTTTTTTTTTTTTTTTTTTTTTTTTGGTTTGTAGGTGAGTTCCCATCCTCTGGGCCCCTAGAAATACTGCCCTTGTATATGGGGTACCTGGGAAAGGGTACGGCTGAGGCAGTCATCACTCAGTATCGTCCCCCGACTCCAGCCACAAAGCTCATACCCAGCCCTGCCAATCATGAATTGGAACTCCATGAGGAGGAGCTAAATTTGGAGGCCTTTTGGCAAAAAGTGTCCATTTTACAGAGAGGCAAACCGATTCTCCTTAGTGCCGTGGGGCTGGTGGTCACCCAGAGCCATAGAGCACCCTTCCTCCTGGGCCAGAGCTGGGTGATCATGGTTGACTCAGGTACGTCAGGTGGCCCAGGAGGTCCCCCGTCCATAAGGACATCAAACTTCCAGGAGGGCTAGTGTTCCCAGTGTGGGCCAGGAACAGGACAGGGGGACCTTGTGATGGCAGGGCAGGGAGCCTGTTCGTAGGGAAGATGAGGAGGCAGGGGCTGCGTCTCACACCTCCAGGTTCTCATTCTAAGTTCTGGGGAGGGAGCGCCCCACCTGCTGAGGTTGGTCCTCTCAGCCCTGCCTGCCCTGGCCTGGGCTCTCCCAGCCTCCCAGCCCTCTGCCCCCTCAGATGGCTTTTTGTTTTTGTTTTTTTGCATCCATCAGAGACTGCTCCTCTGTGTGGCAGGCAGGGCATGGGTTTTAGTCCTGGCCACTAACCAGTTGTGTGTCCCTGGCTGAGTCGTAGCCCCCTGGAGCCCCAGCTTCTACTTCTGCAAAATGGTTGTTTGGGGAGAGAGGGGCAGGCTTTCTGTGTGACTGTCGGGAGTTCTTCTGTGAGGGCTGCCATGGGGTGGTGTGCCAGGACCTCAGGCTGGGCCTTTGTGGAAGTCACCATCCCACTATGGGTCTCCACTACCCAGTCACTGACCATGGGAGACCCCTTTTGTGGGAGGGAGCGGGGGCTGGCTAGCGGGCCCCCCAGCCAGGGATCCCAGAGGCTGAGGGTTGGGGAGAGGAAGCCATCATCTCATTACCTCTGTCAGTGCAGGGGTGGCTGCTGCTTCCCTTGTGCACTCGGGTCGCTGTGATTGTGAATAAAGGTGATTTCGTACCAGCCTGAGGGCTGTGCTGTGCGCGGAGCACTGGGGAAGGAGGGCCAGCGTGTGTGTGCACATGTGGGGGCAGGCTGGGGTGTGGGAGGCCTGGTGTCCTGGGTACTAGGGGAGTCATCAGGAGGTGTGGCCCTTCCCTCAGGGGTAATTGCAGGCCTCTGAGGCTTCAAGGTGTGCTGGGACAATCAGGGAAGACTCCCTGGAGTCAGGGGCTGGAGTGTGACTTGGGGCTAGAATGCCAGGTGAGCCTTGTAAATTGGGAGAGGCTACTGCATCTGTGAGGAGCAGGGTGTGGTGGGGAAGGTGCCCTGGGATTCCACGAGGAAGCTTGGCTTTTCGTTAAGGCTCAGCAGGGCTCAAATCTGCTGCTTGTGGGGGGTGCGCAGTGCCACCTAGGGGCTAATGGGAGGATGACAAGTGGTCGACTCAGGTCATCAGGGGCTGTGCTCTGAGCTCCCCAGGAACAAGGCTTCCACCCCTCTCCCCAGGCTCAGACCCCCACATCTGGAGGGAGCTCAGCTGTGTTCCCACTGGTGGGTGCAGAGGCCTATACCAAATGGGTGGTGCCACTGAGGAGAAAAGGGAAGCCTCTGGATAGAGTCCTTTAAAGAAGTGTTCTAGGTGCGCCGAGTGAGCCGAGTGGTGGGGAAGGCTGAGGGGAGAGGGGTGGTGGGGAGGAGGCAGCCAGACTGGCCCCAAGGTCTAGGCACAGTATTGGAATTGAGCTCGTTTGGCAGCGCCAGGCCTCAGAGGCGTGTGGGATACCTGCCTGCCCATCCTATTCCCGGGAGGATGCTCAGGCTACCCAGCCTCTGCATGGCCTTGCACAGCCATGGCCTGTTCCTACCATCAGGGCTACCCGGTCCTGCTTACTGGGGTCCAGCAAAAGCAGGAGAGGGTCAGGGGCCGTGCTAAAGGGGCAGCTAGGCCTGCTGGATGTGGGTTCTTGGCCCCAAGATCTGCATCTTTCAAAGCCTTGGCCATTGCCCAGAAAGCCTCCCAAAATGGGGGAGAGGCTGGAGGAGCTTGACCATGATTCTCAGCAAGATTGAGAGCTGGCTCATGTCTGTAATCCCAGCACTTTGGGAGGCTGAGGCAGAAGGACTGCTCGAGCCCAGGAGCTTGAGACCAGCCCTGGCAACATAGCAAGAACCTGTCTCTACAAATAATAGAAAAATCATCTGGGCATGGTGGTGCGCCTATAGTCCCAACTACTCGGGAGGCTGAGGTGGGAGGATTGCTTGAGTCCGGGAGGTTGAGGTTTCAGTGACCTATGATCATGCTACTGCACTCCAGCCTGGGTAACAGGGTGAGACCCTGTTAAAAAAAAAAAAAAGGCAAGAGCTTACCTACCTGCCCCCACCCTCCAGTGTCCTTTCTTTCAGAGGGCCCTGGGATCCTGGAGTCCGCCTTGCAATTTGAGACAATGGGACATCTGCTATTCAGCTGGATGGGTTTTTTTGGTGACAGGGAGAATTAAGAGGTGATTCTGTTTGGTTAAAAAGGCCCAAAACTTTATTTAGTTTTCAGGGAAATATAAGATGCATGTAAACATAAACAAAATACAAAACAAAACCCAAATCTTAGTCTAGAAGCATGCCAAGACAGAGCATTTTCTGCAGACCAAAGAGTCCTGTCAAAGTGATAAGGGACACCTGGAAAGTGGCAGGCCAAGGGGCTGGTCCCTTCCCCAAGGGCACTGCATTTTTGTGATGAGATTAAAAACAAACCAACTCCACTATTAAAAATGTTAGAAACATGGAGATAGTTTAGCACCACCATTGATTCTGGAAATATTTCAGCACTCAGATTGACTGCACTGAGTTTAATGTCCTTTCTCCAGTTTCTCTGCTGAGGAGGAAAGAAGGAAAACCTGGAGGAAGGGCTCCTCCTGACCCCACAGAGCCCACTAAGAGCTGGGAGGGGAATTCCATGAGGAATTCTCCAAGGTTCTGGAGCTCCAGAGACGTCCACCAGTCCCCACCCAGCCATGCAGTCCATATGCTCACGCTTCAGGGATTACTGAAGTCTGCCTTGCCCCGGAGTCACTTCCTGCAGACCTCTGAGTACCTGGCCGGGAAACCCATTTCCCATCCTGTGTCCTGGATTTAAAGAAAACCTGTTGCAGATAATGAGTTGTAAATTCAAGAAGGGTGGCTGTTTTGCTGTTCTCTCTCTGCAGTAAACTCATATGGGGAGTGTGCCTTGGTTATAAGGCACTGCAAAACAGCAGGGTATATCCATGGATGAATGTTCATCATACCCAGTCTAATTCATACCAGGTGGCAGGCTCAGCAAACTGAAACCACCACAGGTGTCAGAGATACTTGAGAATGACTGGTACCAACAGGATGACAAAGGAGGTTGCCTTCCTCCCAGATGTGCCCAATAGAGTCTGAACCCTGGTTCTAATTTGTGGAGGTGGGTCCCGACTGTATGACCCATTGTGGTCACTGGTCTTTGAGCTATACAACTTGAGAGGCTAGCTTTGGATTGGACAGTCAAAGGGAAGTGGGCAAAACCAGCTGAGAACCGGGAGCTGGATGCATGTATTCTGGAATCAGGGCCTGCAAACTCCAAGATTGGTTTGTGGCTGGTGACTTCCCCTCTCTGCTAAGTAAATCAGTGACCATTCATTGAGAACCGATGGGGACCCAGCATGTGGTCCAATGAGTGGCAGTTTTTTTCTAGCCAGCTTCTGTGGCCAAATTTGGAGGACTTTCCAACCTGCTCTGGCTGGACCCTTGGGTGTTGAATCACTAAATTCCCTTTCTACCTGCTCTGTTCTTCCTGAAACACTCAGAGCTGACTTCTTCCTTCTTTCTAATCAACAAAGACAAAACTCCAAACCCCTTTTCAGCCTTCACACAACATTTCTTTCTAGAAGACATCCTCTTCTGGAAGCCGCCTTTCCTAGTGAAGGGCAGTAGGCCCCAGCTACCCCAAACATGCACACGCTCTTCTCACCAACGTGCCTCTCACTTGCCTCTAACGTGCTCGAGCCTTCCTTTTGCTCTAAATAATTCTTCCTCCCTCCCTCCCTTTTTCTCTTTCACCTCTTGAGGTTCAGCTTATTGGCCAGGATGGAACTGGGAGCAAGGCAGGGACCTTCAGTGCAGGGATCCCCATTCTCTAAGGCCACTGAGTTCTAGGACTGCAGTAGGAGAGGGTGTTGATTGTCAAGGTTAATTGCAAACTTGAGATTTTAAAAAGACAGGATTGGGGAAGGGGGATTGCGTGCTAATCCCAACCTTATAGACAGGCTGGGATCAAGGCCTTGGAAGGTAGAGCCCTCCACCCAGTCTGTAAGCACCAGTGTGCCCACCTTATGGCCTGGGGACCCAGGTTTGCAGGAGAGAAGTTAACAGTGGGGCTGTTTTTCCCCAAAGCTGTGGGTCACACTCCTGTCTTCTCACTGGCTCTGATCATGCACCTCGGGAACCACAGAGACATGAGACTGCACCAAACAGGGATGATGATTTAGCCAGAAACTCATGAAGGTCTAGCAGAGCCCGCCACACTTCCCAGGAAGTGTTCAGTCTGGCCCTGCAGTTGGGACTAAACTTATATGCACCTGCAGGTCTTGTTGGGTGCACCAAGAGCAAGTTCTCACCCCGACCACCTGACCCACCCTCTGAAACAAGGATGAAGGGACTGGCAGCTTTTATGATAAGGGGCTTCTCATACCCATGGCATGGCTGAGGGGTGGGAGTCAGCCTGCTCGATGACACATCTGTAGGGGTGACCTAACTGAACCAACCCAGTGTTTGCATACCCAGTGGCATCTCTTTTGCACATCTTCATTTTGGAGCCTGGGATGACTGCCTAGGCCGCTTATGCTAGACCTGTTAATGCCAGTGTGAAATTTCCAACTACTTAATAAAATAACTACAAAAAGAAAAAAAAAAAAGACACATTGCACTCTCCAGCCAGAATGATGTGTGTGAATGACACACACACTTGCTGCCAGAAGCCGTGAGTCCCTTGGGACCTGCCCATTGCCAAGGACTTGTTCAATGGAGACAGCTTTGCCTGGTTTTTTTCTTTTTTTCTCTAACCCCATGTTATTTAGTTCAAGTGGGATGTTACCAACACTTGCGTACACACACATGCATTCGTACACCACGCACGCACGCACACACGCACACATTCTCAACACATGGCCCTCAAAAAAGTGAGGGAATCTTAATTATTTAGCAATGTGGACAGTTCTCTTCCCAGAGAGCTCTGCATTGAGATTCTCAAAGACTGAATATCTAGATGGATATAAGCCAAGGGAGAGTCCCGCACAGGGCACAGTCCCACTCTGGGGCACAGAGATCCGTGTCTGTGCAGAAATTCACCAAATGGGGGTTGGAGCAGCAAGCATACAGTACTGGAGGTGGAGGGAACAAGCCACACGGATGTCCCTGTCACCTTGAGGGGCAGAGCTCTGAGGCTCAAACCCAGAGGAAACTTCCCATTCTGCTGCTTTCTCTACCGGTGCTGAGGAAGGAGGCCACATTGGTACTTGTTGTGGGAAGTTCTGTCTGCAGAGAAACTTGAATAGACCCCCGACTCTTCCTGGAGCAGAATTTGTACGGACTGTCTGGGTGCGGAGCACAGGCAGGGCTCACTCCTCAGGCTGAAGTCGCTGAGATGAATGGACAGCCCAGGCTGCCCATTGGTGTCTCACTAGGGTGTGCACGGATCAAGGTTCTCACATCCCCCGCAAGATTTGGTGACTTCTAGGCTTCCTGCCTAGAAACTGAACTGAGGGCACCCAGTTTTAGAAAGATTCAAACGTACACCAGAAGGATCACAGCCCAAACATCAGGACACTGGGGTGAGAGAGGGCTGCTGGGAGTCATTTTTAGGCCAGGTCTGAGCAGCTGGCTGCACCACAACAGAAATCAAAACAAGGAACAGTTCCTGAGGGCCTGACTCTGCTCCAGGGCTGGGGCCCCAGAGGTCAAGGGCCCCATGCCTGAATCCCTTTCTGCTGGGTGGATCTGGCAGGGACCCCATCATCTTCCCAAGGAAGGGGGAGAGGAGAACGTTACCAGATCAAACTCCACCGACCCACCCACCTGTTCCACAGCTAGGATTCCTTCAGCAGCTCGCTCCCTGCCTCTTGCTGCCTGAGCACCACTGGTATTCCCTCCATTGTCCCCAATGAGCCCTGGCATCCATCTTGGTAATATTGCACTTTTCCTGTCTCTCAGATTGTTTCCATTTTTGATTGAGAATGCAAGGTATTTGGAGGGGGTAGGGGAAGTGAGTAACCTTAAAGAAATAATATATTAGTTAAATACAATAACAGGAAAAAATAGGGGTTATTTTTATCTTTTTCCCCTTAAAAACAAAAACTACCAAATCAAGGTCTAAACTTAAATAGTCCTATATCTATTCTGCAAACACTAGTAATAGGAAAATAATGCCTGACTGAAATTCCCTTGTCTTTTTTCCTTAGATGATAAAAGTAGTAACATGCCTTGCTGGGGAAAGCAATGGATATAAATGCCTGTAAAATATGCTGCTCTAACATCTGAAAGTGATTACAATGATTCTATATAATGCCTTCGTCAAGATGGAAAATCAAGGAGGAAGAAAGAGAAACCTTTGGGGCCAGGCTGGGGGTAGACGGGGCTGAGGCCTGGCAAGACAGCCGGTCTACAGCCACTGGATGTAGGGGAAACCCACAGGGCGTGGGGCACACCTGCTGCTCCGGGTTGCCCCTTTCCAGCTCTCTCTCACTGCCCCCAGAGTCCCATGGCCTGGTGAGAATAGTGAGGAGAAGAGAGGCAACACAGCCAGGCCTGCTGTCACAAAGAGGGATGAGGTGGGAGGAGATGACGTTTCCCCCCCCTGAAATACAAGAAAAAGGTCTTGAAATGGAAAGGAAAACAAAGCACCAAATGCTGCATCTTCGGGCATTATATGAACCTCAATAATGACCTCAGAAGGGCTCATTATGGTTAAAGTTGCAGTATACAGCAATACAGTGTCATTTCACATTTTCAATCGCAACTCATGGGAAACTAGGTTTGGACACTGCGGAGATTTTGTTTTTCTTTTTCCTTTTTTAGTCCGATCTGGTTTTCCTCCAGATGGGTCAGAGCCCTAGGCCCCCTCCCTCCTCTGCCTGCTGCCGGCAGTATCCTTCAGCATCACAAAGCAGCTCAGTAGCTCTAGGGAAAGGCCCTCTTGCCCTGGCTAGGGCTAGGAGTCCAGGGGCACAAGGCCTGGTATCCCCTGGCCATGTCTGAGAAGGACTGGCATGCACCCTTCTTGCTTCAAGTATTAATATTCTCTTTGGGTTTGCAGCGTTTATGCTGTGAGTTAGGGGGTGAGGGGGCGAGGTGCGAAGACTGGGGCATGGCAATCCCTGTTCACTGCCCAAATCTACATGCTGTCACCAGGTGGCAGCACTCCCCACTTTTCCTGGATGCCTGAGCAACTCCCAGCCATCCTTGGGGCTGGATGTCACAATGTAAACATGACCACACAATAAACTATAATGGCGGTGAAGAGGAGCACGGAATTAATGTAGTGGGGAGATCTGCCATTAACTAGCTGTGGGATTTTGGAAAAGTCATTTCCTGTCCTTGGGCCGCAGTAAAAGGAAGGGATGGGATAGAGTGACCTCTGAGGTCTCTTTCAGTTCTGCCTTTTAATGACTATCACTTACAGCACTGGGGATCAAGGAGAGGAGGTCCTTGGGGGAGCTGGGAGGATGTGGGGGGCAGTGCAGGTGGTGGGGAAGGGCAGGAAAGGCAGGCTTTGGGGAGCACTGTGGTCCAGTCCAACTGAGATGCTCTGTGCTCGGCAGACACGCTCTGCACTCCCTCCTGGCCTGGCTGGCGCACTAGTGACTGAACTGGCTCAGTGCAGACATCTGAGGAGCGAGGCTGCAGGGCCCTCCCCCTGGAAGATAGCTACATTGAAGGTTCTTTACCTGACAGTCACTCTACTTTTAAATTTTATTTTAAATAGTCATAAATTACTTTTTTTCTCTTAATAAATATGTGCTGTTTAAAAATGAGAAAAGTATATACTGCATCTTTAAGTAATGCACTTTGCTCTCTGGGTTTTTTCCATTCTACCTTATTTAAAGTGCATTAATTAAAAAATAATGAACCACTTCTTTATCATTATTGTTCAAATAAGTACAAATAATATTAATATGAAGACACTAAACACTACCATTAGTACTGCAATCTAGCAGATTAACTCAACATCCTGCTCTATTTAATACTGTCCAGCAGAAGAAAATAACTAATTTCAATTTTAAACAAACTCACAAAACAAAAGGAAACAAAACAATCTCACCACAGGCCTTCAACAAAGAACACGAGCCATTTGCTCTAGCTGCCAGGTATCAGCGTATGGCGAAGGACAGGGGCTCGGGGTTGCCCAGGCAAGGCCTCTGGGATGGGGTGTGGTAGGGTAGGGGTGGGGGTGGGTTTTGAAGGCACTGAGACGCTGGGTCCCATGCTGCCCTGCCTGGGGGGGGAGTAGGGTGAGGGAGGGCCTTTCCTCCTCTATAGAAAACACGAACCCGCAGTCCAGGGACCCTGGCAGCTGAATCGGTGGCTGTGAGGCCCGATCTGTCCAAAATCAAAGGCACGTGTGGAAATCCACTCCCAGTGAAGGGGCAGTCCTTGGGGGAAGCCGGCTAGGCTTCTGGAGGGTCCCCTCTGAAATGTCAACAATTGAAAAACACAACCCAAAGGTGACAGAGGACCTGCAGGGAACTTTATTCTCTTACTTCTGTCTTCACTGGGGCACTGCCCCTCGGGAAGACCAGGTTGGCTCCTGGCACAGGGATCCTCCATCTTCTTGGGCACCTGTGGCATTGCCAGCAGGCCAGAGGGGGTGGCTGGCGGTGCTGGCTCCAGTCTGACCCAAGGGGCCAGCCGGGTCCCCTCTGCCCATAGTGGGGGCAATGGCTGCTTCTCCACGCTTCATACGTAAGGCTTCCAGCCCTGCCCAGCTGGGGAACACATGCAGAATGGCGGTCACCCAGCAGACTGGGAGCTGCCTTCTCTCCAAAAGTCTGGCTCCTGAACACCCTCCTCCTTCCTGGGGAGGGTTTTTGCCCCTCTGAGGTTGTGCAGGAACCAGAAGAACAGTTTCTCTGCTTCATCATGTCTGCAACCTGGGGCTTGCCTAGCCCCCAATTTTTCTGGCAGGCGCCAAGCTCCAGCACAGTCCACACAGTGGAAACCAAATGAAACAACTTTGGCTTGTGGAGGGGGAAGAATGTGAAACAAAAACAAAAGCAAAATCACCCGCCCACAAGATACAACAGAAACCCCATCCACTACCCATCCCCTTCCCGTGTGAGGCCGACCACCCAGGCCCCCAAACAACCCCTAAAATAAGGCGCAAACCAAAGGCCTGACATATAAGCCCCAAATCAACAAACCTCTCCCGAAACATGCAAAGGAACTGCCCGCCCGGAAATACCCAAAATAGTCTGTGCAGATTATGAAGAGACCGGTGGCTTCGCCCACCCTCTGTAAACTCTGGTACTGTGTCCTCCATGGGGTGCCCTGCAGAGAGCGGGCTCTATTCTCAAGGCCAAGACAGTGACAGCTATGGAAGATGGTCCTTGCTGGCACCTGGGAACTGCTTTTTCTTCAGCTAACAGTGACAGTGGCCTGGCCCAGGAGCAGGCTTGAGCTCACAAGACACCCCCAAGCCCCAAAGCCAGTGGTGGCTTCTAATGTACCCACCTGTGGTATGCAGTGGCAATGCCTGGGAAACCAGCACAGTTCACAAATACAGCTTAGGACAATAGCAGGGCCACCTGGAGTGGCACGATGCCAGCAACCAAAACTGGGCCAAGCAAGGGCAAGACACTGGAGGCCCCCATGACCACGTCTTTTCCAGATCTGTAGCAAAGGCACAACTGGGGTCTCCCACATGGCCTGTCCCAAATGGCATGTAATCCATTGGTGAAGTCCCCATGGTGCACAGGGGATCTCAGCTTTCTTGGCCCTGGGTCCCAGGCCTGGGACTCCGTGGTCCATTCCCTTACATACTCAGTGTGGGCACCCCCATCCCCTACTTTCCAGCTGTGGGATGGCTTGGACGGGGGGCATCTTTGAGGTCACCCATTCTGTAGGGTTGAATGTTGTCCACCCCCCACCCCTCCCGTTTTTTCCTTTCCCTTTTGTTCGTCTCACCGCTCATCCAGTGGGCGGCCAGAGAGGCACACTGAGGCTGCAAGAACCCAGGCCCTCTGCTAGTTCTTTTTCTCAAGGTAGTTGGAAGGCACCCAGCCTTTGAAGGGCTTCACACCATCCAGGATCTGGCAGTACCACCAGCCATTAGGGTTCCTCTCCAGAACCTCCATGGACACTCCCTCCTGGAAGCCTGCTGTCTCCTCATCCCCCTCGTAGTCCGCGATAGAGACATACACGTCTTTGAGGTTATTGTGGATGAACTGAGACTTCTCAATGGGCTTGGGGCGCACGGGGGACACGGGGATGCCGTTGCGCTGGGCGGGCAGCAGGGGTGGGTCTGAACCCTGGCTGGCGGCCCGTTCGGCCAGGCGGCCCTTGGCCTCGGCAGCAGCGGAGCGAGCAGTGCTAAAGGAGGAGTTCCGTCGGACGCCTCGGAGGCCATCGGTGGCCGTGAGTGACTCATTCCTCCGCAGGGCGCAGGACAGGTTGTTGTCCTTGGGTGGTGGGGACACAAACACTGACTGGGGCCTGACCGCCACCTGCCGCACCCCGTTCCTCATCTTCACTGCTGGAGTGCCTGAGGTCTTGCCGAAGCCCCCGGGAGGTTTGGAGGGGATGGGGGGCGTGGCCTTCTTGCTCTGGTTGACGGTGTTCAGCGCTTGGACGCGCCTCTCGATCTTCTCCAGGCTGTCTGACTTGCCTTCATTCTGCCTGCCCTTGGCGGGCACTGCGTCCGGCTCTTTGCCAGAGGGGTCAGGTTGCTCGTTCTCATCCAGCACCAAATAGTGGGAAGGAGCCCAGCCCTCCAGCTCCCCAAACCTCACGTACCACCACCCGCTCTCCTGCTTCTCTAGCACCTGCACCTCCACGCCCGCGGGGAAGCTGATCTCTGAGTCCTGGACCTTCTGGTAGGCACTGCATGTCATGTACGAGGTGGCTGGCCCTTCCCATTCCTTCTTGGTGGGACACGGGGGAGTGGTGGCCGGGAGGGTGATGAGGTCAGATGATCCTCGCCTAGACCCCTCACCGGGAGCCTCGGAGGCCGTCTGCGGGGGTAGCTCTGAATCCTCACTCTTGGAGCCCTTGAGCCCTCCGCGGAGCTGGCCCGTGGGTCTCAGCTGGCGCCGTAAAGTGCTGATGTCCATCTTCTCTTGGCTCTGTGACTCTGCTCGGTTCAGGAACGGCTTGGGCCGGACCGATGGCTTGGCCCGGGCACAGGAGGTCAGCCCAGCATTCGCATCAGCATCCTTCTTTGCCCTGACCTTGGGAGTGCCGCGGATGCCTGCGTCCGAAGCAGAGCGGGGCTTCAGGTCACCACTGGTTTTGGACAAGGAAGAGGAGGAGGAGGAAGAGGAGGAGCAGCAAGTGGTGTTGATGGTGATGGATGAGGAAAAGGAGGCTGAGGAGTGGTTCTTCCCCAGTTCTGCCTGGGCATTCTTCTCTGCCTTGAGCTTTAGGAGTGATGATGACTTGGGGGAGCCTGATTTGGGGGAGTTTTTCCTGGCCAGGGACAGCGAGGAGCTGCCTGGGGAGTCGCTGTCCCCGGAGGAGCCTCTGGCTGACAGGGTGTCCTCTGCATATGGCCGGAAGCCCTCATTCTCATAGATGGTCTCCTCTTCCAGGGCCACGTCCTCAGAAGACTCACCCACCTTGAAGCGGGCCCGCTGCAGAGAAGAGGCTGGCGAGGGCCGGTGGGGCTGGGCAGGCCGCCTCTCCCCTGAGGCTCTGTCCTCCACGGGCTCCTCGCTCAGCTCGGGCTCTGAGTCAAAGCCGAATGCAGGGATGTCATACTCAGGCTCCTCATACTTGAGCTTCCGTGGGGAGTCCTGGCTCTCACTGGCCCCCGTAGGGCCCTCCTCAGCCTCCTTGGGCTTGCTGGGGGGCGCTGGCGGGGGCACCTTGGGCCGGGTCAGCGTGCTTGTGCGGCGGCTCAGGTTGGGCTTCTTGCGCTTATCGATGTATGATGCGGGGGCCCAGCCCTCCTTCTCACCGATCTGCACGTACCACCAGCCGCCTGAGTTCTTATCAATTACCTGGGGGATGAGTGCAGACAAGCCAGTGATTTGGGAGCATCTGGGACCCTATGACATCCCAAGGTAGGAGTAACATACTTTGGCTCTGGGATAAATTATCTCCATTATACAGATAATAAACCGAGCCACTGAGTAAGTGGCCCAAGACCCAACATAGTAAATAATGCACCAGAATTCAAACCTAGGTCTCTGTCATTTCATGATTGGTGGGTTCCCGCTTGCCAAGTTCCCTCCCTGGTCCTCCACGTCTGTGTTAACAGCCGGGTTGAGCTGGCCCACTCCTCCCCATAAACTGCACTGTTCTCAGTCCCTACCCTGCCAGTACACTAAGGACACGTATGAAGAAAACACTGCCCTTCGCTGCCCCTTCCCTCCTCATACCCTCGATGTTGCTAGGTCCTCCCTTGGAGGTCCCTGAAAGGGTCTCTAGGGTCAGAAGAGAATGGGAAGATGCAGATGAAGTGACCTGGGAGGTACAGGCCTGAGGCCAGAGCCTTTCTGCAGAGCCTCTCCCCAGGGTCCATCCCCTGTGGCTATTTTACTGGAATCCCACTGAAATCCCACTAGCTGAAGAGATTTCTTTGGGTTGAATGGTTTCCTGTAGGAAGGGCAGGGGGCTTTCAGTCATTTCCATGTTAGTATAAACTGGTTTAAGGAGCTTCTTCCTTAACTTTGGAGATCAACCAATGGCCAAAAGTGTGGCTGCTGGTTGTGCTGGGGTCCATTTGGACTGGGGAACATAAAGGGCACATAATTGGGGATTGTGGGACGCTCCTGGAGGAAAAGGTCCTGGGGTGGGGAAGGAGTAGTGTGAAAACACTGGCAACTTGGGAAGAGGGCCAAGGACGGAGGGAAAGGTGGAGAATGCAAAGGTGAGAAGAGACCAGTTCTCTGCATCCCCCACCAAAAGAGAAAGATTTTCTCCTTTTTTGGGTCCTACATTCTGTCCTTCACCCTGCCCCAGTCCTGCACTTACAGTTCAAGCACAGGGGGCTCTTGAGCCTGACAGTTCTGCCACATTGTGCTCTTTACAGACTCCTGGAAATCTCAGCACTGAGAACGATTTTTCTTGGAAATTTAGTTCCAAGTTCCAGGCATGTGATTTAAAACATTCACACTGGAAATGTCACCGCTTTAGAGGCAGAGACTGTCCAATGAATCTGACAGGTTCACTTGTATTAGATGGAGTTAACTCAATTACTACACACAGCCACTCAGAGAACTGACTGAGTTACAGCTCTTCTCTGCTGCTGGGAATGCCATGCTAAGCCCCAGCCACAAAACAGAGTGGCATGAATGCTGGAAGACAGGCTGCGGGGAGTGTCCCAGGATCTATCACCCCATTTTGCAGAGAGAAATGCTTAAAGTTGGGGGTGGCAGATGGGAGAAGTGACTGCATCAAAGGCCAAGGGTCATGTGGTGTGGACTTGGCCAGAGCCCAGGTCCCCAGTATCTCAGTCTACCTGCCTGGTGCACATCCTCCTAACACTTCCTAATGGTGGGTACTGCAAGATACTGGCCCCGAGGTGTTCCTGGGAGAGAAAGCTTGTGGGACGGGCAATGCTGCCTATTCTAGACCCCTTGTAGATGACACTCCCAGTGACATTCTTGTATCCTAGGCTCTGGGAAGCCCTGCAATTAAAACAACAAATGGGTTGGATTTTGTTTAATCCACTGTCCTGCAAGCTCATTTGACCACAGAAGCCCTTTGTTTCAAGGCCCCCTGTCACAAGCTCCTGCACATGCTCTGGGAAATGTTGCTGTGAGACAAGCCCTATGAGCTCAGGGTGGAGCGTGAGAGCTGGGATCTAGTCCAGGCCGTGGCACTGGCCAGCGCCAGGCAGATGCTCATCTTTGTGGGGCTCGTTTCTGTACCTTTCCTGCCTGCCCTTCAGGAATCTTACTAGCAAGGCCTAAAATGGGAAATGCAGTAGGTCTTCCACCATGATGAGTAAAACCCTCGGCCTCATGGCCCGAGGCTTACCTCTGCCTTCTGTCCACCTCGAAAGCTGATGCCATCAGAAATGCACGACTGGAATTCAGCAATGGTGTAGTACTCCACCTCAACAGAAGGGGGCTCTGGTGGCTTTGGCAGTTGGAACCCCTAAGGTTAAGGAACACACAGTGGGCAAAACCCGCCCAAATCAGAAGAGTAACATGGCCAAGGGTTGGTCACCACTCAGTCACAGGGGGTGTGGATGGCTGTTTACACCAGCTGGACAGCAGCTGGCCTGAGTACGTATCTATCACTGGAGTCTCAGGGTATATATCGCCAGGGGACTGCTCTGATGAGGCTTTCTAATAATACTCAGGATTCATGGGAGACTTGTCTGAGCTATCAAAATGCTCGCATTACTATTACTGCTATTGTTATTGTCATCATCATCATTATTACTCTGAGATAGGTGTCTTGCTTTGGGACCCAGGCTAGAGTGCGGTGGAGTAATCAGAGCTCACTGCAGTCTCCGTCTCCTGGGCTCAAGTGATCCTCCCACCTCAGCCTCCCCAGTAGCTGGGACTACAGGCACACACCACCACACCTGGTTAATTTTAATTTTTTTCTTTTTTTTGGTAGAGATAGGCTCTCTCAGGGTCTGGAAGAATTTGCTAAAAAAAGAAAAGAAAAGAAAAGAAAAAAGAAGTAGAGACAGGGTTTTGCAATATTGCTTAGGCTGCTCTCAAACTCCTGGGCTCAAGCAATCCTCCTTGAGGATTACAGGCATAAGCCACTGTGCCCAGCACAAAATGCTCATTATTAATACAGCAATTTCTAATCTTACTTCTCTGGAGGTCAAGTTTTCAGATGCCTCAATAGCTGAATCTCAAAATGAAAACTAAAAAGCAAGAAATCTCCTGTAATCGTAGTGCTTTGGGAAGCCCAGGTGGGAGCACTGCTTGAGGCCAGGAGTTTGAGATCAGCCTGGGCAAACAGTGAGACCCCATTTCTACCACACACACACACACACACACACACACACACACACAAATTAGGTGGACATGGTGTTATGCACCTGTGGTCCCAGCTACTTGGGGAGGCTGAGGCGGGAAGACAGCGTGAGCCCAGGAGTTCGAGGCTGCAGTGAGCTATGAACAGACCACTGCACACCAGCCTGAGTGACAGAGTGACACACTCTCAGGAAAAAAAAAAAAAAAAAAAAAAAAAAAAAAGCAGAGAAATCATTCTAACAAAGCCCTTGCACACTGCCCTGTGGGAGAGGAAGGAAAGCCACTGTTCTGGAGTCTAGGGGCGAGGACTGCAGGTGGGACTTCTGGCAGCACAGGCAAGGCAATGGAGCACAACTGGTCTCTAGTCTGGGGTGGGTGTGTAAGGAGGCAGTGCGGTTGGGTGAGCAAAGTCTTTAGCTGGTCATCATGACAAGGCCAGATAGGCAGGTAAGCACTAAATAAAACTTGCAATATTCTGTGGGCAGGGTAGAACTCACTGGAGATCCTCAATGCTTTTTAGACACTGGCACAGCAGCATCTAAGCATGACATTCAAGGACATTTAGAAGCTGGCCTTGGCCCATGGTTTGTGAGCCTCCCGCATTCATTTAACAACTATTTGTTGTGCGTCTACTGGGTGCCAGACACTGGTCTAAGGCACCGAGCACTCACTAGGAAACTGAATGGACAACCCCTTGCCCTTGTGGATTGTACACTTTTGCTTCAATGGTCTTCTCTCTACTCTGCTAAAATATACTTTGTACACCACTATTTATGTCTTCCCTCATGCAAAGGGATTCAAATAAAGCAATTGAGAAAAAAAGGTGGGAGGGATGACGGGACAGGAAGAAGCTTGGTGTAGCAGGAAGACCTGGAAAGACCTCAACCTTGGGGATGGACTCCAGTCACAGCAATTTACCAGCTGTGTGGCCCTGGGCAGAGCCCTTGATCTCTCTGAACTTCAGTTCTCTCATCTGTAAAATGGAACTAATGCCAGCATCCTGAAGAGGATCCCTGAAATAACATACATCACTTTGGGCCCAAAGAGGGGCATAGGGAGAGCTCAATAAATAGAAGCTGGAGCTCAGCCCTCCTTCTGAACTTCTCCTCTTCTTCCCAGCCTTCCTCATCCTTCAAGGCTCTGCATGTCCTAACCCCACCAGTTGAAACTGAGCTGGGTCTGAGTGAGTAAGGTGTGGGAGGAAGCTGGTTTTGAGGGATTGAGTGAGAATCTGCCACCTTTCACGGCCCCAGGGCCTGGCTGTGCAGCCGTGCATGGGAGCAAACACAGCCCAGGCTCAGCCCAGAACACATCTCTGGCCAGGTGGGATGCAGCTGGGCCTAACTGGAAACAGCAGCCCTGCCTCAGCAATCCCCGCATTTGGTAAGTGTGAAAGGAATTACCCCATTCTTGCCAAAATCAAGTCTGCCTGAAAATAATTAGCCGTGGCTAGAAGAGATGGTCGGGAGGGAGAATTCAGTGTCTGGGTTTCCTCTGAGAACTCAGGAGGAAAAAGAGAAACTCCACTGGGGTCCACGGCCAGGGCAAGGAAGGTCTCATCTCCAGGGATGAAATCTTTAAAAACCATATTTTTATGGAGCGCCTACTCTTCCATAGACTGGTGCCATCCCCCCTAGCCAGGGCTGATATCACTGACCACAGGAACTCTTGGTGCTGAGCCCAAATGTGACTTCAGAATCCTCCTTAACCCAGTGCACCAGGTAGTACTACCAAGCAGGCAAGAGTTGACATAGGAAATGGAAACCCGTTTGCTAGCCCGCCACATACATCATCTCATTTCATCCTTGCAACAGCCCTAAGAGATGGCTAGTACTATCCCATCTGATAAATAAGGGCACTGAAGCTTGTAGAGGGCAAGTGGCTTACCTACAGTCTCTTTGCCTCTAAGTGTCAGAAGTGGAATCCGAATCCATGCCTGGCACTTGAAGACCCACTCTTTCCACTACATCCCACTGCGCCTACTAACAGTTCTTTGTTCCAGGGCTCTTGGCCTGCCACCAGCATCGCAGGCACCCCAAGCCCTGGCCCCTGATGCCTCTCTGCCTGCCCGAGGGTCTGGACACCAGGAAACCCCACCCACATGAGCCAGGGACCCTGGTAGTGTTAACCTCTTGAAGCTGGGGCATGAGCCAGTCCTTGCAGCTCACACTCCTCCCTGGAAGACGTTCACTGATCTGCCCTCTGCCCTCCCAGACTCTGCCATCCACCACCTCCACTGGGCATTCCTGACCAAGGAAAGCTGAAAGGCTTCCAGGCTAGTATGGACAGCAGCCCCATTTCCAGCCCCTGGCAATGCCCTGGCTGGACACTTTTGCCGGGCAGTCTAAATGTTTATGTCTGCCAATGCAGTGGCTGGGATGGATTTATTTAGCTTTGGAGTGCAGTGTGTTTCCGATTATAAACTGTCCAGCCAGGACCCCAGGAAGACTGGGATCTGCAGGCTTCCCTCCCTGCCCCCAGCCCCACAAAACTAGAAGCCCCAGCAGGGCCCTGGAAAACCCCTGGATCAAGAGGCTCTGCAGCAAGATAGCCAATTGATCGGGCGGCTATAAGTGCATCCACAGAAAAGGAAGGAAAAGGGAGAAGAAATTCAGTATGCATACCAGGCTGGATTCTCTGCGTGGTGGAGGTCTTGTCCGTAGGTTCGGGGAGCCTAAAGGAAGAGACATGGCTTCAGAAATCCCAGTCAGACGATGGGCAACAGTGCCCATACCTGCCTTCCCTAGGTGAAACTAACTCCTGATCCTTCAAGATCATGCTTTTGCTCAGCCTTCATGAAGGCTTGACGCTCTAAGTCACTGTGGGCACTGTAGTTGGGCTTCTTCAAGGGGAAACTATAGACCTTTATCTTGGCTGTGCTTCCAGGGGATCTATGAACCCTCTAAAATTATGTGCACTTTTCAAAATGTGCAGCTATATGGACATTTTTCAGGGTAACGGGTGTATAGATTTATCAGATTTTCAAAGTTAGAAGCAGAGACCATGTCTATTTTTTGCTTACTATTAAATCCGTAGAAGCTAGCACAATGCCAGGCAAGAGGAGGTGCCCAATAACTGTTTCCCAGCTGTTCCCTAAAAGATTTCAGGCACGAGAGCTAACTTAACCCAGTGGGGCTAAACTAAAGAAATAGCTTTCCTCCAGATTTGAAGAATGGCTGGACACAAACAAAAGCTAGGCTCCTATAACACAGAAGTTTTAAGCCTCAATAAAAGGCATTGTTGGGCCAGAGATGGAGGGTGCCAGACTGCCCGGAGTCTCCTGTAGAAATGAAGGTGATTCTTGAAGAATGCCCTGTTGAAACTGCCTGTGCAGAGTGGTGAAGCCTTAGCTCCTAGGTCTTTTAGGTTTCCAGTAACCAGTGGAAAGTCACAGGAAAGGAGCTGCTAAGGCCCAGAAAGACGTTTCTCTACAGACTGTCACTCTGTAGGGCAGCCCTGCATATGGCACCCACATTCAACAGCCCAGGGAAATGTGTTTTTCTGATTTTTAAAAAAAGCCAACTACACATCATCTATCTTGATTTATAAAGCCTTTACGATAAAGAAAAAAAAAGCATTTCTTGCTCTTGGAACGCATGTATCTGCAGAGTGACCATTGCTGGCTCTCCACTAGAGAAGGAGGGAACGCTACCACCTACATCCTCATGTGATCTAGCTTCCGTGGAGCAGCTGGGAGCAGCTGAGTCATCATACTCCTCTGCCTTCTCCACTCCTGTGATTAGCATGACACAAGTTGACAGAGTGAGGGTCAAAGGCCAGTCTGTAGCCCAGGAGGAAAACGCCATGGGGGTCCTATGCACCCCCCGGCTTTCATGCACCCATGCCCATTCTCTAAGGAGCTTTGCAGTGAGGACCTAGAGGTCAGCGAGGTTCTTACTGATCTGGGCCCGCTGAGGGGCAATTCTGGCCACAGCTGGAGAGCCCTGGGCCAGCCTGGAGACAGTCCTGTCAGGAACGCCCACGGCGCTGCCATTGGAGGCATTGCAGAGGATGGGCAGGCTGATCTCCTTCTTGGTGATGGGGGCCTCGTGGCCCTCGCCTTCAGCTGGTGGAGTTTCTTTGTCCCCAGACGCCTTCTTGTTCAGTAGGTTGCTGATCTCCATGATGTTCCCGATGATCTCCACTGGGCCGGCTAGGTTCTTCTTCCGGGTTGGGAGGTCATCCTTGGCCTTCTTCAGGTAGGATGCTGGTGCCCAGCCCTCTTTGCCCAGGTATCTGTGGGGAGGAGCGGATGTGCTATTGTTAGAGCACTCTGACCTCACACGCCACTTCCAGGCCCTAGGATCCATCTGGCCTTGCCCAGTGGAGCCTTCTCTACCATGTTCTGCAAGACTTGGCAATCCCACTACTCTGGAGAGAAATGACACTGAGGGTAGGTGGAAAAGACACCCAGAACACCAATTCCCACTGCCCCCCGCCCGCCCCCACCCACCATGCTCCTTTTTCTTTGCCTGATCCCTCTTGGGGTGGGCTCTCACTCTCTGCAAAGTCAGGCAAATGTGGGAGCTTGGGATCAGATTTATCAACTTTTGGGTTGCCCAAAGGAGGATTTCATAATGGCCTGCTACTTCCCAGTCAGTTGAGGATAATTGGAAAGATAAGAAATGAGAAGGTGCGGATGTGGTAAGTAGAGTTAAATGGCCTGTAGGAAGGGGAGGTATTAGAGAGGGAATTGACTCTAGAAGGTGAGAGTCAGGCAGTCTGAGTTCTAGTCTATGGTACCTTGCACAAGTCCCTTCCCTGGAGCTCAGTTTATGTCTCTTCTGCAAGATGCAGGGATAGAGTCGCTGCTAAAAGTGTACCCAGAAGGACAGACACGTTGAGATCACCTAAGATGTCTCCAACATCTTAGTTGGAATGGCTCCTCCATGCCAGATGACTGAATGGGAAAGCTGTGATACCACTGCAGGGAGAGTAGGTGGATCCTCTATAGACTGTCACAGACCAAGTTCACAAACCAGGCTAAACTTACTGTAGTGGAACAAGGATGCATTGTTCAATAAGTGATCTGGGGCTGGGCGAGGCAGCTCACACCTGTAATTACAGCACTTTGGGAAGCTGAGGCAGGAGGACTGCTTAAGGCCAGCCTGGGCTACATAGTGAGACCTCATCTCTACCAAAAAAAAATTTTTTTTTTAATTAACTGGGTGTGATGGCGCAGACCTGTAGTTCCAGGTACTCAGGAGGCTAAGGTGGGAGGATTGCTTGAGCCCAGGAGTTTGAAGCTACAGTGAGCTATGACCATGCCACTGCACTCCACTCTGGGAGACGGAGTGAGACTCTATCTCCAAAGATGTAATAAGTGATTTGGGGAAAACTGATGACCCAGTTAGGAAAAACAAGACAGACAGACACTGGCTTTATACCATATAGCAGAATAAAAAAATATAAGATTGACATAATGTTGGGGGTTGAGAAAGTCTACGTGGGGCTCCAAAAGCAGAAACCGTAAGTGAAAAGACAAAAGCACATGACTAGATAAAACTAAAACCAAAGCAAAACAAAAACAAAACAAAAGGAAACAAAACCAAAAACTCATAAACAAAGGCAAAAGGCAAATGATAGGGCTGACTTAATTTCTGGTGATTCGATGACTTCTGAAAACAAGCTTTTCCTTTTTTCCTCGTGGTGTTGAGTTTTCACCCAAACCCATGGGGACTTCACTTCCTGGTCCAGTAGTCGCTGACCAGTGCCCCCAAGTCTGGGTTGCAGTGTCCCCGTCTGCTCTCTGGGATACATCTGGCTCTTTGGAATGGCTCCTCCACACCAGATGTCTGAAACTACCCCCGCCCCGTCTTCCTGATCTGACCTTGTTCTTGGGCACTC
This sequence comes from Chlorocebus sabaeus, assembly GCF_047675955.1. Taxonomy (NCBI): domain Eukaryota; kingdom Metazoa; phylum Chordata; class Mammalia; order Primates; family Cercopithecidae; genus Chlorocebus; species Chlorocebus sabaeus. The sequence goes on from NC_132912.1 coordinate 106,421,839, forward strand.
TTTAGGTGGGAGAAAAGGAATATGAAAGCTGAAGTTTTGCGAGAAAGCTCAGGTAGGAGGTGGCTTCTTATGTTCACGTCACAGAAACATGCAGGCAGGCTGAGCCCAGCTCGCCTCCCCAGGGATTGGGAGGCAGATGTGAGTTAACACATGGGTGGGAGTCAGGGGCCTGTCTTGGCTCCCTGATGCAATGGGTGCAAACAGAAGCACAGAATTTTAAGAGTGGATGGCAGCAATGAGTAAAAATACCTACTCTTCATGTGAGCCAACAACTACGGCTCAGAAAAGCAAGGGGGTCACACAGTGAGCGCTTAGGAGCATCTGGCCCAGAGCCTGGTGCTCTTGCATCTCAGAGAAAAGACAAAGATGAGCCCACTGGCCCTCACTGACGGTTTTTCTACATCGACACTGTAGAGCTATGGGGAGAGGGGGCTCATGGAGGTGAAGGTCAGGCCTGCTTAGGGCCCCGAGTGCTCCTATTTGTGTTCCTTCAGTGCTATATGGGTAAAATTAGATTCCAGGAGGAGAAACGCAAGAGAATCAGGAGTGGCTGTGTGTGTCTGGGTCCAGCTCTGCTCACATCTGCTTTCCAGCTCTGGAGAATGAAATGACTCCAGCGGGAAGCAAGCTGGAAAGGGTACGATGGAGAGAGTGCAAGTGTATATGTGTGTGTGTGTGTGTACGGGTGGGGGGAGAAGAAAGACAGGAAATGAGGATCAATGTAGAGCCTGGAATGTTGGGAAATGGCATATTTAAGGGGGTGTCTGGCAGCCTTTTTAAGGTGGAATCTTTTCAGCTGGGTTTTCTCCGTCTGAGCTCCTGCTGGCTGTAAGACTAGGCCATGGGGACAGGAGCGGACTAGAAGCAGCTCAGAGTGACTCTGTTGGTCATTTTAGAAAACTAAAACATAATAATAAAGCAGCCTTGTAGATAAGCTCCAGGCAAGTGAGCTAGGCCACCAGCCTGCCAGAATGTTTCCTGACTCTCCCATGTCAGACTCGTGGCTGCTGGATTATTGGGTTGGCTCTAGTTTCCATTGCTCAGAGAACATAAAAGTCTAGGGGCAGTGGCTTTGGACAACACACGTCCAGATGCACAGTCCCATCCTGCCCAATGGGACAGAAAGGGACATATCAGCCCTCCTGACTGATATGCACTAGGGCTCCAGGGTGGGGGGGGGTGGGGGCAGGGTGGGGTGGGGGGTGCGGTGCATGCCATGGAGCTGTGTTCCATCAGGTCAGACTAAGGTGCAATCTCCGCATGGCCAGTGACCTCAGCATGGACTAGCCTTTAATGCCATCATGTTGTGCCATGTTCTGAGCAACTGTCCCATGAGTGCTCGCATCGCCTGGGGCACATTGGTGCCACTGCACAATCCTGTCCCCTCTGTGGGAGACCACCTAGAATGCATGTCCCGCCCACAGTGGGTCTGGGGGCCCCAGAGCCCATGGATATAGGACTATCCCTGTCAGCTGGGTAACTGGCAGAGAAGAGAGAAGGTGGGCAAAGTCATCACAGTGGAACCAGTTCCAAGGATACCAAAAGCACTTCCTGAGATCGAGTCTGGAGCATTTCCTGAGAGCAGGGGTCCTGGAAGGGCAGGTCTTGGCTAGGTAATGGTGAGTGAAACCCACGGCATTGTTTGCTTCCAGAAAGTTAGGAAAGACCCCACTTCCCTACCCACACCATTCAATAGGATTCTAGGCTGAGAACTGTGATTAGGCCTGGGAGAGGAAGGAGCAAGAGAAGGAAGAAGCCTCTGATGGCCTGAGCCAAGGCCTGACTTCTGCTCCAGCCCTTGCAACCAGCCCTGCAGATTGGACAGCCAGTCTCCATCCACCAGGGACATGGCTGCAAGAGGCCTGCATCTGCGCCCGCCCCCGCCCCCGCCCCCGCCCCCGTTCCCAGCCCACCTCCCTGAGTGCTGAGCCTGGGCAGCAGAGGTTGCCTGCTGGGACTGCAGCAGCCCTAGCTGTGGAGCAGGCCAGGCAGCCAAGGCCGGACACACAAAACCAAATTCAGATGTGCTGAACTCTCTTGGCAGATACGTGGGAAGGGATTGCACCACAGCCTGCAAGCTGAGCCGGGGCCTCTGTGCCCTGCTGGCTGTGTCTCAAGCTCTGCTTTACGCGTCCCAGGAGAAAATTTGCGAGATGAGCACTCTCTGGTTGAGCTGTTCAGCTGTGCAGAGGTGCAGCAGCCCAGCCCTGTGCCGTGGGCACAAAGCTGTCAGTATCTACCTGCCATCAGGTGGCTGCAGCCACTTTGCACTCTGCCCAGGGCCCAGGTGGGCGAGAGGCATCTCGTTCATACATGTAAGGGTTCCCTACCTGATATACCACCAGCCTTCCAGATTCTTCCGGATCACCTCCACTGTGACGCCCTTCTCAAAGCCAATCTCGTCCTTGCTTTGGCTAGTGTAAGGCTGCACGGTGACATACTTCTCCTCTGGGGGTGGGAGCAAGAAAGCAAGATTATTTGAGGTCAGGGTGCAGGTCCTGCTTCCTGTCCCCTCCTCCTGCCCTGGCCTGGCCTTTGTTCAGCTGCTTGCCAGGAAGGTGCACTGAGTCAGCTCTGGCTTCTCTAGGGGAGGGAAGGACCAGGCCCCAGAGGTGGCAGCAGGGAGACCATGGGAGCAGGGGTCACTGCTGCTCCCAGTGTGTGCCAAAGCCAGCCAAGACCCAGGTTGTCAGGCAAGGCCCTGGGAGTGGGGAGTCGGCTCTCCCAGCCTGATAATGGCAGCCAGGCTGCTGGGACCTTGAAGTCCACAGGGCTGCAGAAGCTTGCTGGGCCGAGGGCAGGATTAGGAGAAGCCGGCTCCTCATGAGGTGTCCTTGCATGCCTTGAGGCCACATGGCATACTACCTGTCCTCGAAATGTGCCCTGTTTCCATCTATGTCCCAGACGAACTCTCGTATCCCTGTCCCCAGCTCAACCTCTTGCATCCTTCCTCTGTCTGACCTTCAGAGGCTCTAGGGACACCTTGGTGAAGCCTCCCCTGAGCACCCAGTTCATCCATTAACACCTGGTCATGTAATCTCCCAAGAGGAGTCCATGGAACCCAAGTCTCATGGGAGCAGTTATATGTGTTTTGTTAAGACAAGGGTTCACGGCCAAATGAGCTTGGAAACACCAAACACAGCACAATCAGGTAGCACCCTGGGGCCATCATTGGGCCAGTGCACCCAAGCGGCTTCTGCAGGAGAACATGCTGTGCCAACCACACAGCCGAGGCCCAGCCCCTCTGGAGGGCAGCCCGCTCTATTTTCAAGGATGTCACTTCAGGGTCTTGCCCAAGGTCTTCCCTAGGCACTGGGAAAGAAGTGCCTTGTAGACTCTCAGGAAGGCTTGGGAGGACAGGTGTGGGGAGAATGGGGTACCACGGTGCCTCCCCTGGTTTTTCTCAGCCTCTCTCCTGGCAGGAGGCCTGGGTGCCTCCCGTCTGGGTCCTTGATCAGGCTTCCAGGAGGGTGTTTCTTCCATGCCTGCTGGGGTCCAGCTCTCCCTGTCCCAGGAAGCCCCTGATAGGTAGACCCCACAGCTGAGTACTCCCTGGCTCTGCTCCTAGCTGGCTGGCTAGAGTCCCTGCCTCCTGGCTGAGACACTCCGTAGAGGACTGCTCGGGGTGGAACACTCCCCACCTCCTCCTCTGGGGGAACAGGAGCTCAGACAGGAGGAGGAAGTGGCAGTCTGGCCATGCCCTTCCGGAGGGTCACTCTGGGCCATTGTTGTCCTCTCTAGTGTGGGTGCTCCCTAGGGGCTGAGACAGTGCCTGGCAGACAGCGAGAGACTGTTGACTGCATCACGACCAGGCAAAGCTGAGCAAGGGTGCTGATGGGAAGCGCTGTGAGCTCAAAACAGCAGGATGCTGGCACAGACTGCTGGCCTCTGGTCTCTGGGACACCCGCCCCTCCTGGCTCCCAGCTGTGATAGCCACCCCCTGGGCTCCTTGGCTGGACGCTGACAGGCAGCCTGCCTAAGACTGGTGGCCGTGGGGGTGGGAGGCAGCTGCCACCCCAACCCCCAGTTGTGGGAGGGCCATCTGTCCACTCTCCCCTGGATTATCGGGGTCCTGTCTGCAGCCCTGTGCTGAGCCGAGATAGCAGCTCCCTTTGGGGGTGGTTGTGGCTGCCCTGCTGGGCTGTGAGGACAGAACAGATGGGCCGCTAGCCAAATTCAAACGGCTGCCCAAAAGCAGAAGGAGGGTGATGACCCATGGGAGCCGGCAGGATTTTCCAGCACGCCCTTCTCTGCTGCAGAACTTGGTCACCATCGACTCAGGGAGGGCCTTACTCCTGGAGGCTTTCAGATTCCAACCCAGCCATGCTTCGAACTGCTGCCAAGGCGGCCTGAGAACTCTGCCCAGCCAGATTCTGACTCGGCCCTTTGAGAAGTTCAGGGCTCCATAGTCCAACTCTCTCCGCTCTCCTGCCTGCTCCTGGTTCTGCTCCATTTTCCAGTGAGGCATGGCAAATCCCAGCCCAGCAGCGGCCAGAGGGGCAGTGCCAGGCTTCAGGAATCCAGGATTCTGAGGTTAGGATGAGGCGAGGCCTGGGCTCCACATTTTGCCTTTGTTCAGCTGGGCTATTTTTAAAAGTCTGTGGTTTGAGCAGGAAGCCATCATTAAGGTTTTCCTAGGCAAGGTTGCATTTGCAGGGAAAAATGACAGCCCTTCTCATGGGAAGATCAGAGGAGCCCTGCCCTGCCTCATGGCAGAGAACAGGGTCTAGACCATCACGTGGGCTCAGCCTCCTGGGCCACCAGGGCCCAGCCCCAGCCTTCACAGCCTCCTGGGGTGCGTGGAAGACAGAATCCCGTGGGCCATGTAAGCTCAGGCTTTCTCCTGAGCTCTTGTGGGTGGGAGCAGAACCAGGGATATCAGTGCTGGCTGGTAAAGTTGAGCTGCTCCTGCAAAAGGTTCTTGGGGGCCCTGGGGCTGCAGCAACCACAGATGTCCAGGAGTTCATGTGCTGCTGGTGAGAGCTCCTGGATGGGAGGCTCGTCCTGCTCCGGTCACTGCACAGGTTGCAGGGATGAGAACCCAGAGCCCTCTTCCCTGGCAGGGCTAGGCAGGCAGACCAGGTCTTCCCAGCTCCTTTCCACCCAGTTGGCTCAGATGGCAGAGGCATGGACTTTCCATGTGGACATGGGCCTTGTGGGTCTCAGGCCTTCCAACTCACAGGTGTCCCAAGAGAGAGACTTGCTTGGGCCACAAACCCCATCTGGGGCCGCCAGACAACAGAAGGCCCTCAGCGGGCAGCGGTGTGATTCGGGGCGGTCAGGGGCTCGGGAGAGATTTCCCGTTGGAAATGGGGTTGAGGGAAGGGAGGCTGTGAGCTCCAGTGGGATCCTCAGGGCTTCTGGGAAGCACTGGGGCCGTGGGCACTCTGACCACGCCACCAGGAGATGGTGGCAGCCTGCCCTGGGGAGGGCTAGCCAGGCGGTCAGCCGGGTGGGTGAGGGGGACAGGCCTGCTTTGGTTTTGGAGGCAGGGGCTGGATGCCCTGCAGTTTCCAAACCACAGAAGCCTCCTCTTCCCCAACACTTTCCCCTCTGTCAGCAGTCTCCCCACTCCCCTCCTGCCCCCATGACTTACCCAACCCCACTGAGAGAGGCCTTTTGGTTCCAAGGGCCTGGCTGGCTGGGGGAATGGGGAGCGGAGGCTGTGGGGAAGCTCCGCTTTTCTCTTGTCTAGCTCCTCCACAACCTGCAGCCTGCTTCCCCCACCAGCTCTGCTGTTTGCAGCAAGCGTCTCCAAGCCAACTCTGCAAGTTTTTCTTGGCTGCCTGGTTTAACTTAGCCCATCAGGCTGAGGCTGGGAAATTATGTTGTTTAGGTCTCTTATTTAAGAGAGAGAAAGAGAGAGAGCAAGAGCTGGGGGCTTATATTTGCATAGGTATGGGTGACCCAGAATTAGGCATTTCATTGCATATTTGTGTCTCCACATATCACTGTATGTCTGTGACTGGGCTATATGTGGTGCAAGGCGTTGTGTGTATGAAGCTGTATGTGTCCTTGTGCGTGTTGCTGTGGAGGTACGCGTGGTGTATGTGTGTATATTGTGTGTATGTGTGTGTGTGACGATTTTGTGATTGTGTATGATGCATTTGTGATTGTATAAACAGAAGACACATGGCACGGTGTATGCGCGGCTACATAACTGGAATTGTGTACGTGTACTGTGAGTGGCTGTGTGCCTGGGACTGTGGATATGTGGGTATCGGGGAGGCTGGATGTGACAGGGCGCACAGTCATATCTGTGGCCATGAGGGCTGTGCATGTCTGTGGGGTTGTGGAGATGGTCGTGTTTGGGGCTCAGTGTGCAAGGGTGTTTGGAGCCAAACCTTCATCCCTGCTGCGCGTTTCTAGACCTATGTCCCACTCTCTTTTGCCACCGAGGCTTGAGCTACGTCCTAGCTTTAGGGTGGCCTTCACTCTATGTCCGGCCTGTTCTTGCTGTTTCTACAACTTGGCCCCCAGCCCTATATCAGCTCACTGGGTCCGGCCCAGGCCCTGCCCTCAGGACAAGCTGGACTCCTCATGGCCAGTGCTCTGTGCCTGACACTGAGCCAGCCATAGGCTGTAACCACCTTGTCCAGGCTTCCTGCTGCCTTGGGCCTGGGGCAGACACCAAAATATGCTCTTATGGTCATTTAGAACCAAGCTGTGAGGGTGGGGGACACTGGGTGTCCCCGCTTCCAGAAAGGCCAATGTTTATGACATACCCCTCTCTGTGCCGTCATTGTGAGAAGCACACGCACCCTGCTCCATGTGGGGCTGGCCAAGCCCTGGCCCAAGGGGTCTGCAGATGTTTAGGGGTTTGATCAGCGGCCCAGCCCTGGGGGTTTGTTCCACTCCCTTACCTCCCAAGTTCCTGGATGCTAGAAAGATCCTGGGTGAGAAAGCTCTAAACCCACAAACATCTGATCAGCCCAAGTGCCAGGTCTGGGGGGCTCCCTGGACTCCCTGGATCAGGCCCCTCCTGAAGCCCAGCAGTTACTGCTCCTGGCTGGACCTGACCCTCAGCAGAGCCTGTTGGGCTGCACCCTGGTACCAGGCTGGGTCTGGCTTTGCTCCCTTTCTAGTTTCCGTGGAGCTGGCGGGAGGGGCGTGAATGTGAGCCGGTCCTTCTTTCTGCTTTGTTTCCAAGCAACTGATAGAAGAACTTTGGCTGAGGGAGCCTTTTCTCAGAGGACAGGGGCCATGAAGGATGGGGGAGTGGGATGGCCCAAACAGGGCTAGACATGCTTAGTTCCTTTAATCTGCAGCTTCCAGGGCCAATGTGGCCTTTCTTAAAGACTCGAGACCCCCTTGTCCCCCTCCTCAAGCCCCTGTACTTTTTCAGGGAACCCACAACTGTGTTCCATGACCCTCATACCCAGAATGTTGATAAAAGCCAGAGCCACCCCCAGTGCCACCCCAGTTCCCAAGCAGGCCCACCCCACACCAGCTGCAGTAGGTGAGAAAAAAGCCTGGCCCGTGAATCTGGGTGAATGAGGAGGCCACAGGGCAGAGAGCAGAGCCCGGAAAGAAAGAGCAGTGTTAGCGAGAGACAGGCGGTCGCTGCGAGGGAGGAGAAGCCAGCTCCCACAGTCACCTCGGCTGTGCTGCCTGTTGACCATCCCGCCCAGGGTCCACCGGCGATCCAGGCGCCGCAGATGGGCCTTGCGTCTCTTGGACACTGGTGTGGGAGATGGCGATGGAGCATGCGGCCAACAGCAACCGGCGGAGAGAATGGAGATGAGGATGAGATGGGATGGGGGCGGGAGGAAGGGGCACAGGGAGGGGAGGCCCACACTTCCAGGTCACCATCACCTGGACTGAACCAAAGGCACGCCCCTGTTGGATGGGGCAGTTATGACAGGTCATGGTTGGCACACAGGGAAAAATTCAACCAAACTCCCCAGTGTGCGCCCCTGAGCCTAGCAGTGGGTTAAAGCCTTTAGAATCCCAGCACCTTAGAGACAAAGAGGGTCCCTAGCTCCAGCCCAGTGCAAGGCAGCCCCTCAGCTGCAGCCTCCAGGGATGGTGAGATCAGTGTCCCTCACTGCTGGGCGATGCTGATTCCCAGGAGGGTTTGGGGTTCTGCAACATCTGAGCTTATGTCCAGTCGCTCACTGAGTACTGACTGTGAACATGCTACCTTGGACAGGCACCACACTTGGAAGAATCGGTGTGCCCAAGAGAGACTTCAATCCCTTCCTTGCGGAGCTGAAAGCTGTTGCCATTCTGGGAACTTTGCCCTGTGTCTCTGCATTCCCAGGGCCTAGCACAGGGCCAGGCACATAGCTGGGTCCCAGGAAGCAGCTGTTGAATGGAATGACACAAGGGTGGGTGCCAGAGGCCCTGGCTCTGCTCCTCCTCTCAGGCCATGCATTGGGACGTCTGATGACAGGGGCCCCCCTCCCCAGCTTCTCAGTGCTCCTGACCCCGCGCACTGGGCAGCATCCTGCACTGCTCCTCTGGTGGCTGCTGCTCGGCTCTGAGCCCCCTGCACCCTCTGCTCAGACCCCAGCTCCAGATGCCTCTGTCTTCCTGTGGGACTCCCAGATGAAACGGACACTGGAACAGGGCTACAGGGTGCCAGCTGGCCTCACTTCCTGGCACCACAGAAAGAAAGTGCCAGGCTGCCTGGGTCTGGGGATGGGAGGGGGGCCAGTGGCTGGAGTGAAAATAAAACCGTCTCAGACCACTGAGGCCCTGGGAAAGCATTTGCTTTCCTGGAAGGAGAGGGACCTGTCTGACCTGCCTCTTATAAGGAGGAGGGCTGGACAAAAGGCTAGGAGGTGTGGATTCCAGTCCAGGCCCCGCTGCCAGCAACCTGTGTCACTGGGAGGCTGGCCATTCCTCTCTAAGCCTGTCTCTCTGCATCTATCTTAGAGTGACACCACCTGCCCTGGCGTGAGCCTAGACAAGGGGCTGAAAGGCTCTGGGAAACATGAATCAGGTCCTGTGCAAGGCCTCCTGGCGGGGCGGGGAGAGGTGGAGGAGGTGTGTAGGGCTTCTCTGTAGAGATGGACGGGTTCAGCTCATGGCCAGACCAGAGGCCGCATTCACAGTAAGGTGTTGATGTCGGCATTTACTCTGTGTGCCAGGCCCAGTTTAAACCACGTACAAGGATCATCTCACTTGGGCCTCACAAAAGCCCTATGTGGTTAGCATCTTACAAATGGGGAAACAGAGGCACAGGGTTTTAAGGAACACTCTGTGTCAGGCAGCATGTGAATCCAGGCAGTCTGGCCCCAAAGCCCAGACTCTTACCACAGACTCTATACCCTGAGTTATTGTTCTTCCCCTAACTCTGCTGCCCCTTGGGCTGCCAAGCCCTGGGAAGAGGGGGCTGTGGGGAGGGGACAGGGTCTGGGTGTTGGGGAATCTGCTCACTACCTGGGTACACGCCCTTGGTACAGCAGCACAGAAGACCGTGGTCTGTTCCGCATGTCCCACTATGCGCCCACTCTGGAGAAGCAGGTCCATACTAGTAGGTGTGGGACACAGGAGCAAAGGCAGAGACTTGGGTTCTGGTCTTGGCTCTATCACAAATGAACCCGAGGGCTTGACAGAGGTGACCCACCTCTCCTGGTTCACTGAAGCACCCCGCGAATGTCAGGCTTGGACCCGCACCTCTATCAGTGGTCAAGAAAGTCTCAACTCCCACCCTTACCACCATACTGAACTCCCACAGCATACCTGGGTTCAAGAGCAGCATGAACATACACCAGAGTGTCTCATGATAAGGACATACCAGAACAGCCAATCATCTTTTCTTCCCAAAGTAATGAAGCATGAGCTATTAGGAAAGCTTTGATAGGATGCAGGCTTCCAATTTCTGTCTACAGGGCTCAGAGCACCTATGATGGGATGGCCATAGTGCTGGGGTAGAGATGGCTGCAGAGGGAACTAGGGTCGGCCAATCTCTTGGCCATGTGGCTGCAGGTGCAGAGAGACTAGTGGACACACCACAGCAGCTGGGGCCTTAGGCCCAGGGGACCCATCCCTGAGCCCTTCTGTAGATCTGGGTGGGAAATGCCCAAGACGTGATGGTGGAATCCACAGCTATCCAGAAGTTGCCAGGAGTATTGGCACACAGGCCCTGTCAGAGGAGTGCAGAGGAACCTATTTTAGGAGAATCACCCTGGGCACGCACACATGCACACACAGATGCGTGCGCGTGCACATACACACACACACACACACACACACACACCCCATCTGAACGCAGAACCTGCACTGGCAGCCTGATTCTTCCTCCATCAAGGTCAAAATCCTGCACAACCCACTACTACTTGTTCTGCGCGCAAAGCACCTGCCGTCTGTTCCAACCAGGCTGGCATCTGTGCTCCACGCCTCTCAGGCGCTTTCCTGCCTTGGCCTTCTCCCCACTGAGTGCCTAAGTCCTCCATAATCGACCCAACAGCTCTACTCTGACCTTCCTGAGGCAGCCTTTTCAACTGGGGCTCTGATTCATACACGCACTGCCCTAGAGCTGCCTGTACTGCTTACAAGCAAAATGCCTCACAGAGAGGTGTGTGGCACAGCAGTGAGGACCACGGGACAAAGGAGGTAGACTAGGGTCCAAACCTGATAAACATCTTGAAGCCTCAGTTCCCACAGCTGGAAGGATGGGGGTGGCCATAGCCACAGAGTCCTCCCAGGGTGCGGGCAAGGGCATTTCAGGACCTGGTCTAGTATCTGGTACTTTGCGAACTCCTGCTGTTTTTGAGAGGCCCTGGCATACCTTGTAGAATGTAGAACTAGGGGCTGGGCACTGTGGCTCATGCCTGTAATCCCAGCACTTTGGGAGGCTGAGGTGGGTGAATTGCTTGGGGCCAGGAGTTCAAGACCAGCCTGACCAACATGGTGAGACCCCATCTCTACTAAAAACAAAAATTAGCCAGGCGTGGTGGTGGGTGCCTGTAATCCTGGCTACTTGAGAGGCTGAGGCATGAGAATTGCTTGAGCCCAGGAGGCAGAGGTTGCAGTGAGCTGACATTGTGCCACTGCACTTTAGCCTAGGAGACAGAGCAAGGCTTTGTCTCAACAACAACAAAAAGAATGTGGAACTAGGTAGGAGGCGAGGCTGGGGACTGCAGGCATATGAGGCCAGACCTAGCTCAGGGGCCAAGACTCTCCCCTGCTGTAGAGGTGCAATGGAACCAGAGGGGAGATGGGTGCAGGCTCGGCCCCAGGGCTCAGGGAGCAGCCCAGCCTGAACATGCGGACCCTTCCCAATGGGGCCTCGTCCCTGGAAACCTGTCACACAGAGGAAGCACATGGCAGGGGCCGAGGCTCTGGTTAAGGTGTTGAAATAAAGCCTCGACATAGGAGGAAGGGTGAGGCCCCAACTGCCTACCGAGTAACTGACATTTAGGGGAAGGATGAATAAGGAGCTGGCGCTTGGTGGCTGCTTACTTTGGCCTGGCAGCAGGAAGCAGGCCTGGAGGTGGCCGGAGCGCCGGGTGGCGGCCTTGATCCCTCTGGCTTTCAGACACATCCATCTGGACCATCCCCACCAACCGTTAGGGAAAGAATTCCTGCAGCCAGGCCATGGGAGGCTTGGAAGCCACTAGGAGCAGGCAGCCAGGAACTGGGGGTGGCTCAAATGGACTGGGCTCAGGCAGCCTGCTCTGGGGAGTACAGAAGCCACAGATGGGTCCAGGCCAGTGCTGGCTTAGGGGGCAGGGGCAGGCTCTTTGAAATGCAAGGAGAAAGACCCTGAAAAACCTCACTGAGTAGTTTTTAAGTGTTTGGAATTAAAAAAAAAAAAAAAAAAAAAGGAAGAGCTGGGTGCAGTGGCCCACACTTGTTATTCCAGCACTTTGGGAGGCCAAGGCGTGTGGATTGCTGGAGCCCAGGAGTTTGGCCAATATGGTGAAAGCCCGTCTCTAGAAAAAAATACAAAAATAAAAAATAATAAAAAAAGGGGAGTGGGCAGGAAAACAAACCTCACAAAGTTAAAGCTAATCACAGAGGCTGACTGTGTAGGGGTCTGAGCCCTCAGTTCCTGAGCCCCTGAGACAGAGCAGCAGGGGTCGGACTAGGGTGGGAGGTGAGATTTTGGGCCAGCCTTACTGAGATGGGATCCCAAGGGAGGAGGCTGGGATACGGCTCAGCTCACTTTAGGGGTTCCGTTGGTTTTAGGGAAGAGTGGGAGAGCTGCCTCCAGAGGCCGCGTTGCTTCCTGCCCCTTGGACCTGCAAGCCCTCACCTTCTCCAGTCTTGGAGGTGTTGATGTCGGAGTCATCCCGAGTACCATTCTGGGCCTCCAGGTAGGTGGCAGGGACCCAGCCCTGCTCCTCAGAGGTGCTCACGAACCACCAGCCTGCAGGGAGGACAAGAAAGAACAGGACTGTGAGAGACTGCAGGGTGACAGGCGTGGCTCGGGGGCCAGGACGAGGAGGGAAGGAGAGGCACAAGAAGTGGAGCACGGAGCCAGATGGCCTGGGCACCCAGCAAATGGCTGGCCCAGCTCCAGCCTTGAGGAGCCTGCATCTGTTCTAAGGCAGGAAAGACCAGCACACTCCCTGAGAAGTGGGACGAATAAACTGCGACCCACACTAACAAACGTCTGATGGAAAATGAAATAGACATAGTGATATGTCCAGTGTGTGAAAATTCATCTTGTAGGAAAGGCCAAGGGAGCTCCGGCCATACAGAGAGACCATTTATGGTCTTTCAAACCCATTAGGATGCTGGTTTGCCTGGAGCTTGGCTGCCTTCTCAGCTTTCAAAGGCATCCAGACTAAGTGCCTCACAGACAGTGTCTAACAGTCAACGGTTGCCTTTTCCCCATCACGGGTCAGTGGTACCGTTGCATTGGCGCCACTCACAGCTGCCCTTTAAGTGTGTTGACGTTTCGGTCGCAGTCACACTAAGTGGGCACTGCATCCTCACACGATGCTTGAAGATCATGGCCAAGTGATAAAGCCTCATTCATACAAAGTCCTCTGAGCACCCAGGTCTTGGACTCCACTAACTGCCTTTGGTCCCTTCTGAGAAGGTCCTCTTCACACGGTCCTGTCTTCCTCCTCATCCCTTCTTCCCTGACACTTCTTTGCCCCCAAAAGTAATTTGGTACTGATTCTCTTTTCTGCTCATGGCCCAGTTCTCCATTTCCTGTCTGGAGAACTCAGGGCTTCTCCCTGGGCAGCACTTGAGGCCCTGTCACCATCCACTGCAGCGAGTGACTACCCAAGGATCTAGGAGGCATGTTGGTGGGGGGAGGCTCTCAGGTACCCCCACATGGGCTCAGCACCGGGAGGTGGAGGAGGTGGATAGCTGCTGTGAAAACAATGGAGAGGAGGGGAAAACTGCCAGGTACCACTGCACAGTCGTGGGGAGACCTCAAGGACTTAGAACCCCAACTCATCTTCTAGGTCTTCAACTAGGTCCCCACCGTCCCATATGACACGTCTGGGCTTGCAAACAGCCAGCAGTCTAGTCCTGAATGCCCTCTGTCTCCTACCCTTTCTGGGGAGTTCCACAACCTTCTGCTTGCAGCTCTGCGAAGCCCATGAAATGCCCTGGACCAGGAGTCTGGACTCTTGAGGTCCAGGCCTCTGTGGCTGTGGCGCCTCAGGAGGGCCACTGCCCTTTTAGGGTCTTGGTGTCCTCTTCTCTGGAGAGGGGTTATCTCTGAGCTACTGGCTCAAACACCATGATCCAGGGCCCTGCGGGCTGCCTGGGACAGCCCACAGACTCTGTCCCTCTCTGCCTGGGACAGCCCACAGACTCCTCTGTCCCCTCTGCCTGGGACAGCCCACAGACTCTGTCCCTCTCTGCCTGGGACAGCCCACAAACTCCTCTGTCCCTCTCTGCCTGGGACAGCCCACAGACTCTGTCCCTCTCTGCCTGGGACAGCCCACAGACTCTGTCCCTCTCTGCCTGAACAGCCCACAGACTCCTCTGTCCCTCTCTGCCTGGGACAGCCCACAGACTCCTCTGTCCCTCTCTGCCTGGGACAGCCCACAGACTCTGTCCCTGTCTGCCTGGGACAGCCCACAGACTCCTCTGTCCCCTCTGCCTGGGACAGCCCACAGACTCTGTCCCTGTCTGCCTGGGACAGCCCACAGACTCCTCTGTCCCTCTCTGCCTGGGACAGCCCACAGACTCTGTCCCTCTCTGCCTGGGACAGCCCACAGACTCTGTCCCTCTCTGCCTGAACAGCCCACAAACTCCTCTGTCCCTCTCTGCCTGGGACAGCCCACAGACTCTGTCCCTGTCTGCCTGGGACAGCCCACAGACTCCTCTGTCCCTCTCTGCCTGGGACAGCCCACAGACTCTGTCCCTCTCTGCCTGGGACAGCCCACAGACTCCTCTGTCCCTCTCTGCCTGGGACAGCCCACAGACTCTGTCCCTCTCTGCCTGGGACAGCCCACAGACTCCTCTGTCCCTCTCTGCCTGGGACAGCCCACAGACTCTGTCCCTCTCTGCCTGGGACAGCCCACAGACTCCTCTGTCCCTCTCTGCCTGAACAGCCCACAGACTGTCCCTCTCTGCCTGGGGTGAGAGAAGAGAGGTAACAGGATCACTTCCGGAGAACCCCGGGTCAGGCCCTCTGCTCCCTGTGCCCATCTCCCTCCCCTAGGCTCTGCCAACCCTGGTGACCACAACCTTCTCTTATGACACAACCCATACACGTCTGAAAAAAGGCAAACTGGGCCAATGAGTCACAAGCCATCAGAGTCAGGAAGATCTGGGGATATGCCCCCACTGCAGGTGAAGCAATGCCACCGGTCCGATTCCTCTACCTCCTGCTCTCGCTCCAAACCCTGTGTCTCCCAGATTGCCCGCTTCTCAGACTGTCTGTGCCCAGCCACTTACTGCCACATTTATTTCATAAACATGTACATAGGTGAATGAGACACTGTGGCACCGAGGGGCTGTAGAGCCTTGATTGGAGCCTAAGCAGGCTGGCCTCTAACCCCTACACTCTGCTGTCTGTGCAGGACCAGGATAGGCAGGCAATCTCCAGGGTGAGAAGCCCACACCAGTTCTCAGGTAAACTCTCTACCCCAGGGCCCTGAGACCTCCTGCACTGTGACATTGGTCTGAGGCTGGAAGAGGGCAGGTGGGCATCATGGGCGTGCTGGATAGGTCTCTGGATCACAGAAAAAGGTAGGTACCTCTTTGGAGAGAACAGCTGAAGTCACTGAGCAGCTTGTGGTTACAGGCAGGTGCTGGAACCCACTGGTTGGGGACAGGGCAGCAGCCACTGGCAGGTCAGAGACTTCTGGACACACCACTAAAACTTATTGTCATTTCCCTGGCCGCAGGGGCTGGAGGCGGCTATTAGAGCACCAGACATCTCTACTCACTCAACTTGTGGGTGATGAGACTGCTTCCAGGTGGACTGTAATTATGGGAACTCAGAAAGGGTCCAGACCATGCTTGGGGCATGCAGTACCCTTGAGAGCTAGCTATAGTGGGCAATGGATGCCCACACTGGGGCCAAAGTCAGGCTGGAGGAGGTGGACTTTGGCACCTAGGGAGCCCCCACCTGACCTCTACTTGCACCTTGGCTATTCCGACATTTGGATAAACAAGAGGCACCATTCCTTCCACATTCGGCTATTGGGAGGAAAGCCAGTAGGACCCATTCGTTGACGTGGTGGAAGGGGTTTCACTGTCTACTTCCCTTGACCCAGGAAAAGCCCAACCTCCACTAGCTAGTCAAGGAGTCCCAGGGCTCTGTCTCCATGAGAATGTCCAACAAGCTTTCCATGTCTACCCTTTACAGAGACGTCCAGCAGAGGCAAAGGGCCTAGGCCTATCTACCTGGGGAGAGGAGGGGAGAAGCAGCAATGGATGCAGGGAGCCTTTCAGCTGCCTTATGGCCCCGGGCCTGGAGTGGATATCTGCCTTCGTTCTCTCTGCCCGATTCAGGTTGGAAAAATATTACAGAGGCTTGCATGTCAATTCCCCTGCCTTTTGCCTGAAGGTGGCCGGAGGTCACCCTCATCTTGCCCACAGCCACTTGCACATTCTGAGCCCAGCATGGGGCACTGAGAGGGCTGCCTGGAGAAGCACCCCCGTCCTCCCTGATGCTCAGGCCAGCATGGTTTGGTTGCTCAGAAGCTGTGGCTGATGGAGGCCCCAAAGCAGCCAGAGGGCATGGACTTTGCAAGGGGCTCTGCCTGGGATGTTTTTCCCCCTTCTTGAGCCTCTGGGGGAGCACTCTCAGGAACCCCAGCGGCCTCTGCCAGGAAGCACCAGTCCCAGCTGTTCTCCCACAGACACTGGCTGGAGGTCACAGAGCAGGGCTTTCCCGTCTCTCTGGGCTGTCATGTGACCCTGCCTCCTTTACCACAGACGTGGGCACATCTGGCCACTCATCTCCTAATTAGTCTGTCATCTCTCTGGACACCATTGATGGTTCCAAGCAAAGCTACTCAGGGGATTTTTTAGGAGCAAACATGGGTGCTTTGATGATCTGAAACCTGAGTCCCACAAAACTCAGGAATTGCAGGGGGCATATGGGGTGAGAAGGCTTGAGAATTAAGTCAGTAAAGCAGCAGCAGAGTCAAGAGATAAAGAGCCAGAAGCGCTGGCTTGTGCCTATAATGTCAGCTGTTTGGGAGGCTAAGGTGGGTCACTTGAGGCCAGTTCAGCCTGGACAACATAGCAAGACCCCCACCCCCTTCTCTTAAAAAAAAAAAGGAAAAAGATAAATCCCCCTTATCCACATGGGATACATTCCGAGACCCCCAGTGGATGCCTGAAACTGCAGATAGTACCAAGCCCTTATATATTCTATTTTTTTCCTATACATACATGCCTATGAAGAAGTTTAACTTATAAATTTAAGGCCAGGAGTTCAAGACCAGCCTAGACAACAAAGTGAGACCCTATCTCTACCAAAAAGTTTAAAATTAGCCGGGTGTAGTGGCACACACCTGTAATCCTAGCTACTTGGGAGGCTGAGGTGGGAGGATCGCTCGAGCCCAGGAGCTTAAGGCTGCAGTGAGCTATGATCGTGCCACTGCACTGCAGCCTCGGTGACAGGGCAAGACTGCCTCTAAGTAAATAAATAATTTATAAATTTAATAATAAACACAAATTTACAAGTTAGGCGCAGGAGATTAACAATAATAAAATAGAACAATTAAAACAATATGCTGTAATAAAAGTTATGTGAATGTGGTTTCCGTCTCTCAAAATACTGTAATATTTTCTGACCATAGTTAACCTCAGGTAGAGAGCAAAACTGCAGACGGTTGGGGGGACTACTGCATCTGGAGTTGGGTTTCAGTCATTTGAACAGAGACAGTCCTCGCTGATGCGACCCCTAACAATCACTAAGCATCAGGACCGAAGATCCCCCATCGCGAACTAAATCTGAGGAACAAAAGTCAACCAGGCACCTGCCACAGACCTCAGGAGGGAAGGACAGAGCCCACCAAGCCATTCTGGGCATGTGGTCACCCCCCAAATTTCTGCTCACCAGGATGTAACCCCCAAGAATCCCAAAGAGCTGACACCATAATTCCCAACTCGGAGTCACTTATAGGAGGCTCTTGAAAGCTGAGGCTCTCACATGCCTTCGCAGGTCCAGGTTCTAATGTCAGTAGTGGTCAGGTGGGGGTGGTTCATGCCTGTAATCCCAGCACTTTGGGAGGCCGAGGTGGGAGGACTGCTTGAGCCCAGGAATTCAAGACCCGCCTGGGCAGCATAGCGAGATCCCATCTCTTACCAAAAAATGTTGATAGCGGCCGGGCGCGGTGGCTCAAGCCTGTAATCCCAGCACTTTGGGAGGCCGAGATGGGCGGATCACGAGGTCAGGAGATCGAGACCATCCTGGCTAACACGGTGAAACCCCGTCTCTACTAAAAATACAAAAAACTAGCCGGGCACGGTGGCGGGTGCCTGTAGTCCCAGCTACTCGGGAGGCTGAGGCAGGAGAATGGCGTGAACCCGGGAGGCGGAGCTTGCAGTGAGCTGAGATCTGGCCACTGCACTCCAGCCTGGGTGACAGAGCGAGACTCCGTCTCAAAAAAAAAAAAAAAAAATGTTGATAGCGCACAGTTCCGTTTCCCATGTCTCATCCTGACGCTTCTCGCACTAACCACCCTAGGTGGTGGTATGTATCTGTGGTCCCTGCTACTTATGAGCCTGAGGTGAGAGGATGGCTTGGGCACAGGAGGTTAAGGCTGCAGTGAGCCGTGATCACACCACTGCACTCCAGCCTAGGTGACAGAGCGAGACCCTACCTAAAAAAAAACCAACCACATACCCTTGTCCACACCTCCCCCAGCACACTTCCTGTCCACCACTGCACTCTCAGATCCTGTGGGAAAGAAAATGGTGCCTCTGCATGCGTTGGAGGGGCTCACTAGCTGATGCCTGAGCCCTTTGGGGGAGCTGGGCCACATCCAGGGGTTCGGGTTTTGCTTGCTCCTCAGTGGCGCACCAGTGACTTTGGTCAGGAGCCCTGGTTGCCACAATTGACGTCTGAGCTGCTGGCACCTGGCAGAGGCCTGTTAGCAGCCATGGGTGGGGTCAGCCCAGGGAGTCTTTCCAAGACGTCCAACAATGTGACTCATGCCAGGCTTCCTGGAGGTCTGCATAGAGCTGGGGTGGGCGCCTCTGCTCATGTTAACCTGTGCCCACCTAGGTGGTATTTGAGCCTATCTTTGCTCAGTGGAGTGCCCACAGCCAAGTTGGTGGCAGGCTCTTCTCTGCAGCTGTCATCTCCCCTAGCATCAACAGAGCCTGGGCTGGGCGTGGTGGCTCACGCCTGTAATCCCAACACTTTGGGAGGCCAAGGCAGGCAGATCACAAGAGCAAGAGATCGAGACTGTCCTGGCCAACATGGTGAAACCCTGTCTCTACTAAAAATACAAAAATTAGCTGGACACGGTGGTGCACGCCTATAGTCCCAGTAACTTGGGAGGCTGAGGCAAGAGAATCGCTTGAACCTGGGAGGTAGAGGATGCAGTGAGCTGAGATCACACCACTGCCCTCCAGCCTGGCAACAGAGTGAGACTCCGTCTCAAAAACAAAAAAACCAAACCTCCCCCGCCGCCAATAAATAAATAAATAAATAAATAAAACAGAGCCTGACACAGGAAGGACCTGAGACCTGAAGCCACACAGCCCCACTCTGCACATGCTGGAGCTGGCACGGCAAGCCCAGGCTGTTGAGGATGAAAGTCTCAGTCCCGGCCGGGTGCGGTGGCTCAAGCCTGCAGTCCCAGCACTTTGGGAGACCCAGGCAGATGGATCGCTTGAGGCCAGGAATTTGAAACCAGCCTGGCCAACATAGTGAAACCCTGTCTCTACTAAAAATACAAAAATTAGCCGGGTATAGTGGCCCATGCCTGTAATCCCAGCTACTGGGGAGGCTGAGGCACGAGAATCACTTGAGCCCGGTAGCTGGAGGTTGCAGTGAGTCAAGATCATGCCATTGCATTCCAGCCTGGGTGACAGAGTGAGACTCTGTCTCAAAAACAAAAACAAAAACAAAAAAACACTGGGCGTGGTGGCTCACGCCTGTAATCCCTGTAGCACTTTGGAAGGCCGAGGCAGGCAGATCACTTGAGGTCAGGAGTTCAAGACCAGCCTGGCCAACATGGTAAAACCGTGTCTCTACCAAAAATTAGCCAGGTGTGGTGGTGGATGTCTGTAATCCCAGCTACTCGGGAGGCTGAGGCATGAGAATCGCTTGAACCCGGGTGGTGGAGATTGTGGAGCCGAGAGCGTGCCATGGCACTCCAGTCTAGGCAATGGAGCAAGACTCTCTCAAAAAAAACAAAAAACAAAAAACAAAAAACCAGACTCAGCTCAAGTCTTGATGGCACAGTGGGGGAATAGGATTCTAATAGGATCCTAAGTTGCTATTAAATATCTTAGGGTGTGGAGCTCCTGGTCAGCAGTTAATGTGGTCCAGCCACTGTAGAAGCTTCTGGTGCAGCAGAAATGTTGAGGTGGGAAGAACTCAAGAGACAATCCTGGGCACATCCCTGGGCCACCCACACAGTCTGAGAGGCAGACTGCCATGCTGCCCTGCCCAGTGGGCCCCTCTGCCATACATTCGGCTCCACAGCAAGTTTTTGCCCAGTTCTCCTTGTGCGCTGAGGCCTGTGTGGCAGAGGTAGGAGCGGGGGGCCAGGACTGCTCCGCCCCCGGGAGCTTCCAGCTGCCTGTGAGTGTAGACCCACCCGCCATCCCGGATCCCTGGCTCCTGGGGAAGGAAAGGAGCAGGACTTACATGGAAAGCTTGCCCAAGAATGAAGAAGAAGAGAAGAGGATGCCTCCAGTGGAGAAGAGACCCAGATCCTGGGATCAGGAGGCCTTTGGAGCCAAGGAGAAAGGCCTTGTGTGCTTGGACATGATATGCACATAGCACCAAGGCCATGTCTGTACATGTGTGTATCACACATATTTACAGCTGAACACTGAGCAGGGCGGTCTGTGTTAGGCACTTGCTCTACGTATATTACTTTATTCACACTTCAAGGATCTTGAGAAATAAATGTTCTTGTCATCATCCATCCCACTTTGCAGATGAAGACTCTAGGCTTCACAACTAGGGAGTCCAGCTGCAGAACCCAGGTTCTTAGCCACCGTCAGCAGATAAGGTACAGGTCTGTTGCATGCACGAGGGTAAGGTGACTCCTTGAGAATGCATGTCCCTGAATATTGGTACTTTACACAGATACCTGAGAGTGGACACGTCTCTGAGCAGGAGAGATGCCAGCCTGCATGTATCTGGGTGTCAATGTGTACAGTTGACGGTCCTCTGGGAACAGAGGCAATAATTAGGGATACTGAGTCAGAAAGACTCGAAGTCAGGTCCTGGCTTGCTGCTTCCCAGCTGTGCGACCTTAGGAAAGTTACTAAACCTGTCTGAGTCTCAGTCACCCTCTTCGTAATGACAGTAATGAATGGAGCATATTTCCTGAGGTTGTTGAGGGGAATAAAGGAGATACTGCGGGCGGCAGCTTAGGTTGAGCTATTATCCACATGGCGGTAGTCGTTAATCACTAGAGGTCAGCACCCATAGGTGGCCCGGTGGTATCTGTGCCATGCACAAGCAGAGGACAGCCTGCGCGTATCAGGAGGCACTCGCTTATCTCGCGAAACTGACTTGAGCGTGTGTAGGCGTGTGCCCACGCATCTGCTCTAAGCTGGGGTTTTAGGGCTGTCTTCAGGGGTTTCAGAAGGATGGAAGGAAGTGGACTGAGAAAGTGGCCCTATCTGTGCCCAGGTTTGGGGGCAGCTGTTCTCTGGCTGGCTGCCACACCGGGCTTCTTCCCTGAGAAGTCAACCCTGGTTTCCAGGTACAAAGGAAGCAGGATCTTTTTGGGAGGTGGGGCAGGGAGCTTGGTGGCAGCAAGAGATAATGGGGACCCTTCCAAGGGGCCTGGGCTGGCTGGGAGCCCCCTTAGTGCACCCTCCAGCCCAGCCTGGCAGCCAGGCCCTCTGATGCCCACCAGGTCGTTTGATGCCTGCCAGGGCCTTGCTTAGGCAGCTCTTCTGGCCTGGAGTGCCTTTATGCTGAGATGACCCCTTCCAGACAGAGGCCAGGGAAGGGGCTACCACACTCATTCCCTTGAATGGGAAACTGCAGCCTGTTTTAGAGGAACCCTGAGAGACGACCCCAGGTACACATGGTGTGTGGCGGAAACCTTTATTCTAGAGTCTCTTGCCCTGGTCTTCAGGGCTAAACCCCAAGACCGGAGAATTTGTTTAGGAGAATCCCAAACTGGACAATACCCCGAAGCTGCCTCACTTGGCCTCTCCTCCCATCAGGCCCTGTCTCTGCAATGCCAGAAGACCAGGGCCCAGCCCTTTCCAGGTGGCAGAGGCCCAGAAAGAACGAACATGTACCCTGGCATTTGCAGCCAGCCCTGCTCTGTGGGCCTCAAGTAACAAGCCACTTTGCAATGACCCAGAGGCTAAGGAGAGGAGAAGGCAACATGGGGGGTTCTGGCCAGCACTTCCAGCTCAGGGCAGGGAAGGGAGGATGTCCTAGCCCCAGGAGGGAGAAGCTCGGGCCCAAGCACCAGGTCCTCCCTCTCTCCAGGCTGAGCATCTTCAGTGAACTGGCCCAGCAGAGTCCACCTGTTTGGCCAATTTCAAAGCTCTCTCAAATTGACTGATGCTGACACCAGGGGAGGGAGGGAAAGAGTAGAGATGGAGCCAGGCGTGGTGGCTCACACCTGTAATCCCAGCACTTTGGGAGGCCGAGGCGGACGGATCATGAGGTCAGGAGATCGAGACCATTCTAGCTAACACAGTGAAACCCCGTCTCTACTAAAAATACAAAAAAATTAGCTGAGCCTGGTGGCAGGCGCCTGTAGTCCCACCTACTCAGGAGGCTGAGGCAGGAGAATGGCGTGAACCTGGGAGGCAGAGCTTGCAGTGAGCCGAAATTGAGCCACTGCACTCCAGCCTAGGCGACAGAGCGAGACTCTGTGTTAAGAAAAAAAAAAAAAAAAGGTAGAGATGGAAACTGAGGCAAAGATTGACACACACAGAGAGACAGAGGGAAATGAAAGAGTGAGCCAGACAGAGCGAGAGGCCAGGAGAGGGACCAGGGCCTTAGCCTCTCCAGGAATGGGGGAGCCTGGCTGAGGGTGGCAGGAAGTGACGGACACTCCCAGGCCACTGCTGTCCCCAGGGTGACTAGGCCACAATGGCCTCCTTAAGGAGGGAGAATAATGAGCTCGTTAGGGCCAGAGTGAGGCCAGCTGCACACAATTAGGATGTTAATAAAGTCCTCTGAGGTCAGGGCTTGGCCTAGGACAAAACAGCTGGTGTGGGGAGGGGAGACCCCCACTCCTTCCTCTCCCTCTGAAATCCTCTCGTCCTCCCGACTCCCCACCCTCCAGCCCTGTTCAGCCCAGGATTGCACCCAAGGATGCTTCTTAACCCCTTCTTCCTAGACAGACCTCGGTTAGGATCCTAGCTTTACCACTCACTGTTGGCGTGACCTGGGGTAGGTCACTGGCCCTCTCTGAGCCTCACTGGCACACCAGAGTAATATTAAGTACCTGGGGATGCCCAGTGGCATCAGGAACATACAGTGTATGCAATACCCAGAGATTTTCACCAGCGAGTATTTCCCGAGCACCTGGTATGGGCCAGGTCCTGTTCCACGCATGAGGACACTGCAGTGAACAACACCCATCCGGGACTCAGGCTCTCCTCCCCCATCACCCAGGCATGGCACATGTGGGGCTTGATTGCCACCTGTGCTGGCCCTGAGGCCTGCTGGAGAAGGCTGGACTTCAGGCTCTGGGCACAAACCCAGAGGATTTCGAGGCAGGATGAGATTCAGAGCTTGGAGTTTGGAAAAACCCAGGAGGCTTTAGGTGACTTTCAGGCTTCTTGTTTTCTTTCCCCATGAGTTACTCTCACTCCTTCACATCTGGCCTAACACCAGGTAATTCAGAGCTCAGAATGTGGGCTGTGCTCATTTCAGGCCCGGACCTATGTAGGGTTTTGGCGTCCAGGTGGGGAAGGGTACATGGTGGAGCTAGGAAAAGAGGAAGACAGGCCCTTCCTCAAACTCCTCCTCATATGGGCTCGGGGTGGGGGAACAGCAGCAGCCCGCTTCCAGAACCCTCAGCCAGCACCCTGACCAGCTTCCCAAAGCGCCTCTATTTATGATTTAAACCTGAGCTCAGACCTTGACCCTTTGGAAGGGTGATCTTCCTAGGCATTCCAAGTTCTTTGCTTGGTGCGGGTTTGGAGAATGGAACAGGGTATTTGCGAGCACCAAGTGGCGGAGGGCGGGGAGACACTGAGAGGAGGAAGGGGCTGAGGGCATCCTGGACAGATGCATAGCACCAGCACTGCCCACCTACCCATACCACACCCGGCACAAGGCTGGGTCCAAGGCAGTGCTTCTGTCCTGGACCCAGCCTGACCCCTTTCTCATGACCTCCGGACAGATCTAAGGCTTCTGCCTTTGTGGGACCAGATAAGCTGGAAATGCAGGCTTTCTGTGGGTGCTGTGCCTTTAAGACCAGCGAAAGGCCGCCCACCCTCAGCCAGGCCTCCCCTGGTCAGAAAGCCCCGTCACTGCAGCTCTTGCCAAGACACGCGCCTCCACGGTCCAAAGCAAACAGGAGCGAGCGAGAAACTCCCCCAGTCCCTCCTGTGTGCACCCACGCAGCCCCTGCCTTCATGAGCCACTCAACCGGTTCTACCTGATGCCCACCCTGCTCCATTGCCCAGGGCCTTCCCTCCCCTAGGTGGGCTCTGAGGCCACCAGGGACCCAGAACCTCCCCTGGGCGCCTGGGGCCTGGATTCCAAGACCATTAGCACAGGCTGCTACGTCACCATTTGGAAGGCTCCGTGGAGTCCGTGTCAAGACAGCCTGGGTTGCTGCCACCTCCCCACTTGGCTCCAACCTGCCCACCTCACCAAATAGGCCCAGAAGCCAGTGCTAGGCTAGGTCCCTGCCAAGCCCACAGGGCTCTGGTGGGTCTGAGCAGACCGAGGTCATGGGTGAGGCACCCAGAAGAAGGCCTGACTGACAAGCATCACAGGCAGAGAGGAACACATGGTTAAATGACAGGTAGCAAAGAACGGTTTCCAGCGAGGGCTCCAGAGCCAGGCTGCCTGGGATTGAGGCCCAGCTCTGCTACTTGCCAGCTGCATGAATGTGGGCAATTGCCTCAATTTTCTCATCTGCAAAACCGACCCAAAGTACCCACATCTCAGTGTTGTTATGAGGATTAGAGGAGCTAATCCTTGAAAAGCCTTCAGAATAGTGCCTGATTGGAATCAGAATAGTGCCTTCAGACGAGTGCAAGTCACAAAGTGCCAATATGAAGTGGAATTCTAAAGAAGGAACCAAGACCTCAATGCACCTGGATGACTGGGGCTGGGGCTGGGCAGGGAAGTAGGTAGGTCTCAGGTGTCTGGAGTCTCAGGGGGAGACAGAGACCCTCATGGTGTCACTGCCATTTAGCCTTGACCTCAGAAGGTCTCTACTGACAACGTGTGGGTCTGATTCTGTGCGTGGCACGGGTGGGGGTCAGAGACAGGTTGAGGTGGAGATTACAAGATAGCATGAGGCCTCCCCAGGAGCTGCAGAGCAGTGGAAGGATGAGAAGGACGGCTGCTCGCAGGGGGGACTCGGCACAAGACTGCTTGTGCTGGGTGCAGCAGGGCGACCCAGACAGCCCTGTGCAGTGGACATGGCAGTGGGTGATACAATGCTTGCCAAGGAACTGGAGATATCCAGAGATGAGACTGACTAGACAGGGAAGAATTCTTAGAGGAGAAGAGACTTGAATTGAACCTCAGAGTGACAGGCTGCATGGGCTCACTCTAATGGCTTCATAGGGGATTATTCCAGATGAAAATGAAGCATTCAAGGCCGGGCACAGTGGCTCACACCTGTAATCCTAGCACTTTGGGAGGCTGAGGCAGGTGGATCACGAGCTCAAGGGATCGAGACCATCCTGGCCAACATGGTGAAATCCTGTCTCTACCAAAAATACAAAAGTTAACTGAGCATGGAGGCGTGTGCTTGTAGTCCCAGCTACTCAGGAGGCTGAGGCAGGAGAAACACTTGAACCCGGGAAGCGGAGGTTGCAGTGAGCCAAGATCGTGCCACTGCACTCCAGCCTGGTGACAGAGTGAGACTCCGTCTTTGAAAAAAAAAGAAAAAGAAAAAGAAAAAGAAAATGAGGCACTCACCTCAAGCTGCTGCCCTCTCTCAGTCCCATTATTAAGCAGAGCACAGAGGTGTGAGCCTGCGACCAGGTTCCTAAACAGAAAGTGCTCAGGAAAGATGGAAGATGCAAGAAGGTAAACTCTAATGTCATGATTGTAAATGATGTGGATGGTGAGAGAGATCTGCTGTCAAGGGCGAGACGATGGAAGATGGCAGTCAGGGAAGGAGAGTGGGACGGGAAGGGGTGGCCCGCTAAGAATCCATTCAGGACACTTACATTCCCAGAGGTGGAGCCCTAAGGACGTGCTCAGGGGAACAAAAAGGGTGTTTTCCCTGCTGTTCCAGCAAGAGAAAGATTAAGAAAGGGTGAAGTCGGCCAGGCACAGTGGCTCACGCCTGTAATCTCAGCACTTTGGGAGGCCGAGGCGGGCAGATCACCTGAGGTTAGGAGTTCGAGACCAGTCTGGCCAACACAGCAAAACCCCGTTTGTACTAAAAATACAAAAAGTAGCCAGGTGTAGTGGCACATGCCTGTAATTGCAGCCACTTGGGAGGCTGAAGCAGGAGAACTGCTTGTACCTGGGAGGCGGAGGTTGCAGTGAGCCAAGATTGCACCACTGCATTGTAGCCTGGGTGACAGAGCGTGACTCCATCTAAAAATTTTTTTTAAAAAGAAAGAGCTAAGTCTCTTTCCTGAGGAGAGTGTGTGCAGGGAGGAGGGGTCTCCTGGGCTCCTGTCCGCAGCTCAGCGTTCACTCTCAGAAGGAAGGTTCGCTCTCAGAAGGGTTAGCCTGGCACACTGACCTGGAGAGGGTAAGTGGACCCCAGGCAGAGGTAGGGACAGCACGGACAGGCTGCCTCAACACACTCTCACCAGCTGGCTGCGCAGAAAGGTCCCAAGAGCACTTGACAAAGAGCCCTCCACTCCTCATCAGCAATCGTGGGAGACATGGAGACGGAAGCAACACCCAAGGACACAAGATGGGCAATGGTCCCAGCTTTTAAAGAAGGAGGCAGTGAATTCCAGAGTAGAGAAGGGCAGCGTCATTGCTGGTCATGGTTAAGTAAAACATGGACTCCCTGAGGAATGCTGGGAGAGCCTGGGAAGGGGCTCTGCACACTCGCCCAGGCAGTGTCGGACAGAGGGGTGCACCAGGAAGAAAGGGGGCCTGGCAGTGAGTGAGCTACTGGACCGGTGGGCCCGGGATGTGTCACAGCTGAGACCTCCAGGCCCTTGTGTCTCTCATGATCCCCCAGGGCCCTGGGGGTTACAGGGCGGCCCTGACAGATCCACAGCTCGAGGGCCGGCACAGTCCAACAGGGCGGAGTGGCTCCAATGGGAACCTGTCCTGTTGGATGTTTTAATCAACCCAGGATGAGGACAGAGACACAGTACTGGCAGCACGATCTCATTTAGCAAAAGCTGTGCCAGGATTAGGAGCCAAAAAAGAGGTCTGAACAGATGGTAATGACAGCTCAAATCTGACAAGATGCAAAGTCTTAAATGGAGAGACAAAAGGACATGGCTTAGTACGAGGATCTTAAAATTTACTGTTCAAACTTTTTGGAGCAAATGGAAGGGCAGTATCAATATTAACAGCCATGACGCCAAAATCTTAGGTGCAAGCCAGGAGGGTCCAGGCAGCCTGAGTTGTACAGGTTCCCCTCCTGGCAGTGAGGATGAGAAAGGAGTTCTGAGGACTGTGTGTTCAGTATGTCTTGGGGCAGAAGTCTGTCCCCAGATCTGTGAAATCTTAGGCTGCCTTAGGAAATTCAGAATAGGGGACTTACCCAGGGAGTGTGGCTAAGAAGGGGAAGTGCCAGGATTGGCACTCAGGTCTGATATGCAGTACAGCATTCATTCGGCGACCCTGAAACCACTCCAGCTCAGCTGTTCATTGCCTTCCAGAAGGAAACCAGCAATGCCTGCTCTATTATGCCCCAAATTCCCATCTGACAGATGAGCCAAGAAACCCAGTACCTCATCTGCTTCTCCTCCACTCCACTGGTGTCTACCGAGCCCTGAGTCTTGGAAGAGTCGAGGATGTGGCTTTTCCCACTCCTCGTGGAGAGGTGGTTTGCAGGCTTGCCTCCAAGTTGCCTCTCCTCTAAGCCCACATGGTAGGGCAAGGCAGGGTCACCCAGGTTGAAAGAGCGTTCTGGCACGAGATCTCACCCAAGGGCTTTGCCAAGCAAGAGTGACTTTGAATCAGCTTTCCTCAAACCTCAGGTATTTCTACACCACACACAACCTTTGCTATATCCTTGAATTACATATACTGTGGTTCATATAACATACACAGATGTGCCTTGACTTACAATGGGGTTACGTTCTGATAAAGCCATCGTTAAGTTGAAAATATCCTAAGTTCAAAATGTACTAATACCCCCACTGACCTATCATAAAGCTGAAAAATTGTAAGTCACACCATCATAAGTCTGGAAACGGACTGTATTTTTAAAGCAATTTGCCTTTTTTTTTTTTTTTTAAACTTTAAGAAAAAAATTTGCTAAGGAAACTTCGGATTGCCACCATGAATAAACAACGAGGACCACTGGCTCCAACAGAAAAGCACATACGATGAAAACAAAGCTATGTAGTACATTTGAACTGTGCCACAAATGAAGAGGCTGAGTCTGTGGCCCGCTCCCTCTTTGCTACAAAGATTTACTAGACAGGGGTTAAAGATCATCGAACATCAAACTGCAACAAGTCAGAAGGCTTGGAAGAGAACTGCAGGGAGACAAACTTTTCCCACTGTGTGACGCCGAAGGATTGATACTGCCTCTCTGCCACCTAAGATCCTCCCATGTATCATGGTGTTGGGTGGACTACAGCTTTAGGAAGCCAACATCAGACTAGTATGGTGCCTGGTCCTTCACAGTGGCTGAAGGAAGAGGCTGAAGAATGAGGCTTAAGTTCCCATTGGTGAGATGGGAATATGAAATAGCATGTATATACTACCAGTGTCGTGGTGAGAAAAAGAAAAGAAAAGAATGGAAAGTACCCAGCAATGTGCCTGGTGCTTAATATATCAATTTGCAGCCTGGAGAAGAGAGCTGTGGTCACTTGAAATATAAAGGTTATCCTTATCCATTTAACTAGCTTACTCCAGTGCCTAAGATGCGTACATGTATGAGTTTGTATATTTTTTCCCTTTCTCTATTTGCTAAAAATGGAAGCTTCTTGGCCCCAGAATGGAGTTGGTTTCAACTAAAAGCTGTAGGCTGACAACCATCCCCTTCCTCCCAGCTGAGTTCAGCCCCTCTTCAATTGGGCAAAAATAAAACGGGGACAATTTAGACTTTAAAGACCATCTCCATAAACAAAACAAACCCACTCCACAATTTGTCTAGGGCATTCCTCCCTCCAAAGCCTCCTTATTTAATTTCTGGGGAATTTTAAATAGAGGGCTTGCAAAAATCCAGTACCGCCTGACGTCAGCAGCTCTCTGACAACGTGGATTCTTCTGCTTGGTGTGGGGAGTAGCCACCACGAATGCCGATGCTTTTCCAGGCTCCTTTCCCAGTTGGAATTTGGGAGCCACTGGTGTCACCCTAGGAGACAAGAGACAGAGGGCACCCTAGGTGCCCAAGAGACAGAGTCCCACTTGGGGTCATTTAACTCTGCATTCCCCAAGCCCTCTGGCCAGGTGAACCAATGAACCTGAGTAATGCCTACACTAGTGTCATCTTAGTGTGTTTATTTAAATTGCCTTAATTTTTAAAAACTTAAACATGTATTTAAAAAAGACATTTTCCTATGCTACAATGGATGGAAAACCAGCATTCCTAGGTATAGATGGGAGATTCTGGAAAAACACATACAATGAAACAATGCCATGAAGTTCAACAAGAGATCAAGGCAAGTTCTAGCAACACTCTAAGCCTGGGTCAGCTTTACTCTTGGTCAAACAAACAAATGACATCAGCCAGCGTTTGACAGATGTTAACAGCACAGGAGCCCCAGATGGAGATTTTCCCTTTGACCCAATGTGTAGTGAAAGAGAACTGAAAGGAAAGAACCTTCTCGTGACGGGATGCAATGCCACTCAATTGTGTCCGCCCAGCACGTGTTTACACGACCTGCTCTCTAGGAACCACCGATCTTCTTCAGGTGAAGCTTTGGATAAAGAATCCACAGACCAGGCCGGGCACGGTGGCTCACGCCTGCAATCCTAGCACTTTGGGAGGCCCAGGTGGGTGGATCACAAGGTCAGGAGATCGAGACCATCCTGGCTAACACGGAGAAACCCCGTCTCTACTAAAAAATACAAAAAAAATTAGCTAGGCATGGTGGCGGGCACCTGTAGTCCCAGCTACCTGGGAGGCTGAGGTAGGAGAATGGCGTGAACCTGGGATGCAGAGCTTGCAGTGGGCTGAGATCGTGCCACTGCACTCCAGCCTGGGCGACACAGTGAGGCTCCATCTCAAAAAAAAAAAAAAAGAATCTGCAGACCCTTGGTTCAAATCCAAGCCTGGCCACAAGCAAGCTCTGAGGTCTCAACTGTTTCCTCTGAAAAATGGAAACAAAGCCACCTGCCCTGCTTACCCCTAGAGTTACTCTGAGATAACAGACAAGAAAAATGCTTTGAAAAGGATAGGCCAGGTGTGGTGGCTCACGCCTGTAATCCCGGCACTTTGGGAGGCCGAGGCGGGCGAATCGTTTGAGTCCAGGTGTTCAAGACCAGCCTGGAAAACATGGTGAAACCTTGTCTCTACTAAAAATGTATTTTAAAAAATTTAGCTGAGCATAGTGGTGCACACCTGTAGTCCCAGCTGCTAGGGGGCTGAGGTGGGAGGATCACTTGAGCCCAGGAAGTCATAGCTGCAGTGAGCCGTGATTGTGCCACTGCACTCTATCCTGGGCGACAGAACGAGACTAAGTCTCAAAAAAAAAAAAAAAAGAAAAAGAAAAGAAAAAAGTCTCCAGGCTATAGGCTGGTGTGGGCAGAGGGGTTACTATTCCAAGCAATGTCAGAAACCAGATGGACTCCTAACCATCCCCTAATAGAACTTACTGCCTAAACTGGATGGTAGCCCATCTCTGTCCATCAGAGAAAAGGAAAGGAAGGTGAATATGCCACTTGACAATTTTCTTTCACAGTTGGCTTTTCCCAATAGCCACATGGGTTTCAAATATTATGCTCATGTTACCGATATGGAAACTGAGGAGCAGAATGGCCACATGCTGCCCACAGAGTGGCTATTCAGTGGCAGATTTGAAGCCTTCGTTGGGGCCTGGGGCAAGTGCCCTCTATCTTGCTTTTTGACTGCACATGCAGCAGGGTTCAGAAGCTCCAAATGTGTTGATATCTTTGATTCATTGCTGTATCCAGGTCCCATCCTTCGAAGCTACCAACTTTGTGATGCTCCCCTGACTCCCCTGCCAGCCAGCGTTCTGCTCTCCTAACTCACGGCTCCTCCATCACCTTGACCTTAGGTTTGGATTGGCCAGTCCCCCAGCGAGATCAAGAGCTCTCTGAGGACATAGGCTGAGTCTTGCTCATCTTGGCATCCTGTCAAGCTCAGACTCTCTGCAGCCCAGCTCCTAGGGTCAATGCGGGACCAGCACCGGGCATCTTCCCTCCAGCTGTCTTCCTGCCGGCCCCCGCGACTTCTGCTCTGCAAGAATCCTGTGCGGTGACTCAGCCCCTGGGCAATGTTCCTTCCTCTAGTTCCCCACTTTGGGGAAATGCCTTTGACCCACAGCAAGCACCTCTAGCTTACCCAGGAGGATCTGCCTTCACGGACCCAAGGCACAGAGGTTTTTGTTGCTTGTTGCATAATTTGTCCAGGATCATCCAATGAGCTAATCCTTCCAGTCCTGAGAGCTCATGTAGTCTGCTTGGATATCTGACCTGGCCATTTCCATCTGGGCCTCTCCCTTTACAGGAATGGAAGATCAAAGCTCAGGGAGGCCCCACAGGCTAATCACCAGGAACAGGCCCACATTCCTGGAGGAATGCAGCCCACTGCAAGCTCTTCGTCCTGTGTTCACACCATTCTCCTACCTCAGCCTCCCAAGTAGCTGGGACTACTACACTAGCAGCACCTCCCAAGCCCATTCAAGGCAGCCCCCCAGGTCGTTTGCAGGCCTCTACTGGGAATCTTGGTGGCACTGCCTCTCATCCAGGGACCACAAACAAAGTCCTCCTAGGTGCAACTCGGGGCACTGGAATGGGCAGCCCCAGAGACCTGTTCTCCCCAACTCCCAGAGGACAGTGGGGAGATAGCTATACCAAAAATAGCTCCCCAACCAGGGCACAAGCCTCCAGTGGATTCACCAAGAGGCAGCAGAGCGTACAGGGGAGAACTGTGGATGACCTGAACCCTCTGGCCCTTGGCTTTCTTATCTGTAAAATAGGCATCACGATACCCATACTTTACAGGGCAGTGGTGATCATTATAAGAAAAAAGGTGTTTCGTTCCCTGCCTGACATACAGGAGGTGCTTCAATAACCTCTTTCTTGCCTTTCTCATCCGTTTCATCGGTTTCTGATATTAAGTCTCCAGAAAGCAGCAAATGGGTCTAACTTGAGCCCTAAATCCCCTTGTTCTGGGATAGCCATCCTGGGGCCTCAGCTAGGTTTGTGGTGACCTAGGATTAGGTTCTCTCACTGAGCGCCTTCCTGCCCCATTCCCTTCCTGTCTCTTTTACATCTGGGAACCATCTTGTCTTCCTGGTTCCCAAGAATTGGTCTAGTACAGATCCCACCCCAATCCAAGGAGAAAAGGCCACACTAAAACCAGATACTGCCCTAGTCCAGATACCCCCCAAGACTGGCCCAGACCAGGTTTCTCATTCTAGAGACTTGCCACAGTTACAGTGACTGGTCAGGCCGTGGTGACTGACACCCATGAGTACCAGTGAGTGATACAGCTCTTCCCACACTGACCTGTCAATCTCTGGTGCCTCCCACCCCCAGCACCCACAGGGGAAGGGCCTGCAGAGAGTCAACCACCTTGTCCCACAACCAACCAGCAACCACAGTCCCCTCAGCTGGGTCAGAGTGGGCAATTATCTGCATCCCCTGTAGACTGTGCTCCATAGAGATGGGGATCACGTCTTTCCTGTTCACCTCTGTGCATCAGTACCTGGCACACAGCAGGAGATAAAGGCTGGGGAATGAGTGAATTGCATGAACAAATGTCTGATCTCTAGCTCCTGACTATACACTTGCTTGGTTGCTGGGTTCTGGTTTTCTCCACTCTGAATAAGGCCCAGCCTTTGATCAATATCCTACCATCGTTTAACAGGAAGATCCCACTACCTGAGTGCAGAGAGATGGGTAGAAAGCTGGAGGAAGTCACTGACCTGGCCTGCCTGCCACACCCCCATCTCCCAGCCTCCATGGGGTCCTCCAACCACCTCTGGGGGGGCCCTTGCAGGGAGGCCTCTATGGGGAGGTCTAGACGGAGTCAGATAATATAGGAGTCAGTGGGGCATGGAGGTAGGGGATGGCTTTGAGTATTCTGCCCCTTTAAATATACCCTGGCTGTGGCAGGCCAGGATACCCCCGCTGAGTCCCAGCTGTCAGCCATGAGGAGCCACAGCTTCGCTCCCCAGGAAGTGGGCAATATTGCAATATCATGGCATCAGCCGCAGCTCCCCAGCTCTGGCATGGCCCTTAGATTGGATGTGGATGTCTCCATCTCTCAAATCTCACTGTCCTGTCTCTGGGTCAGGGTTCCTGCCTAACCTGGCTATGATTCCACCAGCCCCTTACCTTGGAACCACTTCTAGAATGGATTTTCTCCTTCAAGGGCCTTGAGGTGGTAGGATGATCTCTTGGGGGTAGAGAGACCAGGGTGTGGAGGGCAGGTCAGGCCCCTGAGGTCCAAATCCTCCTCTCACCTGGCACATGAGCACCAACAAGATGCTCTAGCTCCACTGAATGCACAGGCCTTTTAAATCCAAGGAGGCAAGTTTGTGTCTGGTTGTGCAGTGAGGCCTGGGACATGGAGCCTCACTTGGTGCTTGCACTTGGTGCTTAGAAACAGAAGAATAGGGTTAAATACTCCCAAGGGAGCCAGCAAGACAGGAACCCTGGATGCTCATTCTCCCCATGCAAAGCCCAGATGCTGAGGTAACTGTCCTTTCTCTCCTACAACGAGCAGCCAGTTAAAATCCCACCCTGTGGGCAGTAAGGCTCAGGCCACCCCTGGTTCTGCTCCAGTTATCAGCGCCGGGGAAAGCACGCCCCGCATAATGCCAGTGCTCCGGAGCAGCGTTGTTCATGCCCAAGCAGGAAAGAGTCAGTCAGATGCTTGCCCAGGAGGCGCTGGTTAAGGCAGGGGGAGGGGAGGAGAAGAGGGTGCCCCAAGGGCGGGTTGGAGCCCCGAGGGATGAGAATCTCCTGTTCTGTTATCTTCAGGAGCTGGTTAAGGTCTGCTCCAATGTGCTTAGCCATTTCTTTGCCATCCCCGCCCGACTTCCTTCCCACCCACATATCCACACAGGAAAGATGTATGGCAAGCACTCAGAGAATGCCAGGCCATGGGCTGGTGGGCACGACACAGGTGAGGCAGTGAGAAGGTCCCAGGTAGACAAGAAAGAGTCTGGGAAAACAGGATTCCCCAGTGCACACAAGGAGAAATGGGGCAGTAAAAGGGTCAGGCAAATCCCTACCCCGATACCAGTGGGCGTCAGGGGAGCCCTCCAATGTTTGACTTTTGAGACCCCTGCAGCAAGCCTCTCTTTAAGCGCCACAGCTATTGCTTTCATGGATCTTGTTTAACTTGAGAAGGACGGGGGAGGGGGCCAAAGAAAACTGCATTCTTCCCCATCAAAGCCAAGAGTCTAAAGTAATACTTCTGGTTGTAACTGATCCTGGCCTGTTTGTGATTACGGGCCCTTTGCTTGCTTTCTGGCAGGGCGGCCCTGGAACCCCGCAGCCCAGCCGACAGGGAGAGACACCCTCGCTCACTTGGATAATCTTGTCCTCATCTGACATAACCAAAAACGTCCATCAGCCTCTCTGCTTTCAGCAGTTCTCCAGGGCAACTCTTCAAAACATTACTTTATTTTAAAAAGGAGGGGAAGCCACCCCAAACTCCTATCATGAAATTCCATGACATTCATCATATTCTTTCTGTTCCCGGCACTGTCCTAAAAACCACGAAAAGCACCAGCTGGCCCACTGGCTATTGCACATTACAAGATCAGATCGTCTTTTGCTTCTGCCCTACCTCCTACCCTTTTGTTAGGGGAGAAAACACAGATCCCCCTCGCACGCACATGCACACCCTTTCGCTGCCATAGTACAGAAGTGGCTCAGGGAAGCTCGAGACTATTTCTCAGCTGTTCCTTCTCCAGAAATTTAATCTGTGATGTATTTGGCTTCACAAAGCCCATACCAAAGGTGTTCAGGAGTCCACGATCCCTGTGATCATCATTGCGAACCCAAGGACGTTTGTAGCCAGTGACCCATTTGGCTGCGGGGGAGAGCTGGCTGAAGGCTTGCCAACATGGTTAAATTCCCCTTGCCTGCTCCCTCTGAGCTGAAACTGGCTTGTTTTCAGGTCCCTAGGGGTAAGAGGGAATCTTAGGAGCTCCAGAATGACAGAGATAAAGTTGGCTTCTTGCCCAGCTTGGTAACAGCACAATGGTCAGGGGAATGGGGTGGCTTGGTGTCTGGAAAGCAACCATGGCTGCTGTCTCCACTCCTAATCACCCTTCCATGCTGTGGATGAGCAAAGCTGTGCTCAGAGAGGTGGAGTGGCTTGCCTGAGGTCACTTGGTTGTTTGGTAGCTGAGCTTAGAGTTTGGGTTGACCAAGCTCCTCTTACACAAAGCCTGGCCTTCCTCCCACGATGGCACGCCACTGCTCTGCCCATTAACATGACACTCTGAGCACCATGCCAAGCGGCTATTCCTTGACCCAATGCCTCGAGCAAGAAGTGAGTGTCTAGAACTGGCAGAAAACCCCACCAGCGCACAGAAAGGTCATTTGGCCAAACCAAGCGTGGGAGACTCAAGTAGCCAATGCTTCAGGTGCTGGCTTGCGGTCTCAAGTGCAAGACCCCAAGCCCTGTATCCTCGCCACACCTGCACACTACCCCTGATCACAGCAGCTCAAGATCCTGCTATAATCAAAAGATGGTGAGCACGCTGAGCAGAGGGAAGGCTGGGGCCTGTGAGAATGCCACTTAAAAGTACAGAAAACAAAAGAGAAAGACATCATGTCCAGAAACACCAGAGTTGGATGCCTGGCCAACCTCAACAGCGACCTCACCCCCTTCCTGGGGGAAGGGAGGAACACAAGGGGCTGAGGAGGCAGAGCCTCTGGACCTGACAGGGGACTCACAGCCAGCTGTAGGGCAGCCCCACCTTCCCTGGAGCACACCATGCCTCCTTCCCAGCCTGACGCCAGCCCCCAGAAACTTTGCTAGATGGGGAAATCTGCATTCTCCAGTTGGGGCATGTGAAGCTGATCTTGCGGGTAGAGGAGAGGGGAGTTAGAAAAACAAGGCTCTTTAAATGCACAGGGGTGGTGCCTTTGCCTGGCTCCAGGCTCTAGCCCTAGTAACAGGCTGAAGGCCCCAGGCCAGGTGAGCAGCAGCTCAGCAGTGGCAGCAGCTGGAGAGCCCTGCTTCCCCTCCTCCCCTCAACCTGGCACCAGCCACATCACTCCAGGCCTCCTGGGACCTCAGAGACAGCCACCACTGCACCAGCAGCCCACAGATGTGCCACAGCCCTGCCTCAAACTCACTACGATGCTAGGCACGTGGCTTCACTTTTCCAGGCCTCCACTCTCCCTCAGCCCCTCAGCACAGTGGGGAAGAACAGAGGAAAAGCTTTCTTTGTCTATATTTAAGGCCCTTCAAAGCCCTTGACCAGCTCCTCCAGCTTCTCTCAGGCAGCCCCCAGGCACTGTGGCTGGATCACACCTGTCCACTTCACCCTCCACACTTCTGCATGCATCATTCAGGTTTACTCTGCTTGGAGCACCTTCCTCCTTCAGCTTTGCTGTCCACCTGGGGCCTGCCCCTTGTTCAAGGCCTACCTTCTCCAGAAGTCTTCCCCCACCCACCCAATCTAGGCCCTGTCCCTGTCTCTGAGCAAGCTTGACAATATTCATGAAAGCTCACAGTACCCAGAGCAGACTATGCCATTCTTCTGAGTCCTGTCTCCAGTCTTCAGCCACACCTTGCTTTCTGCCTTGCACACTGTAGGTGCAGAGTGAAAATGGCTGACTCACTACATCTGGGTTTTTTACCTTGCAGGTAAAGAGACAGCCCTAGGATGCTGTTACCTTCAGCAATGGGAAGACAGGGACAGCTGCCTCTTGTCCACGTGCATCCTAGTGCTGGGCATGCCACAGGGCACACAGTAGGTGCTCATGTTTGTTGACTGAATGAGCAAACCACATCCTGTGGAAGTAGCCCCTGCATGTAGGATTTCACTGAGGGCTGAGATGTGATGAATGCTGGGGTAGGGTGCAGCATTCATCACATGCAGAAAAGAGAGAGGGTGGCAGGTGCAGAAAGAGAGAAGGTAGCAGGTGACAGGTCTTCCTTAGGGGGCGTGTGTTTGGAGGAGTGGCCAGGATGGGTCTGCATAGTGAAAAGAAGGCAATGTAGGCTGCAGCGCTGAGCAGCACCACCCTCACACCCTTGGTGCTGCCCACCAGGTAAGCAGACTGACCCACCCACGCAGACCAGCCCCTCCCCAGGGACCTGGTGAGCCAAAGGTGGGAACGCTCATGCAACTCTCTTGCGGGAAAATGAGTCAACATGCTTCTCTTTCCTTTCAGATTCCCTCTGACCTGCTGCCCCTGGCCTTTCTCCTGCCCCAGTGGGGCTTTAGCACAACTGACCGCTGCTTTCCTCCTCTCTGTGGCTGGGGAACTCATGTGGTGAAGCAGTCTGCAGTTTGGCTTTGCAAAGAAGTGAAATCTACAATGCAAGCATCCAGATCTCCAAACCCCGGTCAGATGGCAATGACTGAAGCCCATGCCCCACCTCCCAGCTGTGCAACCTTGGGGCAAGTCACTTCACCCCTCTGGGCTTCAACTTCCTCCTTGGAAAGACAGAATGCCAACATCCATCCTGCCTCTTGCCAAGATGCTTTATAGACTGCATGGTTTTATATCTTGTAAAACATAAAAATACTGTGATTCAGAAAGAGATCACCTTTTAAAAAGTCCAAAATTCCCCCCTCTTAGCTAACACAAGCAGGCATCTCTCCAGGTGGCCGTGACCTCCTCAGTAACCCTCTTGGCAGGAGTGTGGGAGAACAGAACATGCAGGCTTCTGGCCACTGTCCTTAGAGCTTTCCAGGACATGGGGATCCCAGGGCAGCCTGTGGCACTGCCAACGGGCCCTGTCACGAGAGGAGAGAGGGATCTGCTATCGCACACCAGTCTCAAAACCCACCCACAGTTTACTCGCTTTACGGACAGTCCTTGGCAGACTTACTCTGAGTTTGGCCTTTGCTCATTTCCCATGGTGCTCCTGGGCCACTTCCCCACAATCTGATCCAATAAAAACTCAGGGGAGGCAAATGAACTTTAGCCTGAGCCTGAGAGATGCCCAGCTAAAAAGGGGAGTGTGGAGCTGGGGCTGAGACAGTTGGATGAAACAAAACCAATGATAATCATACACAGCATATTTCAGAGGGAAATGAACTCAGGGGTTCTATGAGCCAGAAGTTTCCCTCGGTTTCCTGGGATTCCACAGCTCAGCTCCCAGGATGGGGAGCCCTGCTGAGCCCTGGCTCCCCCAGACTTTGCAGGCCATCTGGGTAAACTGGGTCACCCCAGCTACGCCCCCAGAGTGAGGCCAGGATTCCAGGTCAGCACTGGAAACCCAGAGGATGAGGTTATGGAATCTGAAAAGATGCTGAGAGGGACGAGGGCAGCCGTCCCCCACTCCCACCAGAACAATTACAGAAAACCCAGCTGCTGAAGGGTGTAATATCACACGGCCACAGGATAAGCTGGGGAGAGAATGAGGAAGGGGCATTTTCCCAACCCAAATTCCCCAAGGTCTTGAAAAATTATACTCCCCAGAAAGTGTTTGCTTTACACTTTGCCGAAATCTGTTATGTAACAGTGGAGAAAATATGTGGGGTGATCTTTTTCCCTGCACTTCAGCCGGGGAGGAGGGTGAGAGACCTGTCATTTCTACTGGGGACAAAGGCAGTGTCTGTGTGTTGGGGACAGGCAGAGGGTCTCCAGGGCTGCCCACTCACAGGGTACCTGTGCAAAGGTACACCTGAGTCAGAGGAGGCAAGCTCCGCTGCAGGGCTCCAAGTAGGCATGCAGTGACAGCTATACCTAGAATAACACTCCTTGGCCTGGCACCCGTCTCTGCCCTTGCTCACTCCTGCCCTCCCAGAACCAGTGAGCCTTCTGCTGTTTCCTGCATTCACCAAGGCCCACCTGTCCCCAGCTTTAACAACACCTCAATGGCGTCTTTCCTGACCGCACCCCACCGCCTCCCTGCTGCTGACCTCTCCACAGCGCCTGCTTGTTTCCTTACTTGTGCTTGTCAACACCTACAATTACTTCCTTGGTTTACCTGTTACATGTCTCTTCGCAATATTTGAGCCCCATGAGGGCTTTGCTGGCCTCTGTCACTTCTGGATCCCAGCCTAACACTTAGTCCGCTCATAGAGATTTACTGATGGCCGACCAACCAGCCATTGGAAGACTGGCTTCACAGGTCCCTCGGTGTTTAAATTTGGAAAAACAACATTTTGGAGATGCTCACGGGCTCAGTCAGTAGAAACCTGTTTGTCTCCCAAAGGGAAGGCGGCCACGTGTTGCCCTGAGGCTACAACTGGGGTGAGCAGTGGTTGTCACTCTGGCACTTCTGTGGGACTTCCAGGGCTGCATGCCACACCGAGGCCACCAATGACCCATATATATTGCTGAGAAATAACTATTCAAGGAAAATGGCCTTGGAGGAGTTTGGGACACGAGAGGTCCACAGAGCCAACAGGTCCACAGAGTCAGGCCACAGCAACTGGACACTAGGCCTGTCCAACCTGGGCAGGGTGACAGTGTGGTGGAGGGAGCACCCCCATGCTCACTGCCCCACCTGCCTGCCTGGCAGCTGGCTCCACGCAGGTGGCTGGCAGCACTCGGCGTTGACAAGCCCTTGGATGCCTCCCTGACAACAGGCCCTGCGGATCCAGCTGGAGGAAAGCACTATTTGCAGAGCCGCCCAGCCCCTGCCACACCTGTGCCTGCCACCCTCCTCCCCACACAGCCCGGAGGGCTTGCCTCAAGGCTCACTCTTCTCAAGGAGCTCTCCTGCTCACCAGCTTCCCGAGGCCCTATCCTCCCACCTCCTGCTGCCCAGCTCCCACTTTTCTTCTGCTTGGGGCACCTAGATGCCTGCTGTGCAGTC
This sequence comes from Chlorocebus sabaeus, assembly GCF_047675955.1. Taxonomy (NCBI): domain Eukaryota; kingdom Metazoa; phylum Chordata; class Mammalia; order Primates; family Cercopithecidae; genus Chlorocebus; species Chlorocebus sabaeus. The sequence goes on from NC_132912.1 coordinate 106,461,837, forward strand.
GCAGTCCCACCACGTCCCATACTCTTCACTCTGCCTGTCTAATCCCTTCATTCTCCCAGCCCTGCTCAATGCCTCAGACTCCTCCAGGAAGCCTTCTCGACTATGCTTGGCTTCACCCCCCACACTTCAGCTCTGCACCATGCAACAGGGCTACTGAGGGACCATCAGTGTGGGGTTGTCAGGAAAGCCCCTGATCCCATGAGGCCACCAATGGGACCCTGACTTCTGTCGCCAACTCTTCCTCCTGCTGGACTCTGTTGATTAGGCTGGGGCAAGGATAGCTGCCCAAGCAAGAACTCCAGGGGAGTGAGTCTGGCCCCCCCACAGAACGAGTTGTCCTGGCCTCACTATCTGACATTAAACCCTCTGCCACTATAGCCACCTCACAGACCCTCAGGACTGACAGTCCTCAGATACCAGCAAGTCAGTTCTATGAACAGATGGGGAAATCGAGGCCACAAGAGAGAAACTGGCCCCCTGCAGGCCCCAGGGTTGATCTGTGGCAGAGCGGCCCCAATCAGTGGTCTTACTAGTGGCTGTCACTTATTGAGCACCCACTGTGTGCCAGGCCCTGCATGAAGCACTAAATTCTTTTTGTGTTTATTATTATTATTTTTAATTTTTTTGTAGAGACAGGGCCTTGCTATGTTGCCTGGGCTGGCCTTGAACTCCTGGCCTCAAGTTACTCTCCCACCTCAACATCCCAAAGTTTTGGGATTACAGGCATGAGCCACCATTCCTGGCCCTGAATTCCTTTTGAATTAGCATATACCAACCCCATAGCTGTGGGTACAATTATCCCCATTTTACAGGTAAGGAAACTGATGCTGAGAGGACCCGAGAAACTTTCCCAGGATCACCACAGGAAGTAACCAACTCAAGATGAAAAGCAGCCTTCTCTAACACGAAGTCCATGTTCCTAACTGCTAGGCTATCCTGCAATCTCATTTGCAACATAATCTTGATCCTGGAGTGAATAAAGCTGAGCAGAAGGGCCCGAGGCTGGGCTAGCATGCCTGCCTCTGCTCCTGGCTTTATCCTCCCCGGCCCTTTCCCCTCCAGCCAGCTCTGTGAAGTGGGTAACAGCTGTACACTAGAGATCATCTTGGGCCAAAAGGGACTCTGCTGATGAGACTGATATAGCAAGAACACACACACAGGCTGCACTCCAACAGAAGAGCTGTCGGTGCACAAGGCTTTCTGATGGCTAGGACAGGACCTTCTGGGCCAGGCACCACCTCTGTGGCACCACATCTAAATGGAGACTGGTTCATTGGAGCCAGTATTCTACTGTTGTAGAAATAAGCATGTTAGTTCAGTTATCCGCAATGCAGACTACAATAAACCTGCCCTTCTAGAAACAGCCTAGCCTGTCTTTGTTGGGACACTTCTTTTCCAGGAGCAGGTGAATGTGGAAGTCTGAATTATAATAGTAATCAGGTGTTTACACGGTAAGTACAGAATCTAAGCAAGATGTAGAAGATACACATAAAATCCATTTAAGACAATGCAGGCTGGGCGCGGTGGCTCACACCTGTAATCCCAGCACTTTGGGAGGCTGAGGCAGGTGGATCATTTGAGGCCAGGAGTTCAAGACCAGCTTGACCAACATGAAGAAACCCATCTCTACTGAAAACACAAAAATCAGGCAGGCATGGTGGTGCATGCCTGTAATCCCATTTACACGGGAGGCTGAGGAAGGAGAATCACTTGAACCTGCGAGGCAGAGGTTGCAGTGAGCTGAGATTTGCACCACTGCACTCCGGCCTGGGTGACAGAGCAAGATCCTATCTCAAAAAAAAAAAAAAAAAAAAAAAAGCAAAGTCTGTAAGGCTATCCCAGGCTCACAATACAGTATACCAGAATAAGCACATCAATTAGACTCTAAGCTCCATAAAGGCAGGAACCTCATGGGTGTATACACAATTAGCACAAAGTATTCATATTCAAGAACTGTGAAATAAATGCATGAATAAATGAACCACTCCTACATAGAGTGTATTTCATCCTTACAGAAAGCCCATGTGGTATGTATCACTACCCACTCTTAACCATCAGAAAACGAACCGATTTCTACTTATATCACACAGTATAGACTTAGATCTTAAACCCGGTATTGGAATTCTGGATTCTTCACCCTCCCCACCACATGCACAGGTACTGAACAAGTAAAATGGCTGCAACCACCATGTTTTTGGGTAACTTTTCTTTAAAATGTGCCCACCAACAGCCTCTGCTGAAGAGGTTGGTTAGGTAACCATGTTTATACTCTGTGATGCATCTCTGGGACCCAGCCTATTGGACCAGGGCTGGACACCTGATCTAACATTTGCCAATCCATTGCTGGTGAGGAAACAATCAGATTCAAACTTTGAATTCTGAACTCAGAGAACCAGAGGTCAAACTCAGTTGTTGGGAGAGATCTCAACTGAAAAGTCATGCAAGTCTGGTCCTGAGAAACCAGTGCCACTCAAACAAGCTGCTGTCATGGTCGGGCGAGAGGAGAAGGCAGGCTGATCTGCAGTTGGAAGAGCACAGCTGTGCTTTAAATCTGCATGGTAGCTGGGTGCGGTGGCTCACGCCTGTGATCCCAGCACTTTGGGAGGCCAAGGTGGGTGGATCACCTGAGGTCAGGAGTTTGAGACCAGCCTGGCCAACATAGTAAAACCCTGTCTCTACTAAAAATACAAAAATAGCCACCCTTGGTAGCAGGTGCCTGTAATCCCAACTCCTTGGGAGGCTAAGGCAGGAGAATCGCTTGACCCAGGAGGTGGAGGTTGCAGTGAGCTGAGATCATGCCACTGCACTCCAGCCTGGGCAACAAGAGTGAAACTCCATCTAAAAAAAAAAAAAATCCACATGGTAAGTAAGAGAGACAGAGAAGCTGCTTTGGCTTGTGCTGACTTTTGGTTCCCAGTCCCAACCCCCTAAGGCTGATTTACTTCTCACCTCTGGGTTTGGTGAGATTTTCCTTTATTGCTTCAATAATCTCTTGAGAAAGTCTGAGTGAATTTCTGTCCTCCACTCACAACTCAACTGGGACTAAAGCATTGACCCTAGAGGGGAGTAAAAATTCTCAAATTCTTCCCAAGGTTTGGTTTTCTCCCTTGTAAAAACAAATTATGGACCAGGAGCTCAAAATTTTTTGCTTCCATGGAAGTATAAGAACTCCCAATGTATTATGCTGGTGCAGGAAGTAAGCAAAGACTCAGAGAAGAAAGGTGAGGCAGGAAAAATTTTGTTGACTCATCTGCCCACTTCTTCCCCTCGCCTGCAGTCCTGAGAAGAAGGAAACAATCCTAGGAAGTTAGATGCAGCTTTGCTCAATGCAGAAATCAGAGTGACCAGGACCCTGATGTCATCGCACTGCCAGAAATTATGCCTGCTGGAGAGGGAAGCCAATGCAGTATTTGAGGCAAATGAATGTCCTCAAGAGGACATTCTTTAAAACCTGCCCACCAACTTACGCACTGCTGCTTATGTCAAGGGTAGAGGGGTTTCCAAAGACAAAGTAACAATGGCGGCTGCATGCCCTGGTATGGCTTGCTTGGTGGCAAAGCTACCAAAACTGTGAATCTTTCTGCTGTATGTATTCCTGTTGATCAATGGAGAAAAAGAGTCCTTTTCTGATCTGGCCCTAGGCCCACTGGTTGATCACAAATGCTTTCCTTAAAGCTACTTAAGTCCCACTTTGGGTTTCTTTGACTCCTGTTCTCTGGAATAGGTTTGTTCTCAGTCCTAAGTACACATCACCTTCCTCAGATCCTCTCAGCTGTTTCCTGTCCCCAAGTTCAATGGATCAATGAACAACATGAATTCCCACTAGCTGGAAGGATGGATGCAGAGACAACCTTCCCCACAGATGTTCCAGGGAGCTCTGCAGCTATCTCACCCAGCCTGCGTCTCTCCTCAACCTACAGCATCGCCAACCTGGGCTTCCACCCTTCCCACCCAGGATGGGTCCATTCTCAGCCTCCCTGCATGGCCTCTGTTGAAGGAAGAGATCTTACTCTTGGACTCTAAGGCAATTACTCAGCCTCTTAGCCTATTACTTCAGCCAAAAATTGGTGAAACTGCCTTCTACTGCATGGTGTTGTTTCATGATATCCCAATAGAATGATGTATGTGAAGCATGTGGCCTGCCACTTGGTATTTACTGACTCAGAATCACCTTCCATGCACATCTCTCTTTAGACCAGTGAGAGCACAGAGGGGCTCTGATGAGCAGGCAGAGTCAGAGGTGGCTGGGTCCCCCTGTGGACACTCTACTTGAGGCACTCCCAGCCAAGTGAGAGGGGACACCGGCAGAGTCCTGGCACCCTGTGGGCAAGGCAAGGCCCAGGGAGGTGGGGATGGTGCTGGCTGGGGGCCACTGCCCAACAATGCAAATGGAAATGCCTCAACACACCCACCGTGTCCAAGGTCAAAGGCTTCACAATTGGGTCTTTGTTCCTGAGTTCAAAAGCCTCACTCACCACTCCTTCCAAAGCCAGCTTGCAGGACGCACAAGACGCCTCCTCTCCCCCACCATCAGGCCTCCAGCTTCCCTGAACGGGGAAACCACCCTCCCAGAGATCTGCAGCTTGGCTCTCTTCCTTTCTCCCCTCCACCCACTTCATTTCTCTGGTTAGGCTGGTTGTATACTCCAGGCCTCCTGGTAGATAGCAACAGATGGGTTTGAAGAGGCAGGCACAGCAGTCCAGGTCCTGTGCAAACATCTGCAGCTGAGCAGCTGTCTCCACCAAGGGTAAAGATACCAAACTCCCAGAAGTAGAAAAGCCACATTCAGGGAAGCTCTTTCTATCCGACACCTAGGGTCCCACCACGTTTCCCAGCCACGGAGTTCAGACCCGAGAGAGACCTCAGGGAGGTCATTTGCTCCAGCGCCTGCTTCCAATCAGTCACAAGCTCACCTCCATTTTATGGAAGGAATAACTGAGGCCCAGAGAAGTTAAGGGATGTGAAGACCCCAAGCAGGTAGTGGCAGGTAGAATGTGGCTTCTAAGAACAGTAGCTCCCTCACACGGTCTGCGTGCCAGACTGGCCTGCTCTGGCCACAGGTGACCGTGGGCAGCTGGGGTGCCTGGGCCACCTCTAACAGCCATCGGCTGCTCCTCAGGAGAGCAGGCGTCTCCCCCTTTGTCAGAGTTCCTTCCCCCAATCCTAGGACTCCAGTGTCCCAGGGTCCTATAGATGGGACAGGAGGGGAGAGGGCACACACGCCCTGGGAATCCTGGAGTCTTCCAGCAGGATGATTTCCTCTTGTATGCTGTCTCATCTTCAGCCATCCTGACCAGTGGCTGGTGGCCCCCAAAGACATGTGGGCTCACTACCTCCTGCTGCTCGAGGGTTAAATAGCTATGGTGGGACAGGCAGGCATGGTGGGAGAACCGTTGGTTCCTGCAGAACTTCCCTAGCCAGAAGTTCTGAGAAGAACCAACCACCTTTCCTGATGCAAGCTCTACAACGAACATCCCCCTCACCTGAGGTCTCCCATGTCACCATTAGAGATCCATTACTTTGGGTCTTCAGGTGCTGGGGGTTTCCAGAGTCAGACCCCCATGACATTGCCAGCATGACAAAGGCTGAGGACAAAGCTGCCCAGGGAGGAGCCCAGTGTGGGCACCTGGGATGAAGGGTTGAGGCCTCACAGCAGGGACATGGCTCTGCCAGGGAGGACTGTCGCTGCTGACCACCTTGGTGATGACTCCAGGCACAAGGGCAGACCCAGCCTGACCTGAGAGGAGAGCAGGCACTTCGAAGACCTCAGAGCAGGAGGGCCACAAGTCAGGCCCTATATGCATATCACAGCCCTGCTTCCCGGAGCCACCGGTGGCAGAAGCCTGCACCCACCTCCCCCAGGAGGCCCACTGGGATTTCCTCAGCATCCCCACAGCTCCTGGCCACCTGGAGGCACAGGGTTCTGCTTCAGATCTCAGGAGACTCGCTTCCCCGCAACCTCCCTGTGTCTCGGTTTTGTCTCTACAGAGCAGGCACTGCCGTCCTAAGCATGCTTTGCCTTTCCTTTGGGGTTTAAACACTGGCAAGGCACAGAGTGGGACTAGGAGAGGAGAACAGGCTCCTGCCCTCTGGAAGTATCCACCAAACACCATTCAGAGAGGCTCTGAGCACAGGGGCCTTCCCTGCAGCAAACTGAAACTGAAACAAAACACCCCAGAAACCCATGCAAGCCCTGGGAGGCTGTGGGCTGATGGCTGTCCTGGGCTCGAGTCCCATGCCTGGCTCTCTTGGGGGCCGAACAGGCCTGGACCGACAGGCTTGGGCTCTCCTCTCTTCACCTGCCATGACTCCTGCTGCCAGGGACACCAAGGTACCTTTGCACCCTCCATGGCACCCTGAGAACCAGCTGCCCTGGGCAGCTGTCAGCACAGCCCCTGTCAGTCTGGGACCTTGCCGGGCCCCGGCTGGGCCTGGCTGCATCCCCCTCACTGCGCTTGCTTTCCAGGTCCTGGGACCTCCAGCTCGGCAGGGGGCAGTCAGCTCCCCAACCAGACCCCAGCCAACGCCCACAGGCCTGGCCCTTCCTCAGACAACACGCCAGGGACCTGGAAACCCTGGACCCCACGTTGACAGCAGGGCCTGCCTTCCCCATCAGCTGTCCTGCCCCTGCCTGGACCCTGGCTCAGAATGTGGCGTATGGAGGATGCTGTTGTTGGGCATCCCTGAGCTGAGAGCACACTGCCCCACGGTCCTCTGAGGGCACGGGGACCCCAGCAGGGCTGGCCACTTATTCCTGCGCTGTGCCTGAACGTGCATTAACACAGGCTGGTTAATTACCCCGAGCAAGGGAGACATTCTTCCACCACCAGGCAAACTGCTGGCCTGCAGCCCAAACCAACAGGGGGAAACTTCAACCGCCTCGGCCCTCTCTCTGCCAGATGGAAATAACGTATAGCTGCAGCGGTGGGGGAGGAGGGAGGAACAAAAACCAGCTTGGCCAGGGGGCCAGACCGGAACCCCAGTGGACGGCCAGCGGCCAGGGCACTCACCGCTTTCGTTCTTCTCGATGACATCCACCACCTCCCCAGCCTGGAGGCTCAGCTCCGAGTTCTCTTGCTTCTTATAGTTGGACACGACCACATACTGTTCCAGGATCATGGGCTCGGCGGTGGCGTCGGCACCTGGCGAGGGCAGAAAGCACGCGGTGAGCCAGCGGCCGGCCATGGCCCCGCGGCCGGGGCGCCCCCTGTCCATCGGCCTCCTCGGGGGTGGCTGCTCTGTCGCCAGCGCCGCTCCCAGGGGCAGCCCGCAGCCGGGGCTCGCAGCTCACAGGGCGCCAAGGACAGGCCATATAGCAAGGCCCCACACCGGCCCGCTGCACCGCGGGGTCCGGGGGACATGGGGAGCCAGGGGGCCGGGGAAGGGACGGGCAGGAGGAGGAGGAACGAGAGAGGCAGAGCGGAGGCGGAGGCGGAGGCGGAGGCCAAGGAAGCTCAGGAAGAAGCCTTGTGCTGCGATGAGTTAGTCACAGCCCGGCATGAGGGAGCCTGCGGGGACGCCTGGGGCCCACGGGGTCTCTCCAGCCTCCCTCTCGGGCCGGCAGGGGCATCGGGGAGGGAGGCGAGCCAGCGGGTGGGCGGCCCATGAGGGCTGAGGCCAGAGGCAAAGGAAAGGCAAGCAGGAGGCTCCAGCCTCTGCCCCCAACCCCTGCAAACCCGAGAGAAAAGGCAGCCCTGCTCCCTCGGGCGGGAGAGGGAGAGGAGAGAGCGGGAGAGAGCTTCTCCGCGGCCCAGGCCCAGGCGAGGAGTCAAGAGGGTTTGAGGCCGCCAATCACTGGGGTTTACTCGCAACCCTTAAATAGAAACACATGAGACCCGTCGAATGAGGAGCCGGGGGTGGAGGCAGGGGAGGGGGAGGAGGCCCAGACTGTTTACTTGAAACCCAAGAAGAAAGTCCCCGCGCCAGCGGCTGGCGAGCCCAGCCCGCCCCCCGCCAACTTTTCTTCAAGTTCGCTCCGTTCCTACCCCTCGGACTCACCCAGGCGCTGCCACCGAGCCCAGGCCGGGTGCAGTCGGACCAGGCTCAGGCCTGCCCCCAGCCCTGCTTCCAGAGAGGGCCCTCTGGCTGCAGAGACTGACTCAGTTTCTCTCTACCTTTCAGTGCCGGGACTTGTGGTCAGGCCCCTGGCAGTTTGAGGGGCTTGAGGGGTCAAAAGATGGGTGCAGCAGAGGGAGGGCAGGCGGACTCCAAGGAGCAAGCAGTTTCTCTGTTCTCAGCCACCGGACCAGCACGACATTCACTAAGCAGGCACCAGGCAGGAAGGCAGACAGGCTGGGTGCTCTCTTAGCTTCCTAGCTGTATGGCATTGGATGCTGCTTAAACCTCTGCACTTCAACTCTTCCCATCACCATTATTAGGGTGGGTGTGGGGATAAGACACTTAAAATATGATGTGCTTTTAGCTAGGAGTGAAAAGGATCCACTAGCCAGAGATGGACTAGTCACCTCCTATAGGAAGCCTTTTCAGACCACCCCCAGCCCAAAGGGAATTCCTAGTACTTTTTTTTTTTTTTTGGATACAGGGTTTCTCTTTGTCGCGAAGGCTGGAGTACAGTGGTGCAATCATGGCTCACTGCAGCCTTGACCTCCTGGGTTCAAGCAATCCTCCCACCTCAGCCTCCCATGTAGCTGGGACCAAAGGCACACACCACCATACCCGGCTAATTTTTTTATTTTTTGTAGAGATGAGGTCTCACTTTGTTGCCCAGGCTGGTCTTGAACTCCTGGGCTCAAGTGATCCTCCTGCCTCAGCCTCTCAAAGTGCTGGGACTTTAGGCATGAGCCACTGCGACTGGCATAAACTGTATGTCTGCCAATTTCCTTGAAGGCTAGGGGGCTTCATGTCACTAGCCTGGCTATAAAAATTGCTGAGGATCTCCAAGCTCCACAGAGCCCCCTTGGTGCCTCAGCCTACAGCCACATTTCCCACACGCCTGAGTTTGATTTGGCAAATGTGATGTGCCAGGCACATTAACTGCCCCATTTCATGCCCACAACATCCCCCTTATCTTTCCATTTCACACAAGACTAACCAGAGGCCCCTCTAGAGCAGGCAGGAGATGACTCCAGCTCCTACAGCTGCTATGAAGAGCAGCACATTCATTCAGTATGATTTTGTTCGGGCCCAAGCCCATCTGTCTTTCCATTGCGGAATAACTGCCTCTGATTTGTTCCCATCAGTCTGGTTCTTCTAGCACAGTAATCCTCAACTTGGTAGCACAGAATCACCCAGGGAGCTTTTTAAAAGTACTAATGCTGGGCTCCAGAGAGACAGGTTTCTTTGGTCTGGGACTCAGGCATGAGTTTTTGGACATCCCCTCTGTGTCCCTGTGGTGCTTGTGGGCACCCTGGAGCAAGAAACACTACTTAGATCTTTGGGGTCCTTCTGTGGGGGGAGGCTCCCTCCAACCTAGGGCAGACGGCAATGGCCACAGAACTCTAGGAAATCCCAAGGGGAGGCCTCCTTCCAGGGAAAGAAACCCACTGCCCCCGGCAGTTTTCTCCCATGAGGTGTGGGCCCTGCAGGGCCATCTCAGCCCTTTGGAGAAGCAGAAGGGACTCTGCACAGCTGAGTGTGCCACATACATACGCACGTGCACAGTCCCGAGCAGCCCTGCTAAAGCAGGGATTATATTTCAGGCAGAAATGCAACCAACAGCCGGGCAGCAGGGCCTGCCCCGCCTCTGTACTTAGGCATGCCAGCTTCTGTGCCTGCCCCTGCCAGCTGGGCAGAGGCAGTGCCGGGTGCTGCACTGACGGACTACCTCCCACTGTGCCCCTAGGGGGACGGCAGTGCCTGTTCCATGCCTGGAGCCTCTGTGGCCAACAGCACTTCTTAAGTGCACCTGGCACAAAAATGGCCATCCCTGCCCTATGAGAAATGGGGCCTCCTTTCCCAGTGTGGGGGTACTGGATGAGAAGAGTGGGAAAGAAAGGCTCCAGCAGCAAACAGAAGAACAGAGAATTCTGTGGCATGTTAGAGAGCCCGCAAGGCCTGAATGTGCCCAGATCATAGCAGTAGTGACAGCAAGCCTTCATCAGTGCTGACTTGGAGGCCCCTGACAGCATGTAGCTGCCTTGTCCAATCCTCAGAGCAACCCCGTGCAGTAGGTCCTGTGATGGCCCCATTTTACGCATGGGCAAAGCAAGCCTTGTGAGGGTAAGTGAATTCCCTAAGGTCACACAGCTGGGATTGAACCCAAGCCCACCTGACACCACTGCTGTGATCTTAACTTCCGCACTGTATGTGGCCTCCAATGGGCCACTGGCACCTGGTCCCCAGGGAAGGGCCCATTACATCCCAGATACCTGGGACACAGCTGCTGCTTAATAAAGACTAGAGTATGGGTTTCTTTCTCTCTTTTTTTTTTTTGAGACAGAGTCTTGCTCTGTTGCCCAGGCTGGAGTGCAGTGGCACAATCTCGGCTCACTGCAACCTCCGCCCCCTGGGTTCAAGCAATTCTCCAGCCTCAGCCTCCTGAGTAGCTAGGATTACAGGTGCCCGCCACCATACCTGGCTAAATTTTTTTTGTATTTTTAGTAGAGATGGAGTTTTACCATGTTGGCCAGGCTGGTCTTGAACTCCTGAGCTGAAGTGATCTGCCCGCCTCGGCCTCCCAAAGTGCTGGGATTACAGGCATGAGCCACCGTGCCTGGCCTAGAGTATGGGTTTCCAGTTGACTCTTGCCACCTCTACTGACCAGACCACAGTGCCTGTTAGGTGGCAGGCACTCAGTAAGTGTGAAATGAACCCGTGAAACGCGTGAACTGGCAGAAAGATGAACAGAGGGACTCGCTGGTTTGTGGAGTCAATATGAATACCTCGACTCTGATATGGAAATACAGGAAAATGAGACAGCCAAACTCGAAGGGAGAAAGGGAGATGGGGAAATCGAGGTAAGGAGGAGCAAGGAGCCCCAGCTTTGTGGCCAGAAGATGCTTGGAGGACGAGCAGGAGTTGCTGGGGAGTGGACAGACATCAGCTCATTTTAATCCAAGCCAAGAAAATCTGAGGCAGGGTTTCAAAGCTGAGTTAAATCCACACCCCCACACCCCTTCCCCCAACCATTTTCCTGGAAAATTGGCCTGAGCTTCCTGAAGGCTGACTCTCTGGGACACAGGTAGAAAAGTTAAGGAAACGTTCTCTAGGTATTGGAAAGCACAGACAGGCTTTGGCCCCTCTCAGGAGCTGCTCCAAAGGCTGTGGGATGGACACACGGACACTCTGTCCTTCTGACTGCCCTTCCCTCCCCCTGCACAGGCAGGCTCCCAGCTCTTCCCTCTGGCAGCTGCCTCTTAGGGTGTTCCCTGGCCAGGGCAGCCGGGCGGGCGGGAGCTGCGAGCAGGTATCCAGATGAGAAACCACTTGCAGGCCAGGCAGGCAGTGGGCGATGATGTCATCCCACAGAGGCCACTCTGGATCCCCTTCCAGCCAAGGCCTGCAGAACTGGGGGCTGGAGGAGTCTGCCTGAGTGGGGAGGGGGCAGTGGAGGGAGCCTGGTGTCTTTAGATGAGGAGTGCTTGGTAGGAGCATGGAGAAGGGGTGTACCTCTTCTAGACAGCAGAGCCTCTCTGGGTTGGAAGGGGCCTTTGCATGAGTTTCATCCAGGGATGGAACCTTATGCTTTATTACAGAGCCCCTAGTTGGACCTGCTGGGGTCCTGGGGGTCCCCTGGACCCCTGCCCCACCCTTGCCTCACATCTGCATTCCTTTAACTACCACCTGGATGGAACTCTGGCTGCCAACTTAAACTTCTCAACTGGGCTTTTGCCAAGTCACTCCCATGCTCCAACGCCTTCCATGGCTCCCTGGTGCCTATAGAATAAAGGCCAAATTCAAGCCCAGTCTTTCTTGCCAATCTGAGCTCCCCAAGTTCCTTGACCCCCGTCCCCCACACCACCATTCCCTGCATCACTCATGATTCAATACACATGTATCGAGCACTTACTAGGCGCCAACACCCAACACCACTGCTCCAGGCAGCTTCTTAATTTCCAAGTCTTTGCTCTAGCTGCTGCCCCCTGCTGGAATGCTTTCCCTTCTCTCTACCAATTCCAATTTCCCAGTTCTCCCCAAGCATCTCTGCCCTCCAGAAGCCTCCTGATCACTCTTGTTCCCTCTCTTCTGTTCCCTCCTGAACTTTATGTTGGGCATTGCTCCCCAACCAAACCATGTGCCTTGGACAAGAGTCTCTCAACACCCTAGGACTAGTGCCACAGGACATGACATGGGACATAGTAATTACCTGAAATTAATGATGGAAATGCTTAGAATTAGAATCTAAAGATCTGAGGTCCAGTCCTGCTTTGCCCTTACTAGCTCTGAGATCCTGAGGAGGACACGTAACCTCTCTTGAGTTTTAGCTTCATCTGGAAACAGGAACAATTAGCAGTTCCTACCTCACGGGAATTGTTCTGAGCGTGGAATGAAGTGACGGGGCTTCAAGTACTATGGAAACCACAAATGGTTATTTTAAAGCAAACGGAGGGAATGAGAGATCTGGGGAGCAGCAAAGGTGTTGGTTCCTTTGTGGGCTCAGAACCCACAGGTTCAGCAGGCAGCTCGGTGCCAGGGTTGCAGGTGCCAGGAGAAGGGTGGGGAAGGGAGGCCTGGGGTTGTATCCCTGCAACATGTCCCTCCCAGACCCCACCTTCAGCAGGCAACGGGTACTTGCCAGCTGGATTGAGAGGCAGCTCAGAGCCCCTAGGCCTACTCGGGAGGGATGCCAGGCTAAGCAACCTGAGGCCCCTGATCTATAAGGATCTCCAGCATCAGCCCTTACCTCTGAGTTTCCTGTCTCATATCTCAAAGAACCCTCTAACACTCCAGATGGAGAAACCAAGGCCCAGAGAGACTTTGGCCCTGGACTCGCAGTCTGGCTGGGTTTTCCCCCAGCCCACACTGCCTCCCCTGGGCCTCTTGCTCCAAATAGCTGGGACCATCTTGAGACATGGTTAAGTGTCCTCCCCAGGGTCACAGAGCTAGTAAGACCCTGTGCTGGCCTCCACCCCAGGCTCCCCACGACTCCCCAACCCTGGGCATCCTACAAAAGTCCCTCTAGCCCCTTACAACTGGTTCCTCCCAGGCTGGACTGGGACTGCTGGCCCCTCCGCTATACGTTTGGTGAATAAAATGTATTGCTGTGGGCCAAGTGGGCTCTGGCTCACTGGCGCATGGAGAGGGGAAAAAGGGACAGGAGCCCAGTGATTAGCTCAGGCCCAGGCCCTCGTCACAGGAAACTCCAGAAGGACGATTGCAACGCCCTCCGACCCACTGCCTTCTCTTCTCCTCTGGACTCCTCCCAACACGCTCACCTCCCATTCCCCGCCCACAGCTGCAGCAGGAGGGGCTGAGCTTTGGGCTCTAAACCCAGGGGCTGGCCCAGCCCCACCACCCCACTCAGTTCCCACCCTTCTGCTTTGTCCCCTATTCCCCCAGCCTGAACCTCTGCTCTCAGGTTTGGGGCTAGAGGGTCAGGGTGTGTAACAGTCTCAAAACCGGAGGGGACCCATAGAAGACCCTTCTGGAAATTCCATCCCTCCTCCGACCATCTCCATCCAGAAGCTGAGAACTCTGCTGTCCAGGATTCTCTGCCATGGTCCCGTAAGACCAAAGGCTGAAGGCAAGTCCCTGACTCCTGCCCAGCTCCTCCCAGACACAGGCCAAGGCCCTAGTCCCTGAGGGCCATCTCAGCCAGGCAGGCCAAGCTCTGGATTGCTGGGCATGGGGGCTGCGACCCATCTTCAGTGAGTCACAGACCTGCCTCACCCCTTGCCCCAAATCTCCAGCTCCCCAGTGAGATCACTGGAAATGAGGCATGGGTGCCAGGGCCCTCTGCTCTCAGCCTCAGTTTACCTGCCTGAAGTGAGATGAACTGTCTTTGGCTTGGCTCTCTCACTGGAACGGCCAATTGAGATAAGGCTGAAGATGGCAAAAGCCCCACCACTGCCTGAGCACTTTCTGTGTGCCAGGCTCCCCACGAGGTGGGATGGCTTCCCCTTAAGGAGGTTACACACCCCACCCAAGGCAGCATAGCCAGGACATAGCAGAGCTGGAATTCAAAGCCACACAGCCTGGGTCCAGAGCACATGTGCTTACACGCTGAGCTACGTGGTCATCACTCAGCAAAGGGCCCCGCGTTCGGATCTGACCGGGGAGGCAGAGGGCACAGCAAGTGGAAGACCCCCTGCCATGCTGGCAAACAGCTGCTGCACATCACAGGGAAGCATGCGCAGGGCCTGAAGGCACTGGCTCCCACGCACATGGGCCTGGAACACACATGCTCACACACATGCACGTACGCTGGGCAGTACCTGTCACGTCCTTCTTGGGCGACTCAGCCCAGCTGGACAGCCACACTTCCGAGTCCCCGAGAGCAAGCGGCAGCAGGAGAGGAGAACCAGAGAGAGAACGGTTAGGCAGGCAGGAGGTCCACAGCCAGTGGCTGCAGGCGCTGCGCTCGGCCGGCTGCAGGCGGAAGGCGGAGGAGGGAGGAGAGTGATTTCCTGGCCCTGGGCTGGCTGTTGGGCGTGGGCCCGTGTGATTACAGAGGCGCTGGGACACAGCCGGCTGGGACAGGGATAATGAGGTGTCCGCCGAAATGCAGGACTCCTCTGGAGCACAGAGAATCCTACATGATCCTCCCTGGAATGGGGCCCGTGGTTATCACAGCCCTGTACAAGGCAGCCTGACCCTTCCTTTCTGGCCATGTGGGTGGCTGGGTCCCACGGGGCCTGGTGGTTGCAAGGATCCTCAAAGGCCAGCGGGCTCAGTGGCCTGGACCCAGAACCTCAAATGTCAGGGTTGGAGCGCCCAGGACCCATCTCTAGGCCTGGGGGCACCACACCCACTGGACCCTGATGTGTCCCTTCCTGCAGCCCCACCCACTGAGGAAGACAGATTGGCCCCAGCAGAGCAGAAAGAACACTGTTTTAGGGAGTCTCGCTCCCCAACCCCAATGCAGAAGGATGGGGACCTTGAGTGACCAGAAGAGATGAGGGCTCTACTCCAGGCTCAGACAGTGGTGTCCAACCTGAGCCTCAGTTTCCTCACCTGTGAAATGGGATTTAGAGTTGTCTTCCTGCCAAGAGGAAGGAGCAAAATCAAAGCAGCATAAAGAACATATGACTGAGATGTGATACCATTAACATCTGAATGAGGCAGAAAGCTCTTGGTCTAATCAATGGTTTGTGCATTTCTAGAATAGAAGAGAAGAGGGCCACCATGTCAAGAGCACTGACACAGTTGAACTTCAGTGACTCATTTAGTCCCCACGGCAACCCCATCAAGTGGGTAGGCATTTTTAGCCCCATTTTACAGGGGATGACTCTCAGACATGGAACCAGGTCTGCCGGCGTCCCCAGGCTGCTGCTTTCTCTGCTGGGCTGCTCTTCACCTCCAAAGGAGCAGAGCACTGGCTGCAGTGGGGACAATTAAAAGAACGCTGGATTGAAGGTCTGAGAGACAAACCCTGGCACTGCCCACCAGGCGCTTGCCAGGAGAGGGGCCTCACCCATTCAGAGAGTACTGATAAACAGCAGCACTTACACAGCATTTCCCCTCTGCCAAGCATCCGGCTGAGCACTCTGCGTATAGTAACTCGTATTTTTCCCAATAACCCTACAACGATGAGTTCTATTATCCCCTCCATTTTGCAAATGAAGAAGCTGAACCAGAGAGGTTAAATAACTTGCCCAAGGTCACACAGCTAGTACGGCAGTGTCCATCTCTTGCAGGGACACACGCCTGAGCTAATCAGAGCTTGACGCGGCTCTCTATTTAAAGTACCTGACTCTTTCCCTCACTCAGCAAGCCACCTTCCAATTGCAGGTTGGCTCCTGGTGTAGAACTGGAAAGCCTGGCCCCCTTCCAGTTCTATTGTAAATTAGCAGAGTGGGGCTTTGGTGGAGAGGTCTAGCAAGGCCTTTGGGGTCTGACTGCCTGGATTCAAATCTAGGCTCTGCTCCTTTGAAGAAGTGACTTACCCTCTCTGAGCCTGTTCCTGAACTTGTAAAAATCTGGATGACGTGATATACTTACCTTCTGGGTTGCTGTGAGAATTAAATTAGATAATATGTAATAGTGCCCAGCACAGTGCCTACTACATAGTCAGTGCTTGATAATGGTTAGCCGCCACTAGCAGTAACTCCCACGAGTGTGGTTAGCATGAGTTTGCCTCCCTGGGTTCAATCAGCTCTGGGGACACCCAGAAAACCATGCCCCAGGCCTGCAAGGACAAGAACTAAGCAGTGTTTAATACTGGATGCACCAAGAAAAACCTGGCACCCTGTTAGAGATACTGCCCTACAGTCACTGTCAGACACCGGGTTATCTGGAATGGAAGGTAGAGGGACTCCAGGGGACCTCACTCAGAGACAAACAGGGCAAAATCTGAGGTTAGAGCCCCTCCCCAGGTTCAGCAGTCAGTAGCCTCCTTGGGGAGCAGAAGCAATGCTGGCCCAGCTTTCAAGCCCTGGTAGGGCTGAGACAAGGCAGACACACCAAGGGCCTCCACAAGGATTTAAGCTGGTATGGCCAAGGAGGTCTGGGTTCAGAATGTGGGTGTTGCTGCCTGGTGCCCACATCTTGCTGAAGTTTCAGCTCCCTGCTGCTGCATCCCAGAGATGTGGCCAAGTGGGCTGCCTGCTGCAAGCCCCTGAAATGCCCCCAAGCGGGCCTAGCACCAGGCCCATCCCAGCCCCATCTCGCCCTCTCTCCACTCCACTCTCCACTTCAGTTTGCTTGACCACTTTGTCTACTTTGGGTTCCTTTTGGGTTCTTCATAAGGAGACCTGAGAAGTGCTAACCTCTTTCAGTGAGCCAAGGAAAGCTATTTTGCCTGGGCCCGGAGAACCCAAGAAGACCTGTTCTGCTGGACAGGTGCTTGCAAAGGGCCAGATAATAAACACTGTAGGCTTTGGGGGCCAGATGGTCTCTGTTGAGACTACTCAACTCTATTCTTATAGTACAAAAGCAGCCACAGGCAATACATAAAAGAATGAGTGGGCTGTGTTCCAATAAAACTTTATTTATAAAACCACAAAGGGGGCTGGATGTGGCCTGTGGGCAGACAACCAGAGCTCACACCTGTCGCCTTTAGTCCCCATAGGCGGGCCTTCCCATCTGTCTCCGCAAAGGAAAATAGGAAGCAGACTAGAAGTAAGCCTGTCTTTTTAAAAAGAAACCTCTCTCTAAAACATGATTTATTTCCCAGTCCCCTGACCTGCAGAATTAATCCAGTTCTGCTGCTCCCAAAGTCCCTCCCCCTTCTCTCTAGCCCACTCTAGCAAGTTCTCAAGGGGTGGGAAGGACCCCTTCTTCCTCATTACAATGAACAGAGAAGAGCCCCTGGCTCATAAAGCCTAGCCCTCTGGGCCAGGAGGCAGACAAGGTTGTTGGCTAAGGGCTGGGAAGATGGGGAGTTGGACAGACAGAGGGATAGGGGTGAAGGAGCAGTGTGGGGGCACAGCCAAGTGAGCAGCTGTGACTGACATGAACCAACTACTTCCTGTCTTCCCCTGTCTCTGCCTCCTTCTCTGGTGACCCAGAACCAAGGGTCCTACAGAGCAGGGTCACGGGCCTGCTGGAAATTGAAGGGCATCAGACTGGAAATCTGTACCCTGGCTCTTGCTGAGAACACACTGTGTGGCCTTGGGCAAGTGGCTTAAATACTCTGGGCTTCGGCTGGGCGGTGGCTCACCCTGTAATCCCAGCACTTCGGAGGCTGAGGTGGGTGGATCACTGGAGGTTAGGAGTTCGAGACCAGCCTGGCCAACATGGCGAAACCCCGTCTCTACTGAAAATACAAAAATTAGCCAGGCATGGTGGTGAGCACCTGTAATCCCAGCTACTTGGAAGGTTGAGGCATGAGAATCGCTTTAACCCGGGAGGCAGAGGGTGCAGTGAAACAAGATTGCGCAACTGCACTCCAGCCTGGGCAGCAGAGTGAGACTCTGTCTAAATCAATAAATAAATACTCTGGGCCTCAATGCTCACATCTGTACAGTTAAGCATTTGGGCCTATTGCTCCTGTCTGATGGCCTGCCTGAGGCAGTTGTCTGACATTCTAGACCTTCCCAGCAGAAAACTGGTAGTCTCCATAACGCAAGTGGACCACAGCGGAAATGAATCTTTCCAGAGAAACGGACTGTCCTTCCTGGGAAAACCACTTGAATGCAGGCTCAATGGAGGCAACCCAAGTCCAAAATAGCAGATGATTCAGGAGGCACAGAGGGCAGAGATCTGGAGCAAGAATAAAAGCAACCTTGGTTCTTGTGCTGGCTTTGCCACTTAGCTCGCTGACTCTGGGATAGCTGGCAAATCTCTGAACGTCTGTTCCTTCTTTTGTAAATGGGGAAAAAACTCCTGTCCTGCCTTCTTTGCAGGATTAAGACTGAAATGGCATAATGCCTGGGGGAGGTTTTGGAGGGCTGGGAATTAGGCCTCTGGACACGAAGAGGAGTAAGTGCTAGGGACAAAAGCAGTAGTTTCCTGAGAAATGGCAGGCATGCCATGTCCCTCCCTCACATGGCCCACAGTGCTCATGTCCCTGCCACGGCTGTCCCTCATGGCATTGCTCACAATACCAGCAATAAGCCAGGCCAGGAGAAAACCAGGGGACTGCAGATTCCGGCCAAATACAGCGACCCAAAGGCACTTAGATGCTGAACCTGATCCTTGACAGGCCCAGGTGATGCTGAGAAACCAAAGAACAACACTGCAGGTGCCCCTGACTTTAAGGACAACCTACCCCACCCAGCACACATACATCCAAGGACTTCATAGGAACACCTGGATAGGCCTAGGTTAGGAGAGGGTCCTTGGCTGCTCTGAAGATGGTGAGTATCTCAACCGTTCCCAATCAGTTACATGTCAAACTTCTTCCACTCTTTCTCCCTGTCTCACTACTGCACTTGACTGGTCTTAAAAATAATAATAATAGTAAAGGCTGGGCATGGTGGCTCACATCTGTAATCCTAGCACTTTGGGAGACCACTGTGGGAGGACTGCTTGAGCCCAGAAGTTGGAGACCAGCCTGGGCAACATAGTGAGACCCCATCTCTACAAAAAATAAAAATCTAGACAGGCGTGGTGGTGCCTGCCTGTGGTCCCAGCTGCTCTGGAGGCTGAAGTGGGAGGACTGCTTGAGCCCAGGGCAGTCGAGGTTGCAGTGGGGCATGATCATGCCACTGAAATCCAGCCTGGGCAATAGAGTGAGACTCTGTCTCAAAATAAATAAGTATAAAATAATTTTTAAAAGGGCCCTTATAGATTCATAGTAAGGCTTCTTTTAACCTTGAGTAACTCCAGAGCAGTGAGAATTGGGTTGAATTTATCCAAATCTAGTCTGAAACCATGCTTCCAGGAATGCTTCCCTGGTGTAAAGCAAGTTCCATCCATCCAAACTAATAAATCCAGAGTGGGCCATGAGCCCAGGTGGGAGAGACCGGAATGAATACAGCCAACAGCACAAACTCCATGGAGAATGAAAGAGAACCACAGGCTCAGGGGACCAGGGCTGGGTCACCAGCCTTGTCAGTTTCTTTCCACAGCCCCGCCCTGGGCTCCGGGGAGGGGAGGGGCGACAGGCCAGGGGCCCAATGGAATGAACACCTCCCTGTCTTCTCCATGCCCTTCCATCCTTCAGTATCTGCACACACTGGAGCACTCAAGCCCTCTCCCTCTTTGGGAATACTGTTCTTACCTCACTACAGCTTTGAACTGGTTTCTAAATAACGGCTGCAGTTTAGCCTTTCCTCTCCCACACAACTAAACTGCACAGGACTAGATTTCTTCGGTTTTCTGCAGACTCCACGTTTCTCTTCCTTTCTGGTTAGGACACCAGGAAATTTAGCCACCACTTTCAGGCCATCAAATAATTAGGGCTTAAGAGCTGCTAGTCCTATTATTCAGTAGTAACAGTCACTGTCATTGTTGCCATGAACAGGGCACTTTCTTGTGGTAGGCACTACTGCATAGGCACACAGCAACTCAAATCTTTACAACAGCTCAACAGGGTTATCATTCCTTTACAAAGAAGTAGTTTGGCCTATGTGATACTCAGTTTAGAGGACCTAAAACAGGTTGTCATGCTCAGAGCAGCAGAAACTGAGGGGCAACAGTGAAAACCATGTGAATGTCATCTGGGAAAAACATGGATGGCCAATTTGTAATTCTTAAAAAGTCTTAAAAAACATGACACCAGGCTGGGCGCAGTGGCTCACGCCTGTAATCCTAGTACTTTGGGAGGCTGAGGCAGGCGGATCGCAAGGTCAGGAGTTTGAGACCAGCCTGGCCAAAATGGGGAAACGCCGTCTCCACTAAAAATATAAAAATTAGCCAGGTGTGGTGGTGTGTGCCTGTAATCCCAGCTACTCAGGAGGCTGAGGCAGGAAAATTGCTTGAACCCGGGAGGTGGAGGTTGCAGTGAGCTGAGATCACGCCACCGCATTCCAGCCTGGACAACAGAGCAAGGCTCCATCTCTTAAAAACAAACAAACAAACAAACAAACAAACAAACAAAACAAACAAACAAAAAACAAAAAAAAAACATGGCACCAATTAAGATGACAGAAAACAAATAGTTCAAATATGACTTCCAATCCAAGCACACCTGGGTAGAAGTCTGGTGTTTAGTGTGTGAGCTGCTTCTGACATGGGCAACTCTACAAAAGCTTGTTCCAGGGTAAGCAGCAGCCAGCTGGTCAGAGATACCCACGGCGTGAAGAAAGAGTACCCTTGCACTGGAGGGCGACGGGTGAATGCTGCTAATGCAGCAGCTTGGACCCCAGGCCTGCTCCTACACTCAGAGCCTCTAAGGCAGAGCTGGCTTCACGGAAGTGTGATCTGGGCAGTGGCCTAGGGTCCTAGGTTTAGAAGGGTCCCTGCAGCTGATTTAATGCTCTTCTGTCAGGGATTTCATTAATAATTTATGAATGAGAGTCTTCATTTTCATGTGGATCCTGCAAATTATGTAGCTGGTTATGCCCAAGGCCTGAGGGTTTGGGGCCACTGAGCTAAATAAACAGAAGTACTCAAGAAGAAATCAAGTAGAGCTGAATTTCTGATGGATATCTTCTTAAAGACAGAAAGCAAATCCCAAATGGAAAGCCAGGCCATTGTTTGTCTCCAGGTCCCCTCTCTCTGCTGCATCTTTGGCTTCTTGGTGGTACCCCACAGGCTGGAAGGACTATTTAGGGACTCAGAACCAGAAAGGAGAAGAGACTTGCCTAAGATTGCACAGCAAATAAGCAGTAGGGCTGGAGCTAGAATAATTACACCAGTTTCCACTTACTTAACATTCATGCTAGGTGCTGTGCTAAACATTTATGAACATTTTCTTGTTTAATCTTTACAACAGTCTGTAATTTACAGATGAGGAAAGTGAGGCTCAGAGAAGTTAAGGCTCTGGCCGGGCGCGGTGGCTCATGCCTGTAATCCCAGCACTTTGGGAGGCCAAGGTGGGTGGATCATCTGAGGTCAGGAGTTTGAGACCAGCCTGTCCAACATGTTGAAACCCCATCTCTACTAAATATAAAATTAGCCAGGCGTAGTGGTGCATGCCTGTAATCTCATCTACTTAGGAGGCTGAGGCAAGAGAATTGCTTGAACCCAGGAGGCAGAGGTTGCAGTGAGTCGAGATTGCGCCATTGCACTCCAGCCTGGGCAACAGAGTGAGACTCCGTCTCGGGGGGAAAAGAAAAAAAGAAAAGAAAAGTTAAAGTTCTTTCCCAAGGCTCTACAGCAAGAGGTGATGGCATCAGACTTAAGCCCAGGCAGGCTGGCCAGGAATTGGGAACAAAGGGTCCTCATGGGGGATGTCATTTTCTGATCCTCCCTGGCCACTGGCCAAGGCTTTATTTATTTCTGCTGCTTTTTGTAAATGTAGTCATATTCCTATTCCTTTTGCTCTCAGCAAGAAAGGACTTGCCTCTGTTCCCCGGAATCCAGAACATGTGTGGGGGCAGCCCAGCCCAGAGTAGGAATGCACTATTGACCCTCCGGCCCTGGGTTATGCAGTCAAGGAGCAGTTTCCCCGCTCAGGAGGGGGATGGGGTGGGATGATGTGCAGTGGGGGCTGGGCCTGGAGACCCTCCACAGCCCCTTAGGGACTAAGTCCAAGGGTGCTGGCCTAGGCCAGGCCTGGGGCCAGAAGGGTCAGCCCAGCCTAAGTGGGTGTAGATGGAGAAGCCAAGGACACCCTAGGAGCACTGCGGCTGCCTAGAGGGGGCTGCCCTGGCACGGAGTAGCCGGTAGTTCTGTCACCTCCCTCCACCCTGCTGAGAAGACCCAAAGCTTCCTGGTTAAAGACAGGTGCTGGGTTAGTGAGAGGTGCTATGGGTGGAGAGAGGGGTGCTGGCCAGGGAGGCTGGCAGGTTCAGAGCCTCTGCTCCCAGCAGCTGCTGCCCAACCGGGTTGCGGCCTCCCCCTCAGTTCTCAGGTTCTCACCTCTCCCCACCCCAGGGCATTTGTATGCAGAGGAGACAAACTCAAGTTTGTTCTGAGTTCCAGGATCCCAGCCACCCGCCTCCCTGGGGTGGCCTGCCTTGGTGGTCCTCCCCCACTTACTGGGAGATCCTCCCTCCAATTCCCCCACCCACCAGCTCCCCCAGAAGCCCGAGCCAAAGCCAGTATCTGCATTCACACTGAGAAGGAGCAGCAGAGAGGCCGGCAGCGGGATGAAGTCAGCAGCCGCTGGTCTCCAGCCCCCAGTCTTGCAATCCGCCTCCTCCCTGGCTCAGTCTCCCTGAGAGCCGTGAGTGAGTGATGGAGTCAACAGCAATGGACTCAGGACAGACATTCCCCTCCCTGGACAACGAAATGTGGAATGTCTCCTTCTCTCCAGACTGGACTCTTGCTATCGGATTATCAATGAATCAACCGCCAACTATTTCGGGAGCATCAACGGCTCCTGGTTGAGACCATCTGACTCTCCACCCTCTGTCTAAAAGCATCAGACACACAACCACAGACACCCTCCCCAGCGTTCCTGTCTGCTTCAGGAGTCATGTAGGTTTGGGGAGACAGGCTGGGTCCCGGAAGGTCTGAGGGAGGAGACGGCAGGGCTGAGTCCTGGAGGCCTTGAAGGTATAACTGGACCCATCTTTGGGGTAGGGCTTACAGAGCCTCGGGGACATCTGGCTGGATGCTGCCATCCACTGGTGCAAGACAGGGGTAGGGACTGGGGGTCAGGGGTAGGAGGAGAATTCATTCCTGGACTGAAGTTGAGGACACCCACTTTTCAAGGTTTGCTGTCTCCCTCATCATGCCCTGAGCAGGATCTTTGTTCACTGACTGTTCCCACTGGCTCCAAATGTCCGGTTAGGGCTGTAGTCCTAGCAAGCGCATAGCACATAGTAGGTGCTTAATAAAGATTTGTTATGAGTCTCTTCAATCAGACCTTTAGTTCCTTCAAGGCTAACCCCGTCAGCACCCCAAACACCTTGAATGTAGGAGATGCCCAATTAACCCTCAGTGGCTGATGGAAAGATGAATACTGATTGCTCTCCAGCCCAAGGGCTCATGGAAAACTGAGGCCCAGCTACCCCACTGCACCAGGACCCTCTTGGTGCCCACGGCTCTGCCCTCTCTAGTCCAGGCTTGGCCTCTGGAACCACATACGGGCACACAGGCCTGGCTTGTGCTGGGCACAGTGGCTCCCATGCAGGCCTCTGAGCCTATAGAACACCCTGAAGGGCTGCTGGCTCCCAGCATCTGCTTCAACGCCCTTTAAAGAGATTTTTAGAAAAATTACCCCTAACCAGTATAGTCTCTGGCAGGATGGACGCTATAGGAAACAGGAGCCCGAACAGGAACAACCCGCTCATGTGGAATGTCTGAGGGGAGCAGGGCTTGGTGCAGCCCCCCATGGTGTTTGCTGGGAGCCCCTGAGCCTTTCCTTACCCCATCCCTCCCCTGCTCTGTGTGGGTCCAGGCCAATCCCCTGAGTGCTGAGATGCCACGTAAACAGAGCTGTGCATGCACGCAGTGCGCACGCACACACCACTGCTTGGGAAATCCCCACATCTGGCTCTCACGTGACCCAGCTATGCCCAGAAGGCCACAGCTGAGAGGGCCTGGAAGACGGGAGGGTCAGGAGTGTGCGGCTCTCTGGGGAGCGCCGAGTTAACCCTTCAGCACCACAGTTCGGCGGCTCTGTCTAATGCTAAGCTTCCAGAGAGGGGAGAAGCCAGGACGGAGGCCTGCTGCTCAGTGCTCAGCCCTGGCTCTGGCTGGCTGTCCCAGCGTGGGAAGGTTGGAACACTTCTCTGGGCCTCTATGGTCTTGACCTGGGATGTGAAAGGGCTGCTCTTTCCCTGTCCTGTCAATCCTGGTCAATCATCAGCCTCTCGGGAGTTCTCACTGGAGGGAGATTCCTTCCCTGATGGAGGATATTTCATGCGCATCTCCTAGGGTCAGGAACCCGGCTGCGGGACAGTGATCTTGGAATCACAGGGAGTCAAGATTCATGCCCTCCTTTGTCTCCCAAGAAACTGCTGGGCTCTTCCTAACAATAAGGAAAAGGTGGGAGGTGGCTCCTGGGCCAAGTTCTTTCCTACCCGGGCACACTTATTAATTAGAACTTTTTAAACTTCAATGATTTTGTTGAACAAATAGCAACATGCAACAGCTCCTCTGAAACAGAACCACACAGTAGGTACTCCAGGGCTATGAAAGAGATGCCCACACAGAAGACGTGGCACCTGGGGACAGTGGCTGCTACCACTGAACAGATGTCCTCTGCACAGGCGCTGTCCTCCTCACCCAGCTGACCCAATTAGAAAGCTCAGTAAATTAGGCTCAGCAGCCACGGCAGGTCTGTGTGCCTTGCTCAGAGACCCTATGTGGCGCAGCCCCAGCCCCGTGCAGCACTGCTTTAAAACTGCTGTTTCCTTGCCCACCTCCCCCATCTGGCCAGGAGTCCTCTCAGGACAAGGACCCCATTGTTTCCATCTTAGTATCACTGAGGTTCCATCACAAGACCTGTCAGATGTGCAGTAGACAAACCTAGAAGGCAGCCACAGCCAGAGCCAGAAAAGCCAGCTTTAGTTCTGGCGGGAGCCACCTCATCCCAGAAGGAAGGCCTAGTACCAGTGTCCATTCAGACACTTGCTTCCTATCCACTCAGGCTTCCAGGGTACCCTCCCTGTGCCCCAGGAGAGAGCTGCCTAGTGTCCACTGAGCCATGGGCTTGGAGCAGGAGTGAGCCAAGTCATGGAGGAAGGGTAGGGGAGAGGGGAGTTCCCCTGACTAGAACCCTGTGGCCAAACGCAAATGAGCAACTCAGAGCCACCAGGCTCCAGGACTGTGTATGGCAGGAGCTGACAGGCCAGAAGAACTTGTCCCTGACAGATCTGAAATGAGGGATGTTAAAATCTGCATATTTGCAAGGTTCCCCTGGGGGTGCCATTGCCAACATACAAAGACAGGCTTAGTTTGGTCTGTTATCACCAGCCTGTCATCACTGCTTAGCATAGCAAGGATCTAACCCTCCCGCTGGGAAGTTATGCACCCAGACCCGATCCCCTTCCAACACTCAAAGAGTCTAAGGTACTCCAGGGCAGAGCTGAGGACACCCTCAGTCACGGGGATCTAGAAGCAGTGACGAGGGGGAGGGTGGTGAAGAGATGGCCAGCTCTGCCTCCTCTTTTATTTTATTTATTTTTTTTGAGACAAAGTCTTGCTCTGTCATCCAGGCTGGAGTGCAATAGCGCCATCTCTGCTCACCGCAACCTCTGCCTCCTGGGTTCAAGTGATTCTCCTGCCTCAGCCTCCTGAGTAGCTGAGATTACAGGCGCCCACAACGACACCCAGCTAATTTTTGTATTTTTGTAGAGATGGGCTTTCACCATGTTGGCCAGGCCAGTCTCAAACTCCTGACGTCAAGTAATCCGCCCACCTCGGCCTCCCAAAGTGTTGGGATTACAGGCGTGAGCCGCCACGCCCAGCCTACCTTCTCTTTTCATGTTTTATTTTGAGACAGGGTCTTGCTCTCTTGCCCAGGCTGGAGTGCAGTGGTGCGATCATGACTTGCTGCAGCTTTAACCTCCTGGGCTCAACAATCCTTCTGCTTCAGCCTCCCGAATAGCTGAAACCACAGGTGTGTGCCACCACACTGGGCTAAATTTTTTTTTTCTTTTTGAGATGGAGTCTCGCTCTGTCGCCTAGGCTGGAGTGCGGTGGCGCGATCTCGGCTCACTGCAAGCTCCGCCTCCCGGGTTCACGCCATTCTCCTGCCTCAGCCTCCAAGTAGCTGGGACTACAGGCGCCCGCCACCATACCAGGCTAATTTTTTGTATTTTTAGTAGAGACGGGGTTTCACCGTGTTAGCCAGGATGGTCTCGATCTCCTGACCTCGTGATCCGCCTGCCTCGGCCTCCTAAAGTGCTGGGATTACAGGTGTGAGCCACCGCGCCCGGCCTTTTTTTTTTTTTTTTTTGGAGACAAGGGGTCTCAGTAGGTTGCCCAGGCTGGTCTCAAACTCCTGGGCCCAAGTGATCCTCCCACCTCAACTTCCCAAAGTGCTAGGATTACAGGCGTGAGCCTCCACACCCAGCAAACTCTTCCTTCTGAGCACAAGGAAGCAAAGGGACTTTCTGATAGGACCCAGCTGTCTTGGTGCAAGACTTCATTCTAACAATAATAAAATACATCTTCAAGCCGGCTGCTTGGGCCACACGTGGCAATGATGAAATCCAGGGGGCAAAGCAGAAAGAAGAGTCAGGGAAAAGCATGTTTTTCCTGTAAACTTCTAAGTTTTACGGAAACTCAGGAAAAAAATATTTTTT
Source organism: Chlorocebus sabaeus (assembly GCF_047675955.1). NCBI lineage: Eukaryota > Metazoa > Chordata > Mammalia > Primates > Cercopithecidae > Chlorocebus > Chlorocebus sabaeus. The sequence continues at coordinate 106,488,644 of NC_132912.1, forward strand.
CCTTCACATTTCGAAACAGACCAATTCTAAAAATGCCACATGCCGACTAAGTTACACACACCACTTCTCTGTTTCTAAACAAAGTAACTTTAGATTAGAAAAAGGTGCTAAAACAATAAGTAATGCACATTTCCCCCACATCTTTGTTTTTCCGCTGGCTTCGTCATCACTGGAAAGGTTGCCTCTTCTGTCACATGGCTATAAACCAAACGTTGAAGTGAGGAACCAGTGACTTTCTGGCCATGGGCCATGGATTTTCTTTGCTGGACCACAAGTTGGGTGTTTCTCCCCTCAGGAACAAAACCTTCTGGAAATGAAAGGCGGACAGTGTCTCTCATCAGGTCAGGGCTGGGTAGGCCCCTCAGAGAGCTGTTCTCCAAGGCTCCAAATGCCAGGCTGTGTTTCAGGGGTAAGAGACTTGGGGTCCTGTCCTCCATTCCTGCCCCTGTAGCCCACCCTTCCATCTCAGGAGACAACTGAATGTTCTTCAAGGATCAGTCCCATCCAGGCGTCATCCAGGCACCATCCATCTCGGGGATGCCAATCCCTCTGCCATCTTGCTGCCTGTCTACCCTGAACACGGCCATCAACCCACAGGGATGACCCATCCAAGACACAACCCTGGCTTGATTTCAGAGGCCCTGGGAAACCTGTGAAAAATGCAGATTGGCTGGGTGCAGTGGCTCACGCCTATAATCCCAGCACTTTGGGAGGCCAAGGCAGGAGGATCTGCCTGGCCAACATGGTGTAACCCTGTCTCTACTAAAAACACAAAAATTAGCTGAGTGTTGTGGGAGGCGCCTGTAGTCCCAGCTACTCAGGAGGCTGAGGTGGGAGAATCACTTGAACCCGGGAGGCAGAGGTTGCAGGGAGCTGAGATCGCACTACCACACTCTAGCCTGGGTGACAGAGACTCCGTTACACACACACATACACACACACACACACAAACACACTGCAGATTGGCCAGATGTGGTGGCTCATATCTATAATCTAGCACTTTGGGATGCCAAGGTGGGTGGACCGCTTGAGGAGTTCGGGAGTTTGAGACCAGCCTGGGCAATATGGTGAAACCCTGTCTCTTAAGAAAACGAAAGAATGCAGATTCCTGGGCGTCACTCCAGACATGCTGATTCAGTACGTCTGGGCAGGCCCTGGGAATCTGTATTTCAATGAGCAGACTCAAGATTCTGCAGTTCACCTTTGCCCATGCAGTTCCCTTTTGGACCAGCTTCCTATTTTCCTAGCAGGAGAAACTGGGTGATAGGAGTGAGGGGGCAGAGGCAGCTGTGCAAGCAGGGCTGAGGGAATCGAGGCTTCCAACTAGCTGCCTCCTTCTGGGGATTCCAGGATCCGGGGAGCACTTGTTGCGCCCCTGCCCCCGCCCCGCCACGCTCTGTGTGTCCAGGCCAATCGGGCAGTGGGGCTCAGCCACCTCGGGCCAGGGAGTGTGGCGCAGACACACACATGAGCAGCACTCACTTTCTCCATAGCATCACTGCCATGTGGGCTGGCTGCAGAGTTGCCAAATCAATCAGGCTCCTTTCATTTCCAATTAGATGGCTTTGAACTCCAAGAGTAAAATCAGGCTGAGGACCCAGAGCCATGAAAATAAAAACTGTTTAAAAACACCAACCCAGAGGTCGGCCACGGTGGCTCATGCCTGTAATTACAGCACTTTGAGAGGCTGAAGTGGGTGGATCACAAGGTCAGGAGTTCGAGACCAGCTTGGCCAATGTGGTGAAACCCCATCTCTACTAAAAATACAAAAAATTAGCCAGGCGTGGTGGGGTGTGTGTCTGTAATCCCAGCTACTTAGGAGGCTGAGGCAGGAGAATTGCTTGAACCTGGGAGGCAGAGGTTGCAGTGAGCCGAGATTGTGCCATTGCACTCCAGCCTGGGCGACAGAGCGAGACTCCATCTCAAAAAAACAAAAACAAAAACAAAAACCCATGAGCCAGAAGCCGACGCCTTCAAAATAAGACATGCTCACTTTTGGAATGGGCCACTGGAGGGCAGCAGGAAGATCTTGGCCACGTTCTCTAAGTAGCCTGGGCCTTTCTCACTGAGTATGGGTAGCTCAGGAGGACAAGAAAACCTTGGAAATTGCTTTAAAAAGTCTTGCTTATGATACACTCTCCATGATTTCCTTTCCAGACTCATCTCCTGCCCTACCCTTGCTCCTGCCAGGATAATGGGCACCTCTCATTCCCTCAGACTTTTCAAGCTCATGCCAGGCCAGGTGTGGTGGCTCATGTCTGTAATCCTAACACTTCAGGAGGCTGAGGCAGGATGATCACTTGAGGCCTGGAGTTCAACACCAGCCTGGACAACAAAGCGAGACCCTGTTTCTACCAAATAAATAAATAAGTCAGTAATAAAAAATAAATTAAGGCTAGAAGTGGTGACTCACACCTGTAATCCTAGCATTCTGGGAGACCAAGGTGGGTAGACTGCCTAACTCAGGAGTTCAAGACCACCCTGGGCAACACAGAGAAACCCTGTCTCTACTAAAATACAAAAAAATTAGCCAGGCATGGTGGTGGGCACCTGTAGTGCCAGCTACTTAGGAGGCTGAGGCACGAGAATTGAGAAGCAGAGGTTGCAGTAAATCGAGATTGTGCCACTGTACTCTAGCCTGGGTGACAGAGCAAGACTCTTGTCTCCTACATAAATAAATAAGCCGGGCATGGTGGCACACCAGTGGTTCCACCTACTTGGGAAGATGAAGTGGGAGGATCGCTTGAGCCCAAGAATTTAAGGCCACAGTAAGCCCTGATCACACCACTGCACTCCAGCCTGGGCCACTGAGTAAGACCCCATGCTAAAAATTAACACCAGAAAAACCCACCACAACCACAACAACAAAGCAAAAACTCATTCCAGCTCCACATCCTCACTCATGCCTGGCTGTCCCTCCTGCAGGGTGCCCTACCCACACCCTTCAGCCCATCGCAATCTCCTCTGTCCTTTGGGGCCATCTCCAGCCTCTCCCACAGTGGCCAGCCGCCCCACTTCCACCTTGCAGATCCCAAGCCCTCCTGCCTAGTATTAGTTAATGAATCCTTGAAAAGGTCCCGCCTTCTCAGTTGAGCTGTGCACTCCGTGGGGCCAGAAGCCAACAAACTATTAAGAGAGGTGAAAGCCTGACAAAGCCTGTGCTCTGGACGCAGGTGGTGGACACCTATAATTCCATCTACTCGGGAGGCTGAGGCAGGAGAATCGCTTGAACCCAGGAGGTGGAGGTTGCAGTGAGCTGAGATTGTGCCACTGCACTCCAGCCTGGGCAACAGAGCGAAACTCTGTCTCAAAAAAAAAAGAGTATTCTGTGTCTGGCTGACCTGGGGCAAGTTCCTTAACTTCACTTTCCTGGTCTATAAAACTGGGACAAGACCACCTACCCAAGACCACCTACCCGGGTTGCTGCAGGGAGGCTCCTGGCAATGATGAGACAGTGCATGCCCCACCTTCCTCCTGTTTGATTGAGGAGTCACTCCCGAGAAAGGGCAAAAGCTGAAACCAGCGCTCTCTCCTGTTTGAGATGAACCCCTCCGGTGCAGCCTCCTATTCATAGTAAAAGCTGCTTCATCCTTAGTGCTTCCTCTGGGCCAGGCACAGTGCTGGAGCTATCACTTCAGGAACTTTCATTCAATCCTCAACCCAATGAAAAAAAACCCTGATTATCCCCATTTTACAGGTGAAGAAATGAGGCACAGAGAAGGACTTGCCCAAGATCACACAGTGTGCAGAGCCAGGACAGGAAGCTGGGCATTCTGGCTCCAGAGTCCGCACTTTTAACTCAACAGAATACTTAGTAATGGCTGAGTCTACACCCTGTCGTCTCCTCCTGGGGCTCACAGAATGGAAATAAATGTCTCAACTCAAAGATCAGCTTCTCCCCTTCTTTCTTAATCTATCAATAATTAAAACGGCAATAACAAATGGCAGAGCTGGGGTTCAAACCCTGTCTGCCTGTTGCCAAAACCTAAACTCTCAACCCCAAGCAACACTGCTTCTCTGCAATGAAACTACATTAATGCTGATCTCACGAACTCAGCCAATAATACAGTTTCATGATCGCTGAGATAGAGGTGGGGCTGAGCTCACTACTTTTCTGAGGAGAAGAATAAAGTAAACAGGATTTCATGAGGAACATCAACACTTGCCTAAGAGAACAAGCTTGCAGCAACACTCTTGAGCAACCGCACTGCATGTAAACGAGCTGGAGCTTCCACAGGGCTCCTGGGATGGATGAACCATCAGGCTCTCCTGACCACAGCCTCAGGGCCCTGACCTGACCATCCCGGAGGCTCCGTGGCCACCTGCGCCCCCTAGTGGCGCACCTCAGAACTTCCCGGCTAGGCGCCCTGGCGAAAGGCAGCTTCCTAGAGAAGTGGGTGAGAGGCATGAGATTTTTGCCGGTCTCAAGAGAACCCCTTGCTCTGGGGAGTCTGCTCCAGCCCCGCTGGGGCTCCTGGAGCAGTACCCACCTTGGGGAAGCAACAACAGCTAACAACAACGGGCCCTTCCTACTGCCAGGCATAAAACCCCTACTGCCAGGCACAAAACCCCTCAAAGGGCATCACCTCGAACCCTGTGCACCTTGGGGCAGGCCAGGTCGCTGCTACTATAACAACCCCATTTGACAGGTATGATGGTCAGGTGGTACGCATCAACCTGGCTAGGCTACTGTCCCCAGTTACGAAATCACACATGAATTTAGGTGTTGCTGGGGAATTTTTTTTTTTTGAGACGGAGTCTTGCTCTGTTGCCCAGGCTGGAGTGCAATGGCATGATCTCAGCTCACTGCAACCTCCGCCTTCTGGGTTCAAGCAATTCTCCCTGGCTCAGCCTCCCCAGTAGCTGGGATTACAGGCACCTGCCACCACGCCCAGCTGATTTTTTGTATTTTTAGTAGAGACGGGGTTTCACCATGTTGGCCAGACTGGTCTCAAACTCCTGACCTCAAATGATCCACCTGCCTTGGCCCCCCAAAGTGCTGGGATTACAGGCATGAGCCACTGTGCCTGGCCGGGAACGTATTTTTATAGTTATTAAAGACCATGACCGGATGACTTTAAGGAAATTATCTAAAACACTCTGGGTGGGCCTGAGTCAATAGCTGAAAGGCCTTCAGCACGGTGGAGGTTTCACTGAAGACATTTCATCTGTGGACAGCAGCTCCAGCCTGGACCTGGGGGTCCAGTCTGCCCCCTTTCATGGCCTGCCCTATGGATTTCAGACTTACCTAGTCGGCCCCCACAATTGTGTAAGCTGGTTCCTTACACTACATCACTTAATATATACCTCCCACTCGTTCTGTTCCTCTAGTTGAACCCTGGCTGATACAACAGAATAGGTGAGATAACCTATTCTCAGAGGGAAGGGATTTGCCCAAGGTCACATGACTGGCAAGTTGTCGGCCTGAGAGTGGGACCCCAGCAACTTGATGCAGGTGCTTCCCAGCTTCCACACAAACTCTCCCTCGAGGCCCACATCCATCATCAGAGCCTGTCCAACACCCTCAGCGCCTTGCCCCGTCCACTGCTGCCGGAGGCCCCATCCTATCTCACCTGGCTAGCCGCCCCCTGCGACCTTGCACATCATAACCCATTCTGCCTAGTCAATCCCCATCATTCTATGATTGAAGCCAGATCATGTCCCTGCCTTTACTTACAACCCTTCAGTGAATCTTTATCTCACTCAATGAAAGTCAAAATCCTTAGAATGTCCAGTTACATCTCTGCTCTCACCTCCTTCCACTTTACCCTCCACTATTCTTCATCCTAGCCACAGGCCTCCCTACTGCATCCTGAGCAGCCAGCACATGCCGTCCCCAGGGCCTTTGCACTTGCTGTGCCCTTGGCCGGGACTGCTCTTCCCCAGGTAACCACATTGCTCTCTCACTTCCCTCCATCTAATAGTACATTCTCCTATATAGCTCATCACCCATAGCAGACTGCAAACTTCTCTAGGGTAGAAAGACACGTTCCTATAGCCTCAACACCGTTAACAGTGCTTGGCATAGTTGATGCTCAGTTAGGTCAGTCTCCAAACAAGCCACACTTAGTCCTATCCCTCTACCTTTGTACATGTGCTCCCTCTGGATTACCAAAGTCTCCCATTCTCTGCTCCCAAACCAGAAAAATGTCTCCTCTTTCCAGGCAATGATCCCCAATTTGAAGCCACGATGACCTTTCTTTCCTGACCCTGCATGAGGTTCACTCATTCATGCATGCTTTCTTCCATCCACCCACCCATTCAAAAAGTACCAGTGGACCCTGGTGCTGGTGCAAGCCCTGTAGCCAAGGTCCTTGCTCTTGAGGTGGTGGGAGACAGAGAAGAAGCAAGCAAACACAGGATCACTAGTGTGTGGGAAGTGATGAGGAGGGAACTAGAGGGGTGATCCGCGGGGGCAGCTGGACAGTGCAGGATCAGGCAGCTTCGTTGAGAAGGTGATAGTTTTAAGCAGAAATCTTAAGAAGGAGCCAGCCATGTGAAAGATCAGGGAAGAACATTCCAGGCAAGAGGGAAGAGCAAGTACAAAGGCCACGTAGAAGAATGTGTTTGATGCGTTTAAGGAACGGAAGGTGACTGGTGTGGCTGAGCAGAGTGTGATGGGTGGGGACGAAAGGGGTAAAGCCCAGGTCAGGAAGGCAGCCAGGGGCCAAGTCACACAAGCTCTGTGAGCTGGGGTAGGGAATTAGTTCTGGGTGGGATGGAGTCCCTCGGGGAATTTAAGCAGGAAAGTATGTTATTTTCTTTTTCTTTCTTTCCCTTCTTCCCTCCCTCCCTCCTTCCTTCCTATTTATTTATTTAGAGATAGGGTCTCTCTCTGTTGCCCAGGCTATAGTGCAGTGGCACAATCATGCCTCACTGCAACCTCAAACTTCTGGGTTCAAGCGATCCTCCCACCTCAGCCACTTGGGTAGCTGGGACTACAGGCGTGCACCACCACGTCCGGCTCATTTTTTATTTTTTGGTAGAGAGAGGATCTTGCTTTGTTGCCCAGGCTGGTCTCGAACTCCTAGGCTCAAATGATCTTCTTGCCTTGGCCTTCCAAAGTGTTGGGATTACAGGGGTGAGCCACTGTACCCAGCTGATGAATATTTTTTAAGAGCTCACTCTTGCTGTGGTGTGGAGAATGTCAGATAGAGGTGTAATAGAGAAGCAGGGAGACCAGGTAGGAAGGTGGGGTCTTCTTGGAGAGACGAATGGGGCTTCTAACGCATGTGATGGTGGAGGTGGAGAGACAGGGGGTGCTGTAGCTCGAGTTGGCAGGTAAAAGAAAGGGAAGAGTCGAGAATGACTTCTCGGCTGGGCGCGGTAGCTCACACTTGTCATCCCAGCACTTTGGGAGGCTGAGATGGGTGGATCACTTGAGGTCAGGAGTTTGAGACCAGCCTGGTCAACATGGTGAAACCTTGTCTCTACTAAAACTCCAAAAATTAGCCAGGTGTGGTGGCGGGTGCCTGTAATCCCAGCTACTCAGGAAGCTGAGGCAGGAGAACCACCTGAACCTGGGAGGCGGAGGTTGCAGTGAGCTAAGGTCATGCCACTGCACTCCAGCCTGGGCAACAGAGGAGAATCTGTCTCAAAAAACAACAACCAAAAAGGAATGACTTCTGGCTGTTGGGCTTGAGCAACAGGGTGGATGGTGGCAGTTCCTGAGATGAGGAAGATGCTGGAAGGAGCAGGTTCAATGGAGTGAAGAAAGATGCAGATAAATCTGAGGCCAAACTGTCCTTCAGTTTTCAAGGTCACCAGCCTTGCTTCCTCCAGAAAGTACCTGAGAACTTTCTTCTTCTGTTAACTCCACCATCCCTAAACCTTGCCTCAAGTCTAAGCTCTATGCTCAGTAAGAGATTTACAGTGAACCCCAGAATGGCATCCATTTCCTCCATGCAAACGTCCCTGGCTGGAGTGACCCTGGCAAGCTTCATGAGGTTCATTACAGAGCAGGACAGAGCCCCAAACATGGACTCCAATCCCCAGTTTGCCAAGGACTGTGTGTGGGCAGTCACCCCACCGGAGCCTCAGCTTCTCATTTGCAAAATGGGAATCCCACCACCCATTGTGTACCGCGGTTCTCATCAGCAAATGAGGAAACGTGTAAATTTCCTAGCACATAGTAGATGCTCATTCAACAACAGCATCTAGCACTTCCGGGGAGCTTTCTAGGTGGCAGGCAGTGTTTTAAGCATGCAATTAGCTTATCTAATCTTCATTATAACCATATGAGGTGTGTATTAGACAGGGTTCTCCACAGAAACAGAACCAACAGGAGGTGCATACAGAGCTTGAAGACAGAGGGAGATTTATTTTAGGAATTGGCTTATGTGATTGTGGAGGTTTGAGAGTCCAAAATGTGATGGGGGAGACTGGCAGGCGAGACTAAGGGAAGAGCTGCAGCTGAGTCCAAAGGCGGCTACTGGCAGAACTCCTCCTTGCTGAGGGCGGGTGTGTGTGTGTCAGTCTTTGTTCTATTAAGAGGCCTTCAACCAATTGGATGAGGCTAGCCTGCACTATGGAGAGTAATCTGCTTTACTCAAAATCTACTGATTTATTTAAATGTGAATCTCATCTAGAAAACACCTTTGCAGAAACATCTAGAATAATGCTTGACCAAATATGTGGGCACTGTGGCCCAGCCAAGTTGACACATAATAAACCATCACAAAGTGGGTATGAATATTATCCCAAATGTACAGAAGAGGTAATGGGCACAGAGAGGCTAAGACATCTACCCAAGGTCACAGAGGAGAGAAGCCAGACTCTCAACTCCAGCTGTCTGGTTTCAGAGCTGGCATTTTCAACCACGACACTAAGTGGCCATTATCATAAGCACACCAATGTAAATTAAATTTCTCCATCCATCCTTTTCCTGGCCTCAAAGTGAAAGGCAGAGAAACTGGGGGTTGGCTTTCCCTGGGGGAGGCAGCCTGGGTGTGGCCCTGCATTGCTTAGGAAGCAGCACCGAAGCCGAGCCTCAGAGATTGTGGCAGCGGACCTGAGAGGTTATCTAGTCCAGCTCTTGCCTTTATAGGAGGAAAATGAGGCCCAGCGTAGAGAAGGAATTTGCCCAAGGTCACACAGGGAGAAAAGTGGCAATGGGGCCAGGACTAGGTCCCAGGCCTTCAGAAAGTGCTGCTGCTGCTGAGAACTGATACTTCTATGGTAGTTATTCGGTGCCAGGACTATTCCACATTAACATCCTTAATCCTCTATGTGTGAGGTAGATACCATTAGCATCTTTGTTTTAAAGAAAATGAGGAAACTGAGGCACAAAGGGGTTATGAAACTTGCCTAAGGTCACACAGAGCCAGAATTTGATTCCATGTTCAGCCACAGACACTACACCTCTGAGGCCCAGGGCAAGCTTCTTGTTGGGGAGGTGACAGAACACAATCCCCATTTCGCCCCTCCTTCCATTCTCCCACCTGAGGCCCGCCTGGAGTGACAGTAGAGAATGCTCTTCCCCAGCCTCACCCCGCAGTTCACAGGAGGAAATGGCCTTCTGGACCAGTGGGCATGCCTGCCTGAGACACCGCAGACCCAGGTGATAGGCTGCACACACACCTCATCCCACAGCTAGACACGTCCCAAACTGGTACACAAATACGAGCACAGACTCCAACCCATAACCAGATATGTCTCAACCACACACACGCTCCCAGCCTATGCACCCAAACAAGTAAACACACCCTCACAGCACACAACTATCGTGACTCACACATGTACACAGAACCCCACAGCCACACATGGCCCCGACACATAAACCAGGACACAACTGTCCCCGTCCCAATAGGCACATGAGCAAGCACTTGTACACACAGAAACATACACATCATACAGTTACTTCTACCCTACTCTACATCCATCCGCCACACGGGGCACTCCCCTCAACCTATCCACAGGCCAAGGCACCTGGGCACAGGAGCCATGCGTTACCTCCTACATCCCCAAGGGCCAGACCCCAGGATGACTGTTCAGGTACAGCCACCCTATCAATGTGGCCAATCCATGTGCCCGCATGGATCGCTGCAGCAATCTGTCCCCGCCCCCACTTCAGCACACACACAGCCCTAACTTCTAGGGACCACTCTCCCCCAGTTAACTACAGCCCGCCCACATCCAGGCATTTGTCATTTGGGGAGCCCAGCCTCCCCCTTCCAGAGAGAATCCTGCTCTACCCTCAGCCCACAGCTCCCAGGGCTGGCCCGCCTCTCTCCCTGCCTCCACCCCTTTCTGAACTCCAGGCGGGCCCTGGCACCTGTCAGACCAATGTAGGGGACGGGAAGGGGGTTGGGAGATAGGGTTAGCCCCCTCCCAAGTGCGTCTCAGCTGCCAAAACGCAGAGCCCCCACCTCCACAGCGAGGAAACGCTCAGAGTTGGGGGAGGGAGGAAGGTCCGTGGTGCAGGCGCTAAAACTCAAGTCACTCAAGGACGACCCCTTTTCAGTCCCGGATCTCAATCTCACCTTCTCGCAGGAAAGCCCCGCGTCTCTATTAACCCTTCCATCACGCTGCACCGGAGGGACCGGAGAAGTGTTAGCACTGCGCAGCAGTGGCCGCTGCAGCCCGGGGGTGAAGGACCCGGCTGCCCACGGTGCGGGGCCTTAGCCCCTTCACGAGCCACCCACACACCCACCCCCACTTCCACTGGGGACAGCGAGGTAGCGGGAGCCCGAGCGACTCGGTGGGAGGCGAACGAGGGTTCCAGGACCAAAGGTCTCAGGGGCCATGGACTGAGGAGGAGCAAGTGAAGCGAGTACCCCTGGCCCCGCAGGACCCCGGGGCTGGCGTGCAAGGACAACCACCAACCCCCCGCCCCCAAGAAGTCCTCTGCAGGATCAGAGGGGCGCGTGCACGGAGCGGGAAGGAAGGCTGAAGGGAAAATGCCCGGAGGCTCCCTTACCTGATTTCCTCTTGGAACTGCCATAGTCCCTGAAAAAGAAGCAACAACAGATAGACATGGTTAGGGCCGGCGCGGGCGCGGGCGCGGGCGCGGGCGCGGGGCTGCGGCTGCGGGGGCGCCCTCGGGCTGGCTGCGGTCTGTCCCCGGTGCCGCTGCTCATGTGATGCCCACGGCCGGCGAGCCGCACGCACTGCGCGCCGCGCCCGCCCGCGGGCCCCCTGCCAGCCCGGCCCCCGGGCGCGATTAGCCCGCCCCGCTCTGCTCCGCCCCGCCCCAGCCCGCCCCGCTAACGGGGGCTCACCTTCCCTCAGCCTCGGCGGGCAGGGGAGGGCAAGGCAGGTTCTCCTCACTTCCCAAACTGGGAAACTGAGGATCCGGGATGGCGCTTGCCGGAACCCGGGCCCTACCCGGCGCTGGGAGCCCGCTCACCCCCGCCACCGGAGCGGTTCACCTCCCAATTCTTTGCATGGCTTGCCCTAGCGATGCAAAGAATTGGGAGGTGAACCCAGCCCACTCAGTCCGTAAGTCACTACTGAAATGTCACCTCCTCAACGTGTCTTCCTCAACACCACCCGCCAGGTAATCACAGATTTGTGTGACCCTTCGATTAAAGTCTGCCCGTGTCCTAGACCCAAGACTCGCTGGGGGCCACTGTGGCTGCGTCCTCTCACTGCATGCCCTGAGGCTGGCAGAGGCCATGGATAAGGCCCTTCTCAAAGGCTACAGCTGGGGAGTCGGGATGGGGAGTGGGAAGTGGGGAGTGGGGGAACAGAGGATACTGCAAGGTTAACTGGGAGGCCAGGAACGGAAGTTGAGCTTCTGAAGAAGTGCGTTCAAATGCCGTCAGAGAAAGTAACTGCTGTGACCTTTGGCACTGAACCCTCCTAACCCCCGTTTACCTGCCCTGCCCTCCAGCACAGAGTCCAGACTCAAGGATGGGCAGATTTCCCAAATCCTGCCCTTGCTCCTGCCTTCCTTATCTCCCCCACTCCTCCCGCCCCGCTCCATTCACCAGTCCTCAGGGGACTGGGAAAGGTGAGCTGGCTCCCTTAACCTGAGTCTCACATGCCCCTAAAGGCTGAAGGTTCTGTTCAGTGCTCAGGGCACAGCAGCGGGGCTGGCTGGGGCTCTCTCTGGAGTCCAAAGGAAATGCCTTCCATTTTCCCCAGGGGCCAAAGAAAATGCCAATTGCTGCCCATCTTTGGTCGAAGCAAACTAGCCCTCCAGTCTGCCACTGGAAAGGCGGGGGTGGGGGGATTGGGGGGGTGCAGTGGAAAGGGGTTCTCTTGGAGGAAGAGGCAGCAGGCTCCCAGGGAAAGAAGCAGAGTCATCCTCATGGAGGCTCCCCAAGTTCCGATCCAGGAGGTCTAGGGGTGGCCTCCAAGATTGGAGTGTTTATTAATCTTCAAGGTGATCTGCCTGCACAGCCAGGAGTGCGGAGCTCCCCCTCTCCTAGGCATCCACCTTTCTCAAAATTTAGACTCAGAACCCACTTAATCAGAATGCTGGGGGCGAGGTCCGGGAATCTGCATTTCTGACTGTCTCCCATTCTTTCCCCATCTTGTTTGAGAACCCTCTTCGTATTCCATGTCTCCTTCAATCCTCTCATCCACGCTAAGAGGAAGGTCCTACCATCCTAATCCATTTTATAGATGAGGAAACAGAGGTTCAGCCATTGCCCAAGTTTGCCCATCTGGGGAAGAGCTGTGGTTTATAAGCCCACTGGAAGGAATACAAACTGCAGCATGGATGGGGTGGAGGAGAATCTGGGAAACTGTTGCCTTGGAAAGGAACTACAGAAAGGTGGGAGAGCTTCCATTTGCCCCCTCCCCTGACTCCCACCAGTCAGTCCAGGGAGCATGCTTGCCCCCCTTGCAGAAGGGAGAGTGGGAAGAGACTGAGTCCTAGCTGTGCCCCCAAAAAGCTCAACTGTGCAGAGAATTCCAGAGAGGAGGAGAAGAGTATTAGATGGTAGCTGCGTCCTACCCAGAAGACTTTCCACTCCCAAGAAGGAAATTAGCTGTTCAGGCCTTTTCACTGAGGGCTACTGGGGAAGGGCAGGGAGTGGAGGGCACTGAGGAGCTGCCCTCTGCTGTCCCACAATTTTCCTGCTGGTCCTGGCAGGAGAAGCCCAGGACTGATGGCCCACTGACATCCCCCTGGCTGCCAGTAGCCCACGCAGGGGTGGCTGCCTCACAGGGATGGCTACCTTCTCCAGCTCTGAGCAGCTTCAGGCTACCCAGGCCGTTCCCATGAGACAGGGAGTTTGAGACCAGCCTAGGCAACATAGTGAGATCCCCCATCTCTACCAAAAATAAATTAGCTAGGCATGGTAGCAAGCACTTGTACTCCCAGCTACAAGGGAGGCTGAGGTGGGAGGATTGCTTGAAGCCCAGGAGGTCAAGGCTGCAGTGGGCCATGGTGGCACCACTGCACTCCAGCCTGAGTGACAGAGTGAGACTCTGTCCCAGAAAAAAGAAGAAGAAAACGAAACAGTGGGAAAGAAACTCAACGCACATGCGTTGAGGGCCTCCTTTGTGCCAGGCCCTGGCTGCTGATTCTCAGCCTGCCATTCAATGGAATCACGTAGAAAGTTGTTAAAATTCAGATGCAGGGCCCCACCCCAACCTACTGCATGGTCTGCATCTCCAACAAACTCCCCTGAGGATTCTGAGGCTGCTCCAGTGTTGCATAATCTCTATCAGGCCTCCAGCCACCCCTAAGAAACATTTATGCTCAGTAAGAACAACGTGCTGAAGGAGCCTCTAGAAAAAAATCTCCTGGTCTGCCTGTCCCTTCAGCCAGAGTTCAGAGTCTTCCCCACCGAGGACTTCTGGGTCTGTCCCTGCAGGGGATGTGGACTCTCCTCTTGCAGGTGAGAAGAGCAAAGCTTAGAGAAGCCAGACAACTTCCTCAAGGATACAGTGAGTGGGTGAGGCCGGGACTGGGGACAGAAAACCCAGGCCTTGCTCTGAGGCTCAAAACAAATGCCCAATCACCACCCCCTCCTGGAGTAGTGGGTGCAGGAGTAGAAGACAGAGCCCAGCCCTGATCAGCACACTGGGTTAATGGGGTAGAGGCTGAGGTCCTGGCAGTGGAGGTCGCCAGGCTGTGACTGAATGGTGGGAATGAAGAGGAATCCTGAATCCTTCAGGGTGTCTGGCCTCCTGCCCGAGCAGGCGCTGCCCTAATAGGAAACCTTTTGGAGTTTCTGGTTGGGCATCCTTTAGCAAAGCCATTTCATATTTTTAGCTGCTGAATAGGGTGATAAGCAGTTTAGGTATCCAATGGCTGGGACTCCCCCATCCCTCACATACGAAGGCAAGAAGCAAAGGCAGGGATCCCCCTCCACGCCACGACCACCTCCCACTGCCCTACAACCAGTCCCAGCCTGGCAGGACAGAAGGGCCCTCTGCTGGCGCTCAGTTCCCTAACAACTCAAGAACCCCACCACCTCCCATCAGTCCCCTTCTCCAATCCACACCCCCTCCTTGCTCCAATTCTTGCCCTGAGCTGGTGCTGACAGCCCCAACCTTGCCGGCGACTCCACTCCTGGTAAGTCACAGTCTAGCCTGCTTCCGACTTGCTGCTGAATCACTATGGGCCAGGGAGCCACAGGAAGAAGGGGAGGGGAGGAAGGGCGGGTCTAGCATCTCCCTCTAGCGTTGCCAGAGGCTAATGTGATTGAAAAGGCCTCCGAAGCTGTGTCCTGAAACAGCGCCCATCAGACCACTCAGCCATTCATTCTTTGCAGCTGGTCCAGGGGTGACTCAGACCACAGGTACAAGTGACCCACAGTTCTAGGAAAATAGGGACATGGGACTTTCAAGGCTCAAACTGGACAAACTGGGATGGGTGATCTCCTGTGGTCCACAGGTCTGGCCTGTCTGGGAAAGAGGGGTGGAGTTCCTTCACCCCGCACACCATCCCTTCCCATCTAAACAAGGACTCCTGCAGCTTCCACTCCCACCCCGCCCCATCTCCAGGTGATACGGTTCATCTCTTGGCCCCTTCCTGTAGGATGATGCAATCTGTGTCTGGATGAGGGAGGTTCTGGAGACAGAGGCTTCCAGTTCAAATCCCTGCTGCTTCCGGCGGGGGCAGGGGGGTGCCCTTGATCTACTTTCTTGGCCTCTTGAGCCTCTACTTCTCTATCTGTAGAATGAGGACAATAATAGCACAAACCCTCGGGGTTTGCGGAAGATGAAATGTACAGTATGTAGAAAGGGTTTCACACAGTGGCCGGCACAGAAACTGCTATAAATTGTCTTTGACATTACTCTTTGCTACTTGGGCCCATCTGACCCCACCTCAGTTGCTACGCAGGTGGCAAAGGCCTATTGAAACGTGGGTCCTACAGAGCCCCCTGAAACAAAAGGAGATTCTCCTTAAGGACCTCACCACGATGCTGGCAGACAGTGCCAGGAGGGGGTGATTCCAGCCCCAATTTCAGAGTTTTGGGCTTTCCCAAATGCCGGGACAACCACTGGTCTCTGTCTAGTGCTGAGCACCAGAAGCATGCTCATCCCCACCCCACAGGAATGGACACACGCCTCTAGACCCATCTATTAGGTCACATTTAACCTCCCAAGGAGTGGCCAGCTCTCAGAGCCCCAAAACCAAGAGATGTAAAGGGCTTGCATTTTCATGCCAACGTGGACCCTAAAGGGTTTTTCTTTTTTCCTTTCATTTATCTTGGCCAGACACGCCGTGCTCCCTCCCTGGATGCTCTAGTGAAGTGGTTGGTGTTGGAGACTGCACAGGGAGAGGCTGGAGGGCGCAGGAAAGGCACTGAGCAATTCACATGTGTTGTCGCCCTGTTTTGACACGTGGCTCCCCACACTCTGCCTTCCCCTTGAAAACTCCCAGGATTTAGTTTCTGGTGTTCTGAAGTTGGCAGAGGAGCTCACCCATTTCATGGATGAGGAGACTGAGGTCTGAGGCTTCAGTGGCTGGCCCAGGCTCCTGAAGCTAAACAGACAGTCCTGACCCACAAAGCTCCCCAGGGGCCACGCTGAGGCCCACGAGGGATTGGGCCACAAGGAGAGGTCACACCAGTGGCGGGCAGCAGGCCCTTGCTGGGGAATGGAGATTGCCATCCTGTTGTTCAGGGTTCCCAGAGTGAGAGATGAAGCCAGGAAGAGCCACTGAGGCACGGGAGAGAGGAAAGGGAGCTGGGCCTGGCTGGGCCGGCTCTGTGGAAGGGTGCTGAGTGCCTGCCAGGTGGAGTTCTGACGAATGCTGCAGGGTCGTACCCTCCACTGCCCGCCACACTCCTCACCACTCTTCCTCCCATTGGCAAGTGCCTTGGCAGAGAAGGACACACGCACCAACTTCCAGCCTGATGTTCTCACCCTTCTGTCTGCTGGCTGACATTGGCTGCTGGGCCCAGGATGCCTGTCTGCGGGACCTACAGCCACTGGGAACTGCTCAAGAGGCCAGCTGGGCTGCCAGACAGCTGACTTGGGGGTGACCTTCAGAGTCCAGCAGTCACTGGGGACATGGGCACTATTTAGAATATGAGGGCTGGAGAAGATGCAACCTTGGCCAGAGGAGTGAGGCCCTTGAGGTACATAATGATTTTGACTGCTGTTATCAACCTAAAAGCACTTTTTAAGCTCTCACTGTAGGCAATCTCATTAAGGCCTGTGCAGGCAGGCAGAGGAGATATATGTGACATAAGTCCAACGAGAAAGCCAACATTCTCAGACAATCCAGGATGAGAATTACAGGAGAGGTTACACTCAGCGCAGAGAAAAGAGAGGTCCTGGGGGCTATAGAACATCCCAGATAGCTTCCTGGAGGAGGAGACCTTAAAGGACAAGGGGGTTTAGATCCATAGAGGGATGGAGGGGGAAAGCTCTAGAAGCAGGAACAAGCAGCTCCAGACAGTTGCGGACTGGGCAGTAGGGGTAGCGGGTGGACACGCCAGGAAAGTCCAGGCTGGGCAGGCCTTTGATGTCTGGCTGTGAAATCTAGAAGTTTGCAGAATCGGGGAGTGATTCGGTCAGATCCTGGCTGGAGGAAAATTTTTGTTAAGAGGAGAGGTTGACAGCTGGGGGTTGGGGGCAGGAGAGGGGCTGTCAAAGTCCAGTCCTAAATGTCCACAGACCCAGGTTCTGGCCCCAGCTCTGCCTCCTCAGGGGCTGGTGGCCCTGGACAAGCCACTTCAAACTTGTGCTTTTCAAATGACAGGCAGTGACCCATTAGTGAGTTCCAGAATCAATTTAGTGGTCCCAATGAGCATTTTAAAAAGAACAGACTAGAAATGATCAGCGAGTCACTCCTGGCAAGGCTGTTTTGTGGCACCTGCATCAGATGTCTGTGTGTATCGAGTTGCAGTGTGAAATTTCCTACTGTGGCAGGAAGGTTTTAAAAACACTGACAGATTCTCTGGGCCTCGAATTCCCCAGTCCCAATGGGAGGCTACTCCCAGTGTCCTCACAGGGCTATGTGAGAATTCGAATTATCTGTGAAACCACCATAGTGAGATGGAGCATGTTCTTCCAGAAATCAAGTGAGGAGGGTCTGAGCGAAGGGGCTGGGAGAAGGGGCTTTGGGTCACTGAGGTCTGGAGAGTTGGGTTTTCTTTTCCACCCGCCTTAGCCCCTAGCTGAGTTTTTGTTCTGGCTTTTGAGAGCCTTTGCACGGAATGGTTTCCAGAGGCAGCGACCTCCAGGCAAGACAGACAGAGGGGCCTGCAGGCCATTCTCTGCCCCCATTTGCTCCCTGATCTAAATGGTGGCACTGAGGGCCCTTGTGTTTAACAAGAATCCGTCCTTTCTCCGCAGGGCCTGTGTTTTCCAGGGTTGTGAGAATGGACCCCATTGTGATGTCCAGAGGGGCCGGAATTCCTGCCCTGGGTGAAAAAGCTGAATTCCTGCGGAGAGAAGGGGTCTTGGGGCTCCCCAGGCCGTGTCCCAGAGAAGTCAGATGCTATGGCCATCACAGACCCCAGAACCCCCGAGGCATTTTGCTTGTCTCCTGCACATCCCAGAGGGTCTCTGCTGCTGCTCTGTCCACACAAAAGAACAAAGCACTGTCTGTCTGTCTCCTCTGACTTGTTCCACTATTTTGGGCAAAGGCCCTAAGTGTGTCTTCAGCCACAGGACAAGCTTTATCATGTCCAGGCCTCAGAGCAGGGAGTTAAAAGGGCGGGTGGGTTAGAACCCTGGTTCAGCCACCTAGTGCTTTGTGATATAAACAAGTGACTTCACCTCTCTGTACCTTTGGTTGTAAAAGTGGGTTAAAATAGTTGCTATCTTACAGAGCTGTCATGGGGATTACATGGGATAATGTGCAAAGCTCTTAAATGGCATCTGGCCCATGGAAAGGACCCGTAGCCCAACAGCCTGGGTTCACAGGGTCTAGACTAGGAGTGTGGATGGTGGCTGGAATACAGGAGGTGCTGACTGCCCACCTTCTCAGTATGGCCTGTGTGAGACCCTGGCTCTGTCACTCAGGGCACTGATGCAGGACCATGACGACAGACAGGCCTGGGTTCCCATCATGTGCATTCCAAGGAGTCCCACCTAGATGGTGACACTGAGGAGCAGTCCATGGGAGTGGGAGGAGGTAGGGCTAGGGGAAGTGGGGAGGACGGCAGAAACACACAGCTGATTTCCTAGAGGGCAAAATGGGGCAAGGGATTGCCAGTTCAGTCCGCTGCCATGGAGTGCTGGGAGCTCCTCCACAGGCCACCTGAGATCCTGCTCTCTGTGTACATGCCAGACTGCTCTTGGCTATAGGGGTTCCCTGGACTTCCAGGGGCCACATGCCAGACCTAAGGAACCATGGAAGGGGGAGTGACAAAATGGGGTGATGGGGTTCAACAATGACGTCCATGAGGAGAAGGTCAAAGAGGATATCCTATATTTAAAGACCTTACTTGCCTCTCTCCAAGTCCATCCATCATCCATCCATCCACCATCCATCCATCCATCCATCAATCCATCCATCCATCCATCCATGCATCCATCCATCCATCCATCATCCACTTACCATCTATCCAGCTATCCATCCACCATCCAGCCATCCATCATCCATCCATCATCCATCCACCATCCATCTATCCATCCATCCATCCATCATCCATTTATCATCTATCCGTCCACCATCCAGCCATCCATCATCCATCCACCATCCATCCACCATCCATCCATCATCTATCCATCCATCTATCCATCATCCATCTATCCACCATCCATCCATCCATCATCCATCCATCCATCATCCATCCATCCATCATCCACCCACCATCCATCCATCATCCATCCATCATCCATCCATCCATCCGTCATCCATCCATCCATCATCCATCCATCCATCATCCACCCACCATCCACCCACCATCCATCCATCATCCATCCATCCATCCATCATCCATCCACCTATCATCCAGCCATCCATCCACCATTCATCCATCATCCATCTACCATCCACCCATCATCCATTCACCATCCATCCACCATCCATCCATCCATCATTCATCCACCATCCATCCATATCTTGACTGAAGGGCTGTTGTGGACCCAGTCTTGTGTATGAAGCAAGAGAGTGGCAGAAGACACACTGTCCTGCCCTCAAAGAGCTCACCATCTAGCTGCAAAGAGATGGCAAACACCCACAAAAAGACAACATACACGTTCCCTTGTGATCAGGTGCCCCAAAGCTTGGTCAAAGGAAATATTGTGTAGAAATTTCCAGGACAGAGAGATCAGAGTGGTCTGGGGTGGCCAGGGAGAGCTATGTGGAAGATGGGGCACTAGAGCTAGCCCTTGAAAGATGAAGAATATTTAGAAAGAGCAGAAGCCGGAAGGAGATTTGGGGTGGAAGGGATGGTGTGAGCAATGGTGCAGGGGCAGTGTGTGTGTGTGTGTGTGTGTGTGTGCTGTGTGTGTGTGTGCATGCTGTGTGTGTGTGTGTGCATGCTGTGTGTGTGTGTGTGTATGCATGCTGTGTGTGTGTGTGTGTGCACGCTGTGTGTGTGTGTATGCTGTGTGTGTGTGTGTGTGCATGCTGTGTGTGTGTGTGTGCATGCTGTGTGTGTGTGTGTGTGCATGCTGTGTGTGTGTGTGTATGCATGCTGTGTGTGTGTGTGTGTGCATGCTGTGTGTGTGTATGCTGTGTGTGTGTGTGTGTGCATGCTGTGTGTGTGTGTGTGCATGCTGTGTGTGTGTGTGTGTGCATGCTGTATGTGTGTGTGTGTGTGCATGCTGTGTGTGTGTGTGTGTGTGTGTGCGCATGCTGTGTGTGTGTGTGTGTGCATGCTGTGTGTGTGTGTGTGTGTGTGCATGCTGTGTGTGTGTGTGTGTGCATGCTGTGTGTGTGTGTGCATGCTGTGTGTGTGTGTGTGTGTGTGCATGCTGTGTGTGTGTGTGCATGCTGTGTGTGTGTGTGTGTGTGTGTAGCTGCCTAGGTTCAAATCCCAGCTCTGCCAGACAGATTATTTAGGGTCTCTGTCTTCGTTTATAAAGCACAGAGACTGAAAGGATCCACCTAATTGGATTGCTGGGGGATAAACAAGTTAATACACATAAAGCCCCCCGTGCACAGTCGGCTTACAGGGAGCACATACACAGATCCTCCACCTGCTCCAGCTCCACCTGCCAGTCACAGGGCCCTGCGGCCAGCGCTGGCTCACCCTGGAGAGGGGAGAGGGGAGGAGAGGGAGGGATTCTGGAAGAGCTGTCACTTGCAGGGGAAATGACAGAAACAGCTAGGACAGAATAGGCTTGGCCAAAGGAGGGCACTGAGAGAAGGAGCCAGGAAGGTGGGGGTGGAGGCCACTGGAGGAGGAGCAGCATAGGAAGACGCAGGGACATGGGCCTGGCTGGCCTCAGTGGGGTGGGCCAAGCCTTGGGGTGTCTGTACAGAGATGAAGAAACCCAGGCTCTGCAGGGTAAAGCCACTTTGCTGAGACCACACTGGTGGCTGGTGGCTGGCAGCACTGGGGGTGACACAGCTGGGGACTTCCAGCCCCATCTGAATGACTGTTATCACTTTCACATTCCCCCAGAATCCCTTGCTGCTGCCAGGCTGATGGGCCTCCCCAGAGGCGACAGGAATGACAGCTAAGCCTGGCTCCCCCTCGCTGCTGGACCAAGAGGCTGACTTAATGCGGCTGTTCCACAGAGGGCAGTGGCTGCCCTGCTCCTCACAGCAGGCACTCAAAATGCAGGACAAAGGGGCTCCTGGCCAAGGGCCTGTGTGCCCAGGGATGGGGTGGCTCCCGGGCCAGCTTGGATGCAGGGTGGCCTGGGGGCTTCCCTAGGGTCTGCCAGAGCAAACATGTAAAGGACGGGGTCTAGGGAGGAGTCCTGCAAGATGCCAAACCGGGGCCAGCCCAGCCTGTGGGGCTCGAGCCATGGGTTCCAGGCCTGGCCGTCTGAGCAGGCTGCATGACCTGGGTATGGCAGCCCTCTCTGTGCCTTAGTTTCCCTAATTGGGCTTCTGCAAAGAGGCCTCCAGCTCCAGGCTCAGACAGGCCTGTGTCCTGCTTGCAGCAGGGGGGCCATCCAGGAACCCTAGGTAATACCTCCATGCCCCAGCCTCCTCCAGCTGCCTTCCTGTCAACCCTGAATGCTCCTGGGCCAGCTCAGCTGCAACTACAGTAAAGGCCCTGCCTGCTGCCCACCAGCCTGCCCATTACAGGTCCCAGCAGGCCAGCCCGGGGCTGCCACCTCCATCCTCCACCAAGCAACCTCCCCTGAGCTTCTGCACCAAGAAGCCCCCCAAGGTCCCGGAGCAGGCTTATGCCCATGAGCCCCAAAGTACAGTGGCAAACAGGGAGAGGGAAGGGCGGGCGTGGGCCAGGCCTTGGTGGGAGTCACCACTGAGCAGCTCTCCCCACTCTGAGTGGGCTCTTCTTTCCCAAAGGTGGGAGTGGGAGTGCTGCTATTATTATTAATACTATTATTGAGAAGACCACTACATTTGTCAAGCATTTACATTATGCCAGGTGCCAAACTAAACCCTTGACACATGTCAGCTCATTGTATCCTCACTACATGCCTATGTGGTAGAGTCCCTTATTATCCCCATTTTACAGACGAGAAATGGAGGATCAGAGACAGCATGTGACTTGCCCAAAGTAACACAGTTTGTGAGGGATAGAGATGGGATTGGAGGCCAACCTGGCTCAGTCTAGTGCTTAAATCCTAACCACCACACTGTTCATTTACCACCTTGCGGCTAAGAAGGACACATAAAATCCAGACAGAAAAGCTAAACGAGGAGTAGGTGGTGAAGAGAAAGGTAAAACGAAGGCAAAGACTCAGGGTCAGAAATACGCAAATGACCAGCCTGGCCAACATGGTGAAACCCTGTTTACTAAAAATACAAAAATTAGCTGGGTGTGGTGGTGTGCACCTGTAATCCCAGCTGCTCAGGAAGCTGAGGCAGGAGAATTGCTTGAACCTGGGAGTTAGAGGTTGCAGGGAGCCAAGATCGTGCCACTGCACTCCAGCCTGGGTGACAGAGCAAGACTGTCTCAAAAAAAAAAAAAAAAAAAAAAAAGAAAAAGAAAGAAAGAAAGAAAGACCCAAATGACACCACTGAGTTCTGGACTATTCCTTAGGGAGGTCACAACTTCAGGTCTGGCAGGATAATGTCCAACAGAAAGAAACCTGGCTAGTGACCTGCACAGTAGGTCACAGTGTCACAGTGTCCATGACCACATGCTCAGGAGATGCACCCTGGTTTCCGATGGTAACAGAGCATCCAGCCCCTCTAGAGCACCCGCAGCTATCAAGCTTCCTGGGCTGCCTCCTGGTGGTTCTGCCACTGGTGTGGCTGCCCAGTGGGTCAGTGCCTGGACTGCAGCCTGAGGATGGCCTGGCTTCACCAGGGCCGGTTTTACAGCCTCCTCTCGGCAGAGGTTTTTTAAGTTCTGGGGACAGTGATGCCGGACCAATGCTGTCCCCAGCTGCCAGCCTAATGCACTTTCTGGCACCCCCCACAAACCTTGTTCTAGCACAGCACTCGGTTATTTCCTGTGTGGCTCCCATCATTCCCATTATGTCTTTGTCATTGCTTTGTTTGTCTTTCTTGCCCTCAACAGTAGGCTCCCTGAGAGCATGAACTGTGTGTGTCTTGCCAGGCCCAGCACAGGGCTGGTTATAATCTTGTTTCCTGAATGAATGCACGAATTCACTGACAACCAGTAACCAAGCTCAGGGCTGCCGGATGGTCTCGAGAGGCTGGTCAGACGCTGCGTCCTCCACCTGTTCTCAACCCCTCCCTGACAGGATAGGCAGACCCTGCATCTCCGCTCTCCCCTCTTTTCCCCCCGAGTAGAGCTCAGTGGAAGTGCCACTTCTTCCGGGAGGTCATCCCTGATTGTCACAGATGGGTCAGCAAGTGCAGACAGTAGGTTTCCTGCCTGTTTATGAGGATGGACTTGGCAGCAGCCCATGGCCTCCTGTACTCCGTCCTCTCTGACATCATCTCAGGTTGTCATGGAAACCACCCTGGCATCACAGTGGAGCCCGCATGCTCTTGCTAATGTCCTGCACTATTGCCTCACGTGTGTCTCTCTCCTTTGGCAGTTGGACTACACTGTCTATGGCCTCCTTCACCCCTCTCCCTGGCAGGGTTAAACTCTAAGAACAGAGTCTCGTACTTAGGAAGCGATATTCTCTGGATGCTTACTATGTGCTAGCCATGGCACTGTATATTTCTTTTTTTTTTTTTTTGAGATGGAATCTAGCTCTGTCACCCAGGCTGGAGTGCAGTGGCGCGATCTTGGCTCACTGCAACCTCCACCTCCCGGGTTCAAATGATTCTCCTGCCTCAGCCTCCTGAGTAGCTGGGATTACAGACGCCTGCCACCATGCCCAGCTAATTTTTGTATTTTTAGTAGAGATAGGGGTTTCATTGTGTTGGGCAGGCTGATCTTGAACTCCTGACCTCGTGATCCGCTTGCCTCAGACTCCCAAAGTGCTGGGACTACAGGTGTGAGCCACCGCATCAGGCGAGATTTCAATTTTTTTAAATTAAAAAACATTTTTTTAGAGACAGGGTCTTGCTATGTTGCCTAAGCTCATCTTGAACTCCTGGCCTCAAGCAATTATCCTGCCTCAACCTCCCAAAGTGCTGGGATTACAGGCATGAACCACCCGGCCCAGCTGCTCACTGAACTTCATGTACATTATTTCAGTTAATCCTCATAGCCACCCACCAAGAGGAAAATGCTATCATTACTCTCATGTCCCAGAAGAGGAAACTGAGGCATAGTCAGTTAAGTCACTAGCTCAGTGGCAGAGCTGGGATTTGACCCCAGTGCCAGCTGACTCCTAACCATCATGAGCTTTTGTGTCTCTCTCTACCTTCCCACCCTCCTGCCCTCCTCTGCTAGGAAATCTCCAAGCCTGCACTCAAGGCCACCTGGCCCAGGCTCTCTCCCTCTCCTTTTGCCTCCAAACCCTCCCTCAGCACCCAAGTCCACTTGGAGGCCCAGATCCCCGGCAGCCTTCCCTGCACACCCACAGCCCCCACAGTCTCTCTCCCTCTCCAGTGTCCTTCTGTGCTCCTGCCTTGAGCACCTGCGTGGGACCTGTCTGGCCTCCTCAAGCTCAATGACTGTCCCTGGTACCCTGGGTCAAACAGGCTGTTCTGGGACAAGGGACACATGAGCCGGACCTCCTCCATGCAGGCCTTCCTGATAACCTTTGCTGGCGCCGACCTCAGGCCTTGAGTGAATCATAGTCCTATCTCCACACTCTTGTTACAGAAACTCAGCTAGTGACAAAGAGCCTCAGCCAGAGCCCCCAGGCTGGGGTGCGGGGTGGTGGGGACTTCCTGAGCTTCCCTGTGGCTGCCAGGCTCTTTCCTCTGGTCCCTGCAGCACCAACCAGTGGCTCCCTCAGTGGCTCCCTCAGTGGGAGGTTGGAGCCCAGGCCTCCCCAGGCGAAGGGCACCAGGAAGCCCCGGGCAGTCACCCTAAGCACAGTGGGAAGCACAGGCTTTTTGGAAAGCTCCCTCCGGCTATTGTCTGGGGATGGCCTGGAGGGAGGGGAAAGGGGTGCATGAATGTCCCAGCACCCCATCCCCGGGGAACAGCCTGCAGCCAGGAGCCGGTCCCTGCGAGATGAAGCTTGATGACACCACACTTGACAGCCCTGTCTTCCCTGCCCTGTGTCACCTTACTGATGCCTTCTGGTGTCACCTCCAAACTGCCTGAGCGGCAATCCTCAGCCTCAGATCTGCTTCTGGGAAATTCCAAACCAAGATGCCTGCCTTTCCTTGAATTATTTCCTGTCTCGGGCAGCACAAATTGTCCCCTGCTCCTGCCTATTAAGATCCTTGTGGCTGCCAGGACCTAGCCCAGTGCCCAGCACATGAGAGGGCCAGCATGGGGATAAAGCATGTCCCCCATCGTCTGGCTCCTGAGGCAGCACTGCAGTTCTCCAGGTGTCTCAGACCAGGTGACAGGCTCATGGGTGCCCTCTCCTGCTTGGGGTGGGGGCCAGGAAGAGGTGCCCCCGGTAATTAACCTTGAATTCCCTGGCTTGCAGGCACAGCCTGGTCTAATCTGCAGCCTGCCTCTGCCAGATTAAATCAGACCTGGCCACAGTCAAGCTCCTGCTTCTGAGCCATTCAGAGGAGCCAGCCCCTTCTCCCTGTCCATCAGCCAGGCTCCTACTGGAATCTTTTCAAGGGCTCAACTCAGGCCTCCAGGCACCCTCCCATGCCCTGCACCAGGGATGCTCCAAGCCTGAGGTTGCTCTTGAAATCAGATGGGAAAGTTCTGAGAGCCAGAAAGAGCACTGGACTTGGAGCCAAAACACCTGGTGCTAATCCAGTTTCTCTGACCTCAGGCAAACCATTTCCCTTCTCTGGACTGCACAACCTGCAAAGGCTGGGCTGGATGATATCTGGGGAACTGAGCTGCAGAGGCTGGGACTGGGGCAAACTCTCCCACCTTGTGTCTCACTGGGACACAGCAAGGATGGAAGGAGAGGCTGCTCCGACGACTCCCGAAACTGCAAGCCCATGTAGCTGCAAGCGGAGTGATGTTTTGTGGGCACTGATGAGCCAGCCTCTGGCACAGCTGCTTTGACAACAATGATAGTAACAACTGGTACCATTCATTAAGACTGCGTGCTGGGCAGCATGCTAAGCCCTTGCCAAGCTTCATTGAGGGCTAGAATAGGTAAGAGGTTCTAGCCCATATTTGCCAGTTGTTGGCATTGCAAGTCACATGACCTCTCTGTGCTTCAGTGACTTAATCTGCAAACTGGGGAGAAATAACTGTACCCACTTCATAGGATGGATGCAAAAACCAGAGAATTAAAACATGTAGGTTGGCCGGGCTTGGTGGCTCATTCCTATAATCCCAGCACTTTGGGAAGCCAAGGCGGGTGGATCACCTGAAGTTAGGAGTTCAAGACCAGTGTGGCCAACACGGTGAAACCTTGTCTCTACTAAAAATATGGGCATGGGGGTGGGCACCTGTAATCCCAGTTACTTGGGAGGCTGAGGCAGGAGAGTCACTTGAACCCGGGAGGCGGAGGTTGCAGTGAGCTGAGATCACGCCACTGCATTCCAGCCTGGGTGACAGAGTAAGACTAGTCTCAAAAAAAAAAAAAAAAAAAAAAGGTAGTCTGGGCACAGTAGCTCACACCTGTAATCCCAGCACTTTGGGAGGCCGAGGTGGGTGGATCACCCGAGCTCAGGAGTTGGAGACCAGCCTGGGCAACATAGCAAAACTCTGCCTTTGCCAAAAATACAAAAAATGAGCTGGGCATGGTGGTGTACACCTGTAGTTGGGAGGCTGAGGCAGGAGAATCGCTTGAGCCTGGGAGGTGAAGGTTGCAGTGAGCTGAGATCGCACCACTGCACTCCAACCTGGGTGACAGAGTGAGACCCCATCTCAAAAAAATAAAAATAATTTAAAAAATGTAAGTCACTTAGAAGAATGTCATCACATGGTGAGATACAGTAATCAAGCTCTTATTAGCTTTCCAGACCTCATAGTAACCCTATGCTGCCACTTCTATGGTCCCTATTTTACTCCTGGGGGGAACATAAGGCCCAGAGAGAGTCATCCTCTCCATTTATTGCATTTACTGTGTCCAGGCTTCAGCGACCACGAGGGATACGGTAGATGCCTGGCGGTAATGTCTTGGCCCTCAGGGTGTGTGCAGCCTCTCAGGGAAGCCGGATGCTAAGGATTTAATTACCTCTGTGGTATATGCCACAAGTGAGACGTCCCAGTATTGGGGTGAGAGGTGGGGATGGCAGGCCCAGGTGTGGTGAGTAAGTGATGAGTTTAGGTGGGGTTAAAAGATTGCCTGGGAGGCTGTGGCAGGAGGATGGCTTAAGCCTAGGAGTTCAAGACCAACCTCAACAACATAGCAAGACCCTACGTCTACAAAAAATTTAAAAAATAGTGGGGCATGGTGGCATGTGCCAGTAGTCCTAGCTACTTGGGAGGCTGAGGCAGGAGGATTGCTTGAGCATAGCAGTTTGAAGCCACAGGGAGCTGTGATGGTGCCACTGCACTCCAGGACTGGGAGACAGAGAGAGACCTTGTCTCTAAAGATAGTAATAATAAAAAACGGTTGTCCCACCTGGCACATAGCTGGTGAAGGGCAGAGCCAGGATCTGAAGTCACACCTGTGAGTCCAAGGCCACCTCCCTTAACAGCTCTGCCACCTTCCTTCCCAGGAACATCCCAAGAGGGAAAAATGATTATAAAAAGCCAAGCTGACAATCAGCAACTCATGCACTTTCTGTTGAACAGCTGAGCTACCAGAACACCTGGCATTTCCCTGGGTAGAAAGCTGGGCATCATTGTAGTGCAGCCTCTTGGCCTGTTGCCTGCACCTACTGGCCTTCTAAGAAGTTTTGGGGGAAGTAAGCACTGCATTTGAGGTGGGCTTCCCATTGACCTGGGGCACCTAACTACCTGGGGCTGGGGATGAAGTTCAACGTGAACACCCAGCTGGGCCACTGGAATCAATAGGCAGGGAACGTGCCCACCAAGATGAACACCCTCCCCCTTCACCCTGGGTGCCAACTCAGTGGTTAGTCCACCTCAGAGCTGCACCGGGAAGGCCAGGCGGGCCTCGTCCCTGGGCTACTGAGCAATCTGTGCAAGGGCAGCGCAGCAGCTGGAACTACCAGAGGGCCCAGAAATCACAGCAGCAGCAAGTGGGGCAGAGACTCAGTCCCTGGGAACATGCATTTCCTTCTCTCACACAGGAGCAGAGGGAAGGGATACCAACAGGTCTCCAAAACCTGGAGTTTGGCAAGAATATAAAATGTCCCTCTGGTGGCCGGGCATGGTGGCTCACACCTCTAATCCTGGCATGTTGGGAGGCAGAGGCGGGAGGATTGCTTGAAGCCAAGAATTTGCGACTAGCAGGGGCAACAGAGCCAGACCCCGTGTCTATAAAAAATTAAAATACAAAAATTATCCTGCCGTGGTGGTATGTGCCTGCAGTCCTAGCTACTTGGGGGCTGAGGTGGCCTGGGACGTCAAGGCTGCAGTGAACCGCGATTGTGCCACTGCACTCCAGCCTGGGTGATGGAGAGAAACCCTGTCTCAAAATTAAAAAAAAAAAAAAAAAAGGAAAGAAAATAACCCCAAAACCTCCCTCTGGGATCTTTTAAGGGAGTTGGAAATGTTCTAAAATTGGATTGTGGTGATGGTTGCACAACTGTAAAAGTATTACTAATCAATGAATTAATTGTACACTTAAAACAAGTACATATTATAACATGTAAATTATACCTCAGTAAAGCTGTCTGGGGGAAATGCTCCCCTGGCTCTGACCACTGAGCCAGGCTCCGGGCCACGTGTCCTGAGTGGGGTTTTGCACGTAGCCATCTGCGTGCCCTCTGGACTCATGACTCCCCATGTGCCAAATGGGCCATTCATGACAGAGGGTGTGGGGGGCTAAGGGCTTAGTCTGTGGTTTGGGAGTGGGAAGCCTGGTTTTCTGAGTGCTTCTAGAACCAGCTTCCCTGTGTCTGTTCCATCAGAGGAGCCTGTACCAGCCAGGCAGCACCCCTCCTCAGAGGCCTAAATCCTCCTGGGACAGGAAGCCCCTCCTTGGAGCTCCTGAGGCTGGGGAAGGGTCTCGACAGGCTGCCCTGGGAGGCCTGGACCAGACTTGGCAGTCTCAGCAAACCTGGTACCTTTTCAGGGATGTGGCCCAGCAGGAAACCTGGGTTCCCCTTAAAAGATCCCAAATGTGGCACATGCCCTCAACTCTACCTTCAGCCCCCGTGGTGACATGGCAACCACAGCGTCCTGATGCAGTTATTCTGCCCTTCTGTCTGATGAAGGCTCCCATCCTGAAGTTTGGAGCTAGTTGCCCCAGCCAAGGCTCAGGTGCTTCTCACTTCATCCTCAGCTCACCCACGTTTGGGGTGTGGACTTGGAGCTGAAGGGCAAGGGCATGAATCCAGCCTCTGACACTTCCTAGCTGACAGTCAAGTCAACCAGTCTCAGCCTAAGGTCCCTCATCTGCAGAAAGGAGCGTGGGCCTCCCAGGATTGTACGGATGCTCAAACAAGATAAACCATGCTCAAGGGTCCAGCACGGCTTTAGTGCAGCATCGGCCAGAGGAGGGGAGCTGTAGTATCCGATATGGCCATGGGGTGGAGCCAGATACACATGTATCTCATGAACTGAGGGCGTCAAAGTGACCCAAAGTTACAGGCGTGCCCAAACTCCAATCACCCTCAAGATCCAACTTACAGAGCCTGTGAAGGGGAAGGAGTCACAAGGTCTCTGGATGCTTGTCCCTTTCATCTCAAACTATCTCCCATTCCCACAGACATCCAGCCCCACTCTAGAACCTGGACTATTGCAATAGCCAACAGGTTCTGCTAGGACCTCAGAATATCAGAGCCAGGTGAAAGCCCAGAGACCCCTAGGTTCTGCCCATTTACCTGGTGCTGAAGTGTAGCGATTGTTAATGGCCACCTCAGGCCTAGCCCTAGCCAAAAATCCCTTACTGTCACGGAAGATGAAATTTCTTTCAATCCTTGAAACAATCTCAGGGACTCCCTTTGGCCTGGATGCCCTCCTCTGCCACTCTCCTTGAGTAGTGAGCTCTTGCTTTAGTCTCAGCCTGAATGCCACCTCCTCAGGGAGCCTTCCTGACCACCTGAGCAGGCTGGCTTGTTGCTATGCAAGGCTCTGCACTTATTACAATCAGTTGTTCTTTTTCTGCCTTCCCCATTATCAGCAGCTGTTATAAGCCCTGTTTCAAGGACATTGAGGTTTTGGGAGTTTAAATAATTCCCAGGCCACACGGCAGGTGGGGGAGGAGCCAGGGCTTGCAAGAGCCTATAATGATCTGCCGCCTCCTACGGAAGCAAGCCAGGCCCATGCCATGCTATCCTCTCCCTTATACCACCAGGGCCCCGAGAGCGGGGACCGAGCTACTCCTGCAGTCCCGGGCCTCACGTCGAGATGATCTAGAAACGCTTGCATGAACACATGCCTTCCATGAAGATGCAACAGAGGAAGCCTGGTCTCAGGGGCTGAAGACCCAGGTTCTAGGTCCAGCTCTGCCTTAAGCTCCCCATGGAGGGGTAACTACCCAGGGACTAGGAACATGGAGGGTAGTGATAACCAGGCAGGGGAACCAAGACCCACCTCGGACACAACATAACAGCAAAGCAGGCCTCAGCGCCGAGGCGCCAAAGGGCTCTATAGGCCTTCCTTGGGGGTGAGACAGTGGGCATGTGGGGGCCTTGAGGTTTCAGAGAACATAGAAAGCACAAGCCCAAGAAATTAATGGGGGACCCAGTCTACCCCCACACACTCCTACACCAGGATACCCTTCCCTGCCACCTTCCTCCCCACCCTGCAGAAAATACTGTGCCAGGCCTGAAAACAGAGTCATCCTCTCTCCCTGGACACGGGCCTCCCAGGCGTGTGCTCTGTGAGCTTGGCCGGACTGGGGCTGTTTGAATCTGCTTCCCTCTGGCTCGCCGACCCAGCATGACAGCCGAGCCTGCAGAAGTCCTCGTTCCCCATGGCCAATGCCCCTTTCAAGTGGGTTGGACACAGCTTCCTGTGGGCACTTTCCTGCCACCTGCCCACCCAGGTTGAAGGGGGCATAGCAGGGGATGGACAGGGTTTATTTATCTAACGTTCTGTTCCCTCCCTCAGCCTTCCAAAGCTCCTAGGTCCAGCTGGCCCTCTTGCCCATCAACATAAAGAGGCTATTTGTGCAGTAGCCAGTGGCAGGGGGCTGCAAGGACAGTGTGGCCCATGTCCCTGGCCAGATGGGAGGTGGCAGGGCTTTACAGAGTACACAGAGCCATCTTGATGATGGGTGTCTGACCAGAACGCAGGCAGGCATGTATAGGTGGGCTTTTACCCCAATCCCCCAGGAGACACAGGGACATGGGATGCCCTGGAGTTTCCAACAGCCTGCAGGGTGGTGGGGGCAGCCTCACTCCACAGGCAGCACCAGCCCTGGCCAGGACTCCCAGAGCGGAGAGGGACTCAGTGAGACGCTCCTCTCCCAGCTCTCACCTTCAGCTCAGCCAACCCCCATCCCATTCCATTCCCCCAGCCTTTTCAGGGTGGCTACTCTGTACCCAGGCCTGGGCTAATGGAGGAAACGGGAAGAAAAACAGAAAATCCCATTTCCTGAGCTTCCGTGATGGGCCAAGTACACTAGGGGCATTTTCTACACATTTGCTCCCTTGAACCTCACAACCATTTTGCCACGTGTACCATGGGGGCCTTGCACAGATGGGGAAACAGACCAGAAGAGGAGAAGTGAGCCATTCAAGCTCACAAGCAGAGCTGGGTGTTCCCACGGTTGCCGCTGCAGTTAATTTAACTCAATTCACAATTTCAGCTTTAACTCTTGAGGTGATTAGCCTGTGCGGTCCCTGGCATATAGCTGGCACTCAATAACTACCTGCAGAGTGAAGGAAGGCTGCTGTGGAGACACTCCAGTGCTCTGTCCACAACCTTCCATTTGCCTCCCAGGAAAAGGAGGGGAGTGGGAGGGTGTATGACTCAGTGCCCAGTTTGTGATCCACACACATCACCCCAATTCATTATCCCCAGTGTGGGAGCAGTGACTCCGTGTGACTTACAGAGAACGGAAGGCCACACCGTCAACCCACAGCAATGCTGCTGGTGAGTGGGAAAGCTTGGACTCTAACTCAAGAGGCTGGTAGCCAGACACAAGTCGAGCAGTCGCCCTGCCTTCCCGAACAGGCCAGACCTGGCATTCGACTGGGATTGGGGACGTGGGGCTCCTGGAGGAGACGCCCCACATTCTCAGTGCTATTCCGGCTGCACTGCCACACACACCACCTTGGCCCTCGTCTTCCTACTGGGACCCCGAGGCAGGGCCGGCAGAGTCCATCTGTCCTCCTGGGCTCTGCTTCTCCCAGGCGAACGGCAGTAACAACCTCTGTCCACCTCACTGGACTCCCCACAATTTTACCATGCAGTCCGAGATGAAACCACCATCCCCAAAATACAAATGGGAGGTGACGGTGAGAAAGCCGTGCAGAGGAGAGTGTCTTCTCGAGTCTGACCTCCTCCCATCCCAGGCCCCAAGCAGCACCTGCCCCTGCTCTGGCCCTCCTTCCCTGGCAGCCTCCCTCAGCGTCCTAAGCCAGCCCCTCTGCCACCTTAACCAGCCCGGCCCAGTTCCCAAACCTGTGCTCTGGCTGGAGCAGGCCTCCCGCAGGATGGCCTCCCCTCTGGCCTGCCCTGGGGTTCCCTGCAGGAGGCAGGGACACTGGGGGTGGACTCTGCCCCCTGGGGAGTGTTGGGGGCCCCTGACGGGCAGGCTGAGGCAGAGATGGTTCTGGCCTGGCCTTGGCCCATCCGCCTCTCATCCCAGGTCCCTTGAAACATTGGGGCATTGTTCTACTGTACAACAGAGGGTGACTCTGTGGCCCTGGGCTGAAGAACAGAAACCAGTTTAGCAGGGCTCTCTGCTCCTCCCATGCAATGTCAGGAATTTAGCCAGGATTCTGGCTGGCTTCAGCAGGAAGAAACAAGCCCAGGGCGAGAGCAGCAAGTGGGAGGTGACCGTCTACCCACTGTGTGGGCCCACTATGTGTCCCATAGTGGGTAAGAGGTGGTACCCAGGCCAGTGGGCTGGTAAGAGGCCTGAGAAGAAGGATACTAAGTAAGTGACAAGAGCAGGGCAGATCAGCTCAGCCCTGGCCTCAGTTTTCCCCTCTGTGATACGGGTGCACCAAAGGCATGTGTGCCCACCCTGCCCACAAGCTTGGACCACCAGCAGTGGTCAAGGAGGCTGCAACCTCAGCCCTGAGGTTGCAAAGGGCAGCCTTGCATCTCCAGAAGTGGAGAACGTGTGTGTGTATATTGGGGGGAGGTGATGTGGGGCCTGCTGCTGTTGTGCCCTCCCACCTGGGGCCACCATGATGGGGACAGCAAACACTGGCCTTGGCAGTGCTGACACCATGCCAGGTTTGTTTGGCACTTTATGTGTGCGAAAGCATCATCCTAACATCTACCTTCAGAGGCAGCAACGATTCCCACTCTACAGGTAAAGGAAACTGAGGCACACACAGGCCTTGCAACTTGCCTGAGGCAAGTGGCAGAGCTGGTCTCTGACCCCTGGCCCCCTGACTCTGGAGAGGCTGAGGATCCTCCTGGCTCTGCTCCCCTGAGGTGGGCAGTTCAATGTATAACTCTCTTAAATGGCCTGGCTTTATTCTGGCACAGTTGGGCAATCACCCAACACATTAGGTGCCAGGTCCTGGGGGTCCAGAGATGTGGGTTCCTTGGTGGGGAAAGATTCATAAGCAGATCCCAAGGCTGCCAGGCTGCCAGCTCTAGGGAGGGCTTTCTGGAGGAGAAGCTCAAGCTGAGTCTGGAGACAGAGTAGGATGCAGTCCCAGAGCGAGTGGGGAGGAGGGGAGGGTGCTCCTGGTAGAGGGAACCATGGGGCAGGGTATGGA
The DNA here is from genome assembly GCF_047675955.1 of Chlorocebus sabaeus. Lineage (NCBI taxonomy): Eukaryota > Metazoa > Chordata > Mammalia > Primates > Cercopithecidae > Chlorocebus > Chlorocebus sabaeus. The sequence continues at coordinate 106,522,494 of NC_132912.1, forward strand.
GGCTGGAGACAAGCTAAGAAAAGAATGAGGGCATGGCCACTGGGCCAGGAGGCTGCAGAGACGCAAAGGTGGGTCCCAGGGCCCTACGGTCAGATCTTTCTCCCACCAGAACTGCATCCTCCTGGGGATCTGCAGACAGAGTTCCTAGTGTTCGCTTTAAAGACTTTTGGATTCCTCATTTCCATTGGATGAGAATTTAAAACAGAACACAAAGAGGCATTTCTGGGTCACGCAGTTGACCACGTGGTGAGTCGTGCCGGGCCAGCTTGGGCCTGCCTTTAGCTCCTGTTTGCCCTTGTTGACACCATATGGGAGGACTGCATCTGGGGGTGAGAGGCCTTGCCTGTGGAAGCAAGGGATTCTCAGATCAGGCAGAGCAAAGCGAGGGGAGCTGAGTCAGTAAAGTGGCCTCAGGACACTGTGCCAGGAGGCAGGTCATGCTCACAGCAGGGTTATCTCAGCTACTACGGAGGGTGTCTCTTGGTGTGGCTTCCATGTGTGTGGTTTTTTTTTTTTTTTTTTTTTTTTTTTTTTTTTTTAAGATACAGGGTCTGTCTCTGTTGCCCAGGCTGGAGTGCAGTGGTACAATCATAGATCACTGTAACCTCAAACTCCTGGGCTTAAGCAATCCTCCTGCCTCAGCCTCCTGAGTAGCGAGGACCACAGGTGTGTGCCATCCATGCCTGACTCATTTTTTTTTTTCTTTCTTTCTTTTTTTTTTTGTAGAGATGGGGGTCTCACTATGTTGCTCAGGCTGGTCTCAAACTCCTGGGCTCAAGCAATCCTCCCGCCTTGACCTCCTGAAGTGCTGGGATTACAGGCGTAAGCCACCGCACAGGGCCAAGAGCATGTCTTTATCTGCCTTCTTTAGGATTTGGTGACCAAGGGTCTCCTCATCCCAAGCTGTCACATAGCTCCCCAGAAATTCACACAGGAAAGACCAAGAAACTACATCAAGCTTCTCTTGCCCACCCCTGCCCATTGACCCCTCATGACTGGGGGCTGGGGGAGCTGGAGGGGCCTAACAGAACTGCACCCAGGCTCCAAGCCCTGCCTCTCCACTTGGCTGCATGGCCTGGGGAAGCCAGGTAACTGCCAGCAGCTTCACTTCCCCATCTGCTAAACGGGGATAACAACACCACCTTCGCGGGCAGCCTAATATTTAAATGAGTATTTAAGTAAGCATTATGTACAGTACAGAAGAGGGGACCAATACGATAAGGCAAACACTCTTCCTTTTTCTTCCTTTCCCTTTCTGCTCCCCTCCCTCCAGTCAGGACACACACACACACACACACACACACACACCCCTATCCAACTGCTGGCTTTCCAAGAACACACTGCTAGAGACCAAATGTTTGTGTCCCAACTAAATTCATATGTTAAATCCTAATGCCCAAGGTGATGTAGTAGGAGTCGATTAGGCCATGGTCACTGGCCCTCATGAATGAGATCAGTGCCTTATAAAAGAGAACCCAGAGAGCTTGTTTCCCTGTCCACCAGGGTAAAGATAACTATCTATGAACCAGGAAGCAGGCCCTCACCAGACACTGAATCTGCTGGTGCCTTGGTTTAGCACTTGCCAGCCTCTTTCATAAGAACTGTGGGAAATTTATTTCTGTTGTTTATAAGCCACACAGGCTATGGTATTCTGTTCCAGCAGCCTGAACAGACTAAGACACACACCATCCTCAAAGGATAACATCAAATGGGCTGAGGTTGGTACCCACCTGCTCTGGCTGGGGTGGAGGTGGGGAGGGGTGCTGCTGAGGAGGTTGGGAAGGCAGAGTGGGTGTGAGCTGAGTGATGGGTTGGGTCAGGGCTGTGGTTAGAACCGTAGGTCTGGGGCCAGCCTGCCTGGCTTGGATCTTGGCCCTGCACCTGCCAGTTGGGTGACTTTAGGTGAGCTGCTTCATGTCCCTGAGCCTTCAGCTCCTTGGTAAAATCATGTCACAGTCATACTTACCATGTAAGACCATAGTGAGGACTGAATGACAACAATCATTCATCCAGCAGAGACCCTCTGAGACCCTGCTCTGGGACAGGCACTGTTCTGGGTGCTGGGGATACAGCTTTGTTCTGTGAACAGAACAAAGACAAGTTCCCACTCTCCTGGAGCCTGTGTTTCAGTGGCAGGGACCAACAGTAAAAACAGCAAGTGTCTTAGTCCGTTCAGGCTGTTATAGCAAAGTACCTTACACTATGTCATTTCATTTGCTGTTTTTTTTTTTGAGATGGAGTCTTGCTCTGTCACCCAGCTGGACTGCAGTGGTGCAATCTCAGCTCACTGCAACCTCTGCCTTCTGGGTTCAAGCTATTCTCCTGTCTCAGCCTCCCGAGTAGCTGGGATTACAGGCACGTGCCACCACGCCTGGGTAATTTTTATATTTTTAGCAGAAATGGGGTTTTGCCATGTTGGACAGGCTGATCTCAAAGTCCTGACCTCAGGTGATCCACCCGCCTTGGCCTTCCAAAGTGCTGGGATTACAGGTCTGAGCCACCACGCCCGGCCACACTAGGTAATTTCTTAACAACAGAAATTTATCGCTCACAGTTCTGGAGGCTGGAAAGTTCAAGATCGAGGTGTCAGCAGATTTGGTGCCCAGTGAAGCCTGGTTCCCACAGATGGTGCACTCTGGCTGTGTCCTCCCATGGCAGAAGGGGCAAATGCTGTGTCCTCACATAATGGAAGGGGCAAGGGCCTTGCTGGAGCCTCTTTCATAAGGGCACAAATCCCATTAACCTTCCTGGGGGTGCCGCGTGAGGAGGCAAAACCACCATGGCTGCTCTGTGCCAAGCTCATCAAAGGTGTCCATGAAGAACATCCTTTCTGTGCAGGGCCAGTGGTCTGGAAGAGCAACCGCTAGCCGACTCCATGGGCCTGGCTTTCCGCCTGCAGAAGCCAGCGAGTGGCCTGGGATCAAAGCCGAGGCGCTTGGGCCTGTTGCCCACCTCCCCCACTGAGTCTGGGCTGTGACAGACCTTGTCTTCTCTGGAAGATGGAAAGGGAAGGCGGTCCCCCACCCCAGCCCCCATGAATTCTCAATGGACCCGGCAGCAGCACACTTGAAAGAAGCCAGGGGTTATCTGCAAAATTCCAATTAAATCCACCGGCTTTGATAATTTGATAAGCCACTCCACAGTCGCCCCAGAGTCAAAATATGCTGTTACTCGATCCTGTGTTTATGTTCTAGGCTGGAGGGAAGGGAGGCGCACAGTGGCCTGGGAAGGTCCAAGCAGCCGGAGTGGGAGGAGTTGCAGGCACTAGTCTGACACATCGGCAGCCTGTCAGCCGAGGGTCACCGGCAAGGTCTGGCTCTTTTGTGACAGGCACACTCTGCAGTGGAACACAGGTCTCTGTTGGTGGGTCCTGGAGGCAGAGCAGAGACCGGCCGGGCCAGGGGAGGGGAAGCCCCTCAGAACTGCCTGGCCACTGCTGAGCTCACTTCCTGAGCCTCAGACCTGTCCTGGGGCGGGAGGCGTTCCTGTTCCCAGGCCCCTAACTTGCCAGACCAGTGGTGACCTGGCCCACGTAGCCAATAGCACCTCAAGAAAGAGGCAGATAACCCCTGCTGGCCTGGTGGCAGAGCGGCCAATGCTTCACAGCCCCTCCCTGCAAAAGTCAGGCAGGGGCGGAGCGTGCACACATTCCATTCTGTTCCTCAGCCTTCTATGAACACAGGTGTGGAGTACTTCCGGTGCACCAGTAGCACCTGGCCAGGTTATTTGAGTAAACCCTCTTGACCAGCTCATGAGTTCTGTATTTTCTTGTTTCAGGGAAACAGTAATGCAGAGACGTTGAGCAAATGGCCAAAGATCACCGAGCCTTAAGTGGCAGGGCCTGACCCCAGAGCCTGACCCCACAAAGCCATGGCCTGCTGCCTCACCAACAGCCAAGAGTCTCGCTGAGCCTGGTTTCCACTGTTCCTCAAGAGCCTCCTAGAGGTGGGCAGAAGGCTAACTTAATGCCATGAATGAAGTGAGGCCGATGGATTCAGCTGACTGGCAAAGAGCAGGTTTGGAGGCATGGATCACAGGCGGGGTCAGCTGCTTTTGTGGCGATACACTTGCTGCCTCCACCATCGATGATCCTGATCCTTTTCCCCCATGGAAGGGCACACGATCACAGGGGATTTCAACAGCCACCCACCTAGGGAGGAGCATCTCCTCTCTCCCCGTGCAAGGACAGAGAATGAGAGGCTTGGAGAGAACATCACAGCTGGGCACCGGCAGGGTCAGGTGAGGACCCAGGGATACTGCTGCCAGGCTCAGAGCCTTCCCTTGCCCTGAGGCAAGGCAAGGATAAAGAAGGAAGGGGCAGGAGCGCAGAGAGGCAGGGACAGAAAGGAGACACTGAGGAGCTTCAGGACCACAGTTCCCAAACCAGCGAAGCAGGCAGGAGAAACAGAAGAGTGTGGGCTTCTGCTTCCAACCTGGAAGTTCTGGGTTCAAATTCCCGCTCTAGCTGTGAGCTCCTGTTTTCTAATCTGTAAAGTGGGGATAAGAATATACAAGCCCTGGCCGGGCACGGTTGCTCATGCCTGTAATCCCAGCACTTTAGGAGGCTAAGGCAGGCAGATCACTTGAACTTAGAAGTTCGAGACCAACCTGGCCAACATGGTGAAACCCCGTCTCTACTAAAAATACAAAAATTAGCCGGGTGTGGTGGCATGCGCCTGTAATCTCAGCTACTAGGGAGGCTGAAGTAAGGGAATTGCTTGAACCTGGGGAGGTGAAGGTTGCAGTCAACCAAGATCACTCCACTGCACTCCAGCCTGGACGACAGAGCGAGACCCTGTCTCAAACAAACAAAATAATAATAATAATAATATACAAGCCCTGGTGCAAACCTCTCCTACCTCTCATCATCTGAGTTTCATGGATAACCCTTGGAGGTAGCAAGAACAGGGTTTCATCACTATTTCCTTTTTACAGATGGTTCCCTATTTCTCACTATTCTTTCTTCTTAAATTTTAAATTTTTATTTTTTATAGAGACAAGGTCTCGCTATGTTGCCAGGGCTGGTCTTGAACTCTTGGGCTCAAGAAATCCACCTGCCTTGGCCTCCCAAAGTGCTGGGATTACAGGTGTGAACCACTGTGCCTAGCATCTTTTTTTTTTTTTTTTTTTTTTTTTTTTTTTTTTTTAAATCAGCTGAATTTAAGATTCATTCCCGTTTCTCTCTAAGTATAGAAACTTCGGCCAGCACTGAGCCACTAGGGACCACAGAGAAGCTCGGGGAAGTTACGAGGGATCTGCCCGGACATCACACAGCTAGTAGCAGCAGAACTGGGATGTGAACTCAAGACCTTGCATCCTATACCTTGTGGCTTTCCACTGCTTCACACTGTGAACCAAGTTACTGATAAGCTCCTGATGGTTCACAGTGCTTGCTTCTTGCCTGAGGCAGCCATCAATGAAGATGGCCTTTGCTAGGCCAGGTGCGTCTCGGAGCTGCATTTTCCTCCCTCAAAATGCCCAGGCCATTTCAGGCTATTAGTCTTTTAGCAAGCATGAAGAGAGAAGGGTCCCTTTAGGCAGGACTGCCATGTGTGGGTGTGCAGGCCACATACTCTACAACCTCATGGGCACATTCACAGAAAGTGCAGTGTGAATGGCACCTCCAGAGCCATGCAATGCCCACCCTCATCTTCAGGCTTTCTCCTCCCCATCACCAGTTTCCACCTGCCTCTCCCCACCTGGCCCAGAGAGTTTCTGTGTCCTACTCTGTCCTTTCCCTCTGTAGTAGCCACCCCATCTGCCTCTCTCTCACCCATCTGGTACTTTAAGCTTCCAGGGGATAGCCATGGAGTGAGGTGATTCATCATCATCCCCTTAAGTCCTCTCCCCAACCCTCTCTCTTACCCAACACCCCTCCTTGCCTTCTGCCCACCAGCTCCTAGGTGGGAACTGGATTTTTCTCTCCAATGAGAACCTATGCTGGGGACTGCAGGTGAGCAGAACGCTCTGAGCAAGAAAGCATGGCCATCTGGATGGAGTTGGATCCTGTGTGAGAGAAACCAGCATGGTTGGGTGGGCCATCTTGACCACCAGTCCAGAGCATCCCAGTTTCAGAGAGAAAAAAGACCTGCATGGTTCCCCGCTTCTCTCCAAACATGGAAACATTAGCCAGCACTGGGCCACTAGGAACTACAGACTTAGGTTCAGGTCTTGGCCTGTCTCCTATCAAACCATCTGCATAACTTTGGGGGAAAAGCACCTGACCTCACCAAGCCATGGTTTCCTCCTCTGTAAATAGGACTATTGAATATGACAATGCCTATCATAAAATGCTATACATAAAAGACACTGAGTAAATTCATTATGATTTTTTATGATGATTATAAAATCTGTTGGAGCAGCCCAGGACTGCTGTTATTCGGCAGGTGAGTTTTCAGCCTGGGCAGTGCACGCTGGGAGCTCTGCAGCCATAACAGCAAAGAGCAAAGACTGTGCTAGCCCTGAGCAGTCTCAATGGCATGTCCATTATATTTTCTGTTATCTCATCTGCTCCTTGTAATAACCCTGTGAGTCAGAAAGAGTTTGTAGGAAGATCTGCTCCACAAATGCAGAGACACTCTCGCTTTGCAGCCCTGGGATAAAGGAAAATGAAGAGTGGGCTCTGACCCTAGGAGCCTGGGGAATAATGTCCTCCATTCCTCTGGACCACTGTTCTTTAGCTTGGCTGGCCCTGCTAGCTCTCCTTCTGCTTGTTTCCCACAGCCTCAGCCTCCCCATGCTGACCACTGCTTTAGCCCACACGTCTCTAGCACATGGGAGAGGCCTGAGTTATTACTTACTCTTTTGGAGGGTTGACATCCTCGGGTCGAGCCTCAAAGAACCGGAAGACTTCGTCACACTGTGAAATGTGTGGGGGCAGCCGGACAAGTGCCTGTGGAAAGACAGGAAGAAAGGGCATTAGGTGTGATGAACTTGGAAACAGGGAAACCAAGACAGTGTCACCTTGCACCAACAGTGACAGAGAGATCAAGCACTGTGCCATGGAAGACATGGTCAACCAGCCACCCACCTGTCCACACAGAAAACTAATCAACAAATCAACCAATCAAATAACGAATGAAACAACCAAACTAACTTCCTTCCTTCTTCCCTCCCTCCCTCCCTCCCTCCCTCCCTTCCTTCCTTCCTTCCTTCTATCCATTTCTCTCAACTATCTAGCCAGCCAACTAACTGATCAACTAACCAACCAGCCAATTAATCAACAAACCAACAAGACAACAACAAAAAAACTCTAACCAGTTATCCAATCAACCTACCCATCAACCATCCAGTCAACCAACCAACCAACCAACCAACAAGCCAGTCAACCAGCTTAAAAAAAAAAAAAAAAGACCACTGAACCCTGGTACCCTGGGTCTTAGGGTCCTCAGGAGGTAGTCATTCTGCTGGAACCCCGAGGGAATTCCCTTCTGCACACAGAGTAAGTCCAAGATCCCTAACCCAACAGTCCAAGGTCATGTCCTCCCAGCCTTGTCTCCCACTAGCCACGCTCCAGCTGCACCAGGCATTCACACTCCCTAAACACTGACCACAAAATTAATTATTTCATGACAAGTTGATAATTGCTGCCAAGGACAACACAGCACTATGATGGAGTTTGATAGAATCTAAGAAGATGTGGAAGATGGGGAGCCAGTGTTTCAGGAAGGACTCTTTAAAGCTAAGTTCTGAAGGATGGGTAAGAATTAACTGGTCAAGGTGGAGGTAGAGCGATCAAGCATGTTGGTTCCAGGAGATGAATGAAGGCCAGTGTGGCCTGAGGGCCCAGAGCAAGGGAGAAGGGCCATAGGAGGTGGACTGGGGCATGACTAGCAGGGCCTTGTTTCAGGCCAAGCTGAGGATGCCTGGAGAAACAATGTAAACTGAAGAGTGTGGAAAGGTTTCTTAGAAGAGTGGGCATGAGCATGGCTAGTGGAGTTTGCAGGGTTTGGACAAGCAGAGAGGAGCAGTGGGCATTCTATGGGAAACAGTAGTCATGGCAAGTGTGTGGGCCAGCTGTGAGCTTGTCACCCAGGCATGAGGAGAGTCTGCAGCTGGAAGGTGATGCACTAGGTCAGGAGGTAGTCAGAGTTAGGCCGGGCGCCGTGGCTCACGCCGGTAATCCCAGCACTTTGGGAAGCCGAGGTGGGCAGATCACTTGAGGTCAGGAGTTGGAGACCAGCCATGTCCAACATGGAGAAACCCTGTCTCTACTAAAAATACAAAAAATTAGCCAGGTGTGGTGGAGGGTGCCTGTAATGCCAGCTACGCGGGAGGCTGAGGCAGGGTAATCGCTTGAACCCAGGAGGCGGAGGTTGCAGTGAGCCGAGATCGCGCCACTGCACCCCAGCCTGGGCGACAGAGCAAGACTCTGTCTCAAAAAAATAAATAAATACAATACAATTAAATAAAAAGAAGGTAGTCAGAGTTCATACTGCACACCAGCACGCAGGACCCTGACCTGGCCAGGTCTGACATGGAGGGGTTGGGGGTGTAGGGTGAGGCCAGGTATAGTCCCGCTTTCTGGGCCCCTCAATTTAGTATGGGGAGAAATGCTGGGGAAAGGAAGGATCCCTTGGTCCAAACAGACAGGAGAGAACACTGCCAAAGCAGGGCTGAGGGACGGGGGACAGTGAGACAAGGGCTAGAGCCAGGAGAAGACAGAAAAACCCAGGACTGGAGGAGTCAACAAACACAGGGCTTGTGAGACACTCCTGATGAGAAGTCCCCCGGTGTGTAAGACACGACCCTGTCCCATGCCCCTGCCTCCCGAAACCTCACACACCACGACCAGCTTCAGATGCAACGCCTGGATCCAGCGGCTCCTGGGCCAAGTACAGTGAGTCTGTGAGTGTTGTTCCAGGAAATCCTCATGAGGGCACAATTCCCATCCCCATACTACAGGTGAGGAGATGCAGGTGCAGGGAGACCACGTGGCCTGCCCACAGGCACCCCTGGAGGGTGGGGAAGACTCACTGGAAGGTAAGCTCCCTGCAGGCAGGGATTTTAATCTGTTCGGTTGACTTCTGTGTCCCCAGATCCTAGTAGAGTACCTGACAGAGCGGGCACTTGATTAATACTTGTTTAAAGAAATGAATGAATGAAAAATGGATAAGGTAGTGAAGGTTTCCATTCTATAAGCCCAATATCCAGTAGCCATGGGACATGATAGCAGGACAAAAAACCCACATATAATCTTAGGTTGCATCCATAGAATGATAATATTGAGGAAGAGGAAAGTAATGGTTTAGCTGTTCTCTGAGCTGGTTAGATAACAACGCAAGTGTGCCATCTAGCACCAGGCATCCTATCAAGATGGGCCCTTCTTGATGCCAAACCCACACCCAGGCAAGATGAGACAAGACCAGACCATAGCAGATAAGAGAGCACGATGTAACTCCCAGTCATTCCTTTCAGGGTTCACGGCTCTCCAAGGGTCTCTAACATAACACATCTCCATCAACAGGCAAGAAACAGAAAAGGAAAATTAACATTAAATGAGCAGGTACGTGTCAGGCCCCGCCCTTGGCCCCTTAACTCCTCCAGTCATCCACCAAACAGTGAGGGCTTTGCAGTGTGTGCTGCATATGGGGCTGTGCCTGGTTTTATAGGGATGAGAGAGAGCAAATCTAATGACATGTCACCCATTTTGTCCTGGAGGTAGACCTGGATACTGAGGCTGCTGGGGGTGAAGCCATAAGTGAGGAGAGGGGCAGAATCCAAGCCCAAGCTGTGAAGGTCAGAGGGGTGGAGCATGCCCCCAGAGTGTTCAAGTCCTCATTTAACGCACACTGTCTATGCTGTGTTCTCCTTGGGAAGGTAGAAGGAAAAGGAACTGAAAAACTGAGGAAGGAGAGAGACAGACAGGGAGTGAGAGGGAGGGAGAGAAATTCAGGGAGGACAGGGGGCCTCAGGAGGGAGCACCAATAGGGTCAGGATGGGCAGAAGGCAGGAGGAAACTATCACTAGGAATCCCAGCTGTGTGCAGAGGGTCATTGCTGGGTGACCACTCTGAAAGGGAGAGGGAGGGACACAGGGTGGGAGAGGGAGGGTTTCAGTGGCCTAGAGCGCTAGTGCCCTCCCACTTCAGTGTGCTGCCATCCACCCTAAGTGCAGACCCTGGCCGGCCACGGCTCACCCAGCCCTGGCAGGGAACAGAGGGGCTCTTCATGCCGACAGAGACCCACATTCCAGAGGCAGAGGACGCGTGGGCCACGAGGGCCTCGGACAAAGAGGCCTTTTGGTGGAACAACCGTGGCATCTTTATTTAACAGGGAGCCTTGAGGGGAGCCGCGTGGAGGGCTCGTCCTGATTTCAGGCTGACAAGAGGCTCTCAGCCCAGAGCAGCTTCCATCAGAGCTGCTGCCAAAGCTCAGCTCTGGCCAAAATCATTTGGCAGGAGAGGATGGTACTGAGCAGTGAGTACCCGCAGCCTGGGCTGGTGATGGCCAGGGCCAGGGCACCCCCAAGCCCAGCCGTTCTGAGAACAGCAGGGTAGGGGCCAGATAACAGGCATATCAGGGTTAGCAACCCCAGCTTAGGTCTAAAATTCTGCCATGAGACATTCATATGTATGCCATGTGGTGGTAAAGTCAGCGCCTCAGAGCCTCAGGACCTCAGGGCTGCAGGCAGATGCGGGTTTGGGTCCTGGCTCTGCCATTTACGGGCTGTGTGAGGCTGGATGCATTACCTGCCCTCTCTGAGCTCTGGGATGCGATGTGGCACCTACCTAGTTGTTAGGAAGTTAAGTAAGATGAATACGAGAAGCCTAGCACAGTGGCTGGTGAACAGTACACTCAGTAAATGTGTACTCAGTAAACTGTGTACACAGGGGTCAGTGAGCTGGCTGAGAGCAGATCTCCAGAAATGGCACGCAGAAAAGGGCTGGGGTAGTGGGTACCCGGGTCAGGGGGGACTAGTAATGAGGTGCTGAAGAGCCATTCAGGTTTTGTCATCAGTTAACCCTGCCAGCTTCCCCTCTTCCAGTCCTAAACTGTCCTGCAGTCTCCAGCTCCTACCCCTCAAGACCATTTTCTGGGGGCCATGACATGAGCTACCACTTAGCACCAAGTGTCATCATGGCCAATGGTGCAGGTGTAGACAAGGGAGAGGGTGGCTGCATTGTGTGTCTCTGAGACCTCCACTCAGATACGGTGGGCACAAGTCTGGTCTTTGCACATATAAGTGGCATAGGAGGGGGCCCAGGCAGACTGTGCTCAGACCCTCTGCTTCGAAACGGTCATCCTCCACAGAGCCCACCACTCTGGATAATGCCTGCGTCAGGACAAACAGCAAAGCTCTGCATTTGGCAAAACACCACGGGAGTCCACTCTTTACACAGGCTCGATTGCTCCTCTCTTTTCAGCAGCATCAGTTTATTTTCTTGTTTTATTTTTTTTGTTTTGTTTTTTTTATTTTGTTTTTTTAAGTGCTTCTTCCTGCACACTGATTTTTTTTTTTTTTTTTTTTTGAAAGCATCAGTTTCTAATCCCTGGAAATCTTATGGGTAAAAGCCCGGCCGCTCTGGGTGGAGTTGGAGGTGTGGCACAAGGGGGCTGGCATCCTGCCCCTTTGGCCTCCCACCCGTGTCCTTCCAGCCCCACCTCTGGGGCTGCCTCTAACCGGCCTGGACTGTTCTTCCTAGGTCACCATCTAGAAAGCTGGGGTTTCACTGAACTTCTGAAATCAGAGTATTCAAAACACATGGGTTTTCTTTTTGACGGATCTGAGCAGTGACTCCCCTTGAAATGTAAATGGTGTCTAATTCTTGGTAGTAGTCTAAGCCATTTCACAAGGGATCTTAGTACATCAGGGCCTGGGGGATATGTCACTCTCTGAGGAAGTTCTGTTTACTTGTGATCTTTCCATCTTGTCATCAGGCATTGGCTGGACACCCCCTTAGGGCTGGGCTTCCTGTTTATTAGTGAAGACACAGAGATGACAAATGTGGCCCTCAAGGAGCTCGCAGTCTGGGAGAAGACGGACACACAGAAGTCACCCTCCCGCAGAGGAGAAATGCGCAGAGTCGGGGTGGGCGCAGTCCTCTGGGGGCAGAATGGCAGGAGTGATCAGCTTTTCCTGGGGAGTCATGAGGCTTATGGAAGAGCTCACTGTGGAAGCTGAATGTGCACCCAGGCAGGGGACCAGCGCAGGCTCAGGGGCGCAGGCCTGGCTAGTCGAGGATGGCCTCGTGTCTGCTGAACTAGACTGCGGGGTGTGGAAGAGAGAGGTAGGAGCTGAGGCCCCAGCAGCACTTGGAACCAGCCCACAGAGGGCCCGGCTGAGGTGCTCACACATTCTCGGGGCAGCGGGACTCCTCTGAAGGAGGCCCGTTTTTATTTTGAAATAGGGTCTCACTATGTTGCCCAGGCTGGAGTGCAGTGGTGCAATCATGGCACACTGCAGCCTCTGCCTCCCAGGCTCAAGTGACCCTCCCACCTCAGCATCTCCAATAGCTGGGACTACAGGCATGCACTACCATGCCCAGCTACTTTTACTATTTTTTGTAGAGATGGGGTTTCACCATGTTGCCCAGGCTGGTCTCGAACCCGTGGGCTCAAGCAATATGCCCACCTTGGCCGGGCATGGTGGCTCACACCTGTAATCCCAGCACTTTGGGAGGCCGAGGTGGGCGGATCATGAGGTCAGGAGATCGAGACCATCCTGGCTAACGTGGTGAAACCCTGTCTCTACTAAAAATACAAAAAAATTAGCTGGGTGTGGTGGCAGGTGCCTGTAGTCCCAGCTACTCGGGAGGCTGAGGCAGGAGAGTGGTGTGAATCCCGGGAGGCAGCACTTGCAGTGAGCTGAGATTGTGCCACTGCACTCCAGCCTGGGCGACAGAGCAAGACTCCATCTTAAAAAAAAAAACAACTATGCCCACCTTGACCTCCCAAAGTGCTGGGATTACAGACATGAGCCACTGTGCCCAGACTTCTGAAGGTCTTTAAGGAGAAAAGGGACATGATCTGCTTTATCTCAGCCTAGAAACTCCTCCTTCTCCTGGGTCTGTCAGGGAGATGGTGAGATTCTACTACCTGAGTTCCCCCAGAGCACCAGGCCACTCAGGAGGCCCCTCATGAACAGATCAGCCTTGGCCTCTGCCTAAGTCTCCCCATTAGCAAGGCCTCTCCTGGGCCAGGTCTGCTTTCAGAACAAGGACCACAAGAACAACGTTACTCTCCCCAAGGGGAGAGCCAATGATTGGCTATGGCAGAAAATCCCACAGTGGAAGGGAGAATACCTGGGACTAGGAACCACTGCCATGCAATAGCCTTTCAAGTGTGGGAAGTGGGAATAAAAATGAATGAGTCTGTGAGGTGCAGAGGGGAGGGTCAGGGGATCCTTACCCTTCAGTGCTGACCTTTTGTTGGGCTCAGACTTCCTGCCCCTAAGTCTGACCGCACCCAGTCCCTCTTCCCTCCTACAAAGAAAGCCGCTGATCCCTGAAATGAAATGTGTCATAGACAGACGAGTAATAGAAACAAGCTCAGCTATTTGGGCAGCAAAAAAATTCTAGTCGTACCAACCAGGAAGTGGAGACTTGTATAAATGCCATTAACACGTCAAAGGGTGAGTTGATCATTCTCGAACACTCTCTCACACTCCTCTCTGAACCCCTCCCTAGAATATTTATTTTATCCCCTGGACAAATACTGCAAACATGTATTTCACCCCTAGGAATGGGGTAACTAGAGCCACTTAAAAAATTGTGAGTCCAAGCCTCTATGGTAGAGCTTACCCTTGTTAGTCTGATGAAAGTCTTCAACTTGTTGAGGTCCCAGACCATTAAATATTAACTGCATTACCATGTTGTCCTTTAAATTAATTTATGAAGTTAAAGAAATGCCTTTGGAACCCCTCTTCATAGACACCTGACCCTCAAGTGCCACATAAAACGATCACTCAGTCGGCATGTGGTAAATTTTCCGTGATTCCCATCCAATCTGCTGCTTATATGTTAAAAATTAACACTGAGATTGGGCTGTGAAACCGCCATTAGGTGGTGGGACTGGCTGGCCAGCAAGGGCAGGGAGCCCGAAGTCTGGGGAGGTCCACTGCATGGTCAGACTTTCCATGTCTGAGTCCTTGCAGGGAGCCGGCTGCTCGGTGTGCAGAGCCAGCTGCACAATTTTGGGTGCGTGTGAATTCCTATCAAACCCCAGACTCTGAGCCCACATTGTCTAGCAGGTCCAAGGAAGATGGCCAGTCAAGCAGGTGGGCTATGCAGGGCACTGTAAGTAGAGACTCCAGAGGTTCCAGGCAATATGTAGACAAGGGCAGGTAGAGACAGGGGAAGGGCTGGCCGTGGAGCGGACTGCACACGGCACTGGCTGTGAAGCTGGCTGGGGTTAGCAGTGATGCTGAGTGGCCTGTCTGGAGGCAAGCTGTGAAATGCAAAGCTGGGTGGCAGTGGCCATGGACTTGTCCCTAAAGACCATTCCAAGGTCAGTGGGTTTCTCAGACAATCAGACCACAGATCCCAGCTTCCTAGTTTCGCAGAATTAAAGGTCACTCTGTACTGCCCCACCCCCGCCATTCTCAGAGTAAATCACTGCCTGTGAGATAGATGGCTGTCTGCTTGGTGGGCCCATGGCCCCGTTCCTTGTCTGGCTCTGGGCAGTTTCCATCTGTGCTAATGAGGTTAGGAGGCCCCTCCTCTTGCAGACCCCAATTCAATGGCTCCCCCAGCTACCCACGGCACACTGGAGCTCCAGAGCCCCCTGAATCAGGAGTCCTGTTCAAAGCCTGATCCCAGGAGATAAGATGCTATCACTTCCTCCTCCGGATGATCCAGCAGACAGTATTTCCAAAGAGCCCAGCTGCAGATGCCTTGGGCTGGCTAATCGGAGCTATAAATCCCAGCAGGAAAAGCTTTCCTCCCGCCCAATGCCCCCTCCTCCATTAGCTTTGTCCATTTATTTAACTTCTTGAGAAAGGAATAAAGAGAAATAAAAGCTCAGGCTACAGCCATCAATTTAACCAGAAACAGTGAATGCCCGTTAAAGAGAAAAATGAATATTGGTCTGAAGAAGAGAAGTTTCTAGCTTAAGGGAATCCAGCATTGAGGGATCCTTTTAAAATAAGGCAGAACATGTGACCCAAGTATAACGTGCACAGTCACGAAATTCAAACTTCAGTTTAATGGAGACTACATTGTCTTTTCTTCCTATAGGCTTGGGAATACCAGTTAATAAATTTAGCATGTTGGTTCTTATTTAAACATATTTATTTATTTATTTATTTATTTATCTATCTATCTACCTATTTATTTATTTAGGGACAGGATCGTTCCTTGTTACCCAGGCTGGAGTGCAGTGGCATGATCATAGCTCACCATAGCCTTGACCTCCTGGCTCAAGCAGTCCTCTCACCTAAACTACAGGTGTGCGCTACCATGCCTGGCTAATTTTAAACTTTTTTTTGGAGAGATGAGGTCTCGCTATGCTGCCCAGGCTGGTCTTGAACTCCTGGCCTTCCTGCAACAGCTCTGTATGAGGACACTGTGATATACATTCTTCCTACTCAGTCCCCATGTGAGATAGTGTTTTTATATTCATTTTACAGCTGAGGAAACTAGGGCCCAAAGAGGCAAAGCGGCTTGCCCAAGGTCACATAGCTAGTAAGTGGGCACCGGGATTCGACTCCAGCTCTTCTCCTTCTGACACTCTAATACCAGCACTTGTGAAATTTTATACCTCATCTGCCACATTATACCACATCTTCTCAAGATTTCTGAGTCAGGAACCACAGTGGGTTTCATTTAACTACGAAATTCTAGCTCTACTAAAGCCAATGGTGCCCAGTAGAAACATTAAATTATTTCGTGTTTGCTTTTTTATTTGCTTGTTTTTATTTTTTATTTGCTTTTTAACTTTTTATTTGCTTTTAATAAAGCCTTTTCACCAGCCTGGGCAACAGAACGAGACCCTCTCTCAAAAACGTGTTAAAAATATGGCTGGGCGCGGTGGCTCACGCCTATAATCCCAGCACTTTGGGAGGCCAAGGTGGGCAGATCACTTGAGGCCAGGAGTTTGAGACCGGCCCGGCCAACACAGCAAAACCACATCTCTAATAAAAACACAAAAATTAGCCATGCATGGTGGCACACTCCTATAATCCCAGTTACTCGGAAGGCTGAGGCATGAGAATTGCTTGAACCCAGGAGGTAGAAGTTACAGTGAGCCAAGATGACACCACTGCACTCCAGCCTGGGCCGCAGAGCAACACTTTGCCCCATCAAAATAAACAAATAAATAAATAAATAAATAAATAAAATTTAAAAAATAAAAAAACTTTTTCATTTGCTTGTTTATTTAATACAAATTGTTTGCCCTTTGTAAAAATAATAACAAAAGCATCTGCTGAATGCTTCCTCTGAGCCAGACACTATGCTGTTGCCCTTACAATGTGCCAGCTCATTCCATCCTCCTGACCACCGTGTGGAGCACCCTGTGTGTTCCTCTCCCTACTGGACGGATGTGGAAACAGAGGCTCAGGGAAGTTCAGTAACTTGCCCAAGTTCATGAAATTAGTCAGGGCTTCCAACCCGGGAAGTCTGGCCCTCCAGAGGCCATGTGCCAAGGAAACTGAGGGCTGCTCATCCCCTGGTAGCCACTCATGCTCACTGCAGGAGCGCTGGGCTCTAATCAAAGACAGACAGGTGGGCTCTGGCTCATGACACTGCTGTCCTTCTCCTGCCTGCTCTTTGGCACTGGCTGTGTTAATGGGAATGTGCGTGTGTGTTTGTGTGAACACCTGCATCTGTAAAGATGTGTATATGAACATTTGTAGTTACCAAGATTTAGGTGAATAAACAAATGTGTACTGCTGATGCTATTGAACTGATCCCAACAACATCCCAACAGGAATTCAAAGAAATAGTTCTTCTATGTCCAGCAAAATCTCACATAGAGAAGCAAGGAGCCCTTTGGAAGGAGGCTCTTTGACTTAGCTCCCGAGCTCAGTTCACTTCCCAGAGGAAGTGACTTCAAACAGTGTTTTGTAAACATGGATATGTCCTGACAGGCACAGAAGCTTAGCTGTGAACCCGAGGTCCTTGGGTCCCAGAGGGTGGCCCAGCTACCGGGTGATCCCATACCCACCCCTCTGGCCAGGAAACACCAGGCCTCAGGAGGGTTCTGTACAGCAACCTTTCTTCACAGATGGACACTCAGGCAGATGGGCCCCTCCCCCCACCCTGAAGCCCTCCCCGAGCCCCTCCCCCACCCCCAGACACACTCTTACCCGGCAGTATTCATCGATAGGCTTCAGTCTCTTCACAGCTACATCCCGGATGTGGCTTCTGCGGAAGAGGATCTTGCCTGGAAGAGAGATACTCATGAGTGGGGGATTCTGGCTAAAACTGCCACAGTGACCTTCTTATTTCCCTCTCCCTTGGCTTCTCAGCATCTCAGTCCAGCACTAGCTGCCACCATCTCAGTCCATGGTCAAGGAAACAAGAGAGAAACAGTCACCTTTCCTGGAGGGTAAGAGGCGCCCTAGGCTGAGAGCCCAGGACCTCTCTGGCAGGTGAGGAGCCCTGGAGGCTGCCATCTTGGGATTCAATGAGCGACTTGGCCAGGCCACCTCGCCTGGATCTAATGGCAGGATCAATGAATGCCCGGAGTGGGTGCGGCTCTCAAGTGACCTTGCAAATCAACACAAAGTAGAGCCCAGCCCACATGCTACGCTTTGTTTTCAGGCCCATCCCTCCTTGAGAAATCGGCATTCGTTCCTGCCAGCTGGGCAGGAATTCCTATTCTTAGTTTAGGTGGGTGGCTCCTTCCAGGGCGGGCACAAGGCAATACCAAGGGAAGCATGGCTGTCCCAGCCTGACTGTTCCCCGGCCTCTCTGTGCACAAAGCCTCCAGTCATACGGGCTGCTGCCAGCTGGGCTGGGACACCCCTCTACAGGTATGGGCAAGGCTTACAGGAAATGCCAGCCCCTCAGACCTTCCCAGCTGGTTCTCCCAAGCTGGCCACATTCAATCATAACAAATGCATCAAGACATAGTATCTGAACTCCTTGGTCTGATGTTCAAAGTCTTACACAACTGACTTCTGTGCCAGGTGGCTGTCAATGTCTAGGGCCAAAGCCCCCTTTTCAGAAGGTGTTCCTTGATTGGCTGAGCGGGGAATAATGTCCCCCTTTCCGGAACATCCACAACATGTTATCCATTCCTAGGCTACCTGCCACATTCTGCTGTGAGTTATAGCACTTGTGACTCATTTTGGGGCCCATGAACTTGGCACATGATGAAGTACTCACCTGTAGCTGTAACAGGCATCTGTTGCCTCAGTCTACCTAATTTTCCCCTGGAGAAGGCATCTTCCACTCAGTCCTTGTGGTGTCAGTCAGTCTAGCCACACCCCCTAGCAACAAAGGTAGCCACAGGACGCAGCCTAGTCAGTCACAGTCACAGTGATTGGCTCAGCGGTGGGGAGGGACCCAATCCGGGCCAATGAGAGTCAGCCCTGAGACTGCTTTTTCCCACGGCTGCTAAGCTGGCAGGATGAAAACCTGGCACCTCTAGTGGCCTGAGAAGCAAAGGAATGAGAGAAAGGAAGGGTGCCTGGCACAACACAGGTGCTTGGTAAAAGCTTCTTGAGTGACTGAAAAGCCGAGTGGAGAGAGGGAGCGACAGAGCCCTTTGACATTATTTCAGCAGCTGGATATGGGTAGCTGTTCCTAAACTTTTTCAGCTACATAAAACAATACCATTTTCTTTTTCATTTAAATGAGTTGAAGATGGGTTTTCATAACTTGAATTAAAGGAGACCCAATTAAGATCATTTCCATTGCATGTGAGCAGACGGGCAGACTGCTCATGAATCCACGTCAGCTGCTTCTGTCAAGGTCTGAGTGAAGTACTCAGAAAAGCCATCACCTTGATTTAGATTATTCCCCCAGACGCAGCCCCAGAAATAAGGATTTGACTTGTTTTGGAGGCGATCCCAAGTAATATCGTTAGGGGAGTGGGACAGTAAGGGCAGGGAGGGGAAGGAAGTGTTATCAGGCCAGTTAGTCATGGTGGGCAACTAGAGCTCAATTCTGCTGGGGGTGCTCTAGGAGATGACAGAGAAAGTACCTGACACGTGGAGGCTGGAGATCTACCCACCAACTCCCTGTTTGTCACTGAGG
Organism: Chlorocebus sabaeus; assembly: GCF_047675955.1. Taxonomy (NCBI): domain Eukaryota; kingdom Metazoa; phylum Chordata; class Mammalia; order Primates; family Cercopithecidae; genus Chlorocebus; species Chlorocebus sabaeus. Next base: position 106,541,638 of record NC_132912.1, read on the forward strand.
ACTGCCTCTGAGGGCGTTAACTCTAGCACGTCTGGCTGAGTGTGTGCCCATGGCTAGACGACGCCCTGAGGTGGAGAGCCCCCGTGGCTCTGGTGAGCAGCCTTTGGTAGGCAGAAGTGAACAGACAGGGGACCCAGGGGCCATGAAAACCACAGCTGCAGCCATCCCCGACTTCCCTGCCACCACAAGCATTGGTCGCCAGCCCTGCCGAAGTCAGACAGTGGAACGTGTGACCACGTCCTATCGCATGTGACCTGCTTCCTGTGGGTATCTCTCATCTCTCCACGATGGCTCTGCAGCTCACCCCTCCTGTCTGCCCCTACACTCCATGCAGCACTAGGCTTTGCATTCAGCAGATGCTCAAGAAGTGCTTGCTGGGTCATTCTTGTTCCTCTCCTAGACTCTTGCTCAAGCTCTCCGTCGTCGTCTTCTCTCTGAAGCCAGAGAGCCGGGCCATCTCCCTGTCAGATGGACAACACTGTGCAGACAGACGACATCATCAAGATGAAGTGGCTCTGCTTTGCGTTCCTCTCGAAAGGAGATAAAACGTGATTTATCCAGACACTGGCGACGCCGCTGTTCCTTGGGGGAAGATGTCACAGATGTGGTATTCCCTTGCCTCTTTGCCTCCTACCCTTTTTTGGTTGCCTGTCGCTTGATTGCTCGCATGCCATAGGCTACATGTATGAGGCCAGGGGGAGGCTGTGTAAAAATAAAAACATGAGGAGACTTAAGCTCAGGACTGCCAAGAAGATGGGTGGTCCTGGGGCTGGAATTCTGGGCCTTTCTAATGAAGGCAGTTGTCTGTCAGAAGCTGAGTGATGCCCAGACCCAATGACACCTGCGGTCCAGCCATATGAGCAGGGCCCTGAAGGACTGTCTGAGATACAGAGGAAACCCGGGGGACCACAGGAGGGTGGGGGCAGGGCCCACAAACCTGCATGGATCAGGGCCTCAGCCTCCAAAAATGGCACTCCTGCCCTTTCTCATCCTGTTGGGGGACAAAAAAGAAAAGAGGGAGATGGGAAGGTAAATGGGGTTCCCCTCCCAACCCCCAATCTCAAGGTTAGCCAAAGCTCTGGCTGAGGCTTAGATCATTCCTGTCCTAGTTGCAGACAGAACTCTAGAACTCTTTTTTTTTTTTTTTTTTTTTTTTTTTTGAGATGGAGTTTCGCTGTTGTTGTCCAGGCTGGAGTGCAATGGTGTGATCTTGGCTCACTGCAACCTCCGCCTCCTGGGTTCAAGCAATTCTCCTACCTCAGTCTCCCGAGTAGCTGGGACTACAGGCTCATGCCACCACGCCTGGCTGATTTTTGTATTTTTAATAGAGACGGGGTTTCTCCATGTTGGTCAGGCTGGTCTCAAACTCCTGACCTCAGGTGATCCGCCCGCCTTCGCCTCCCAAAGTGCTGGGAAGAACTCATTTTAAAAACTAGTTAAGGAGGCCGGGCGCGGTGGCTCAAGCCTGTAATCCCAGCACTTTGGGAGGCCGAGACGGGCGGATCATGAGGTCAGGAGATCGAGACCATCCTGAGTAATACGGTGAAACCCTGTCTCTACTAAAAAATACAAAAAACTAGCCAGGCGAGGTGGCGGGCGCCTGTAGTCCCAGCTACTCGGGAGGCTGAGGCAGGAGAATGGCGTAAACCCGGGAGGCGGAGCTTGCAGTGAGCTGAGATCCGGCCACTGCAGTCCAGCCTGGGCAACAGCGAGACTCCATCTCAAAAAAAAAAAAAAAAAAAAAAAAAAAAAAAAACTAGTTAAGGAGCACTGAGGCCTCCACAGGTGTAGGAGATCCAGAGAAGGGAGGGATAGGTTGGGGTGGGGAGGTAGGTGAGAGGGTGCTGCCTGACCCCTCCCCATGCTGGCCCCAAGCACAGGACCCCGCCCTGCCCCTCCAGCCTGCAATCTGAGTGAGGCCATTAGGCCACTGCACCTGGAGCTGCCTAGTCCTCCCCACCAGGCTCCTGGATCTGCTGCTCACTTGCAAGGTCAGAGGAGAATTTCTGCACAAGCCAATTCCCAGTTGAGTTTTTGGAAGCCCAATGGGGCTTCCCTCTTTTTCCTGCTGAAATCCTTTAGAAGCAACGTTTTCTTTTCCCAGGGCTTTGGCACAGTTGGCCAGTTGGGGAGAGAGGGAGGGAGGGCCTGGAAGGGATTCTCCAGTCTTGACTTCTCTGTTAGGAATCCAAACCACACTCTGAAAGCCAAAAGGGGGAGAAAAAAAGGAGGGGGAGGAAAATCCCCATTAAGGAAGCTGAGACCACAGGGCATTAAAGGCCTCTTGTAAACGTAGTGCAGCCCGTTGACGGCGGGGCTCAGCTTCTGCCAGAGCCTTCGAAGCCATCCAGATGCCGCCCTAGGAATCTTATGAGCATCGCAAGGAAGATTGCACGGGGCCTGAAACAGACCTAACTCATCAGGATTAACTCAGTCTTGAAAGCGGAGAAGAAGCTGTGCAGCTACTTCCAAGCAGTAACTGGAAGTTCTTCTTCCTGCCATTCTGGGTTGAGCTGGGGTGAGACCAGCGGAGGAGTGGGGGCCTCCGGTAGGAGTCCTGGGTTCAAGTCCCACCCGGGCCACAGGCTGGCTTTGTAACCCTGAAACAGGCCCCTTCTCCACTGGGACTGCTATGTGCTCATCAGGGGCCTGGGCTCTATGGCCGCTCCCTCTGGAAGCCCTAAGACTGATTTATAGTGGGGATGTTAGCGGGCAGAGGAGGAGGGAGGAAAGGGTTAATGGTAGCTAAGAGCTCAGCGCACACCAGGTGCACACTAAGAGCTTTTCACTGAATTCCCTCCCTTCATCCTCACAACAACCTTGAAGCAAGTACTTTAACCAGGCCCATTTTGTCCTAGAGGAGATGGCAGCTCAGAAAGGTTGAAGGACCTGTCCAAAGTCACACAGCTATCTAGTGGCTGAGTTGGGATTTCAGCCTGGGGTTTTAAAGCTTAGAGAGTTGGGGGGAGCCGTGATCTTTGTACTTGGATCATGTAAAGCCTTGAGAGCCACCGCGAGGACTTTGGATTTTATTCTGCACGTGAAGGGAGATGAGAACAGTTAAACCCCTAGACCAACCACAGCCTCCAGGGCTCTTCTTGGGAAAGTGGTACCTATGGGATGGACTCCCATGAGAGCCAGGGACTGGGACCCTTGACAATAGAATCACCAGACACAGTACCACTGGCCAGGGTCCCCACAGCAGCCATGAAGAGTTTGGGAGCTACCTCCATGAACTAGGACCCATTTGTAGAGGTAATAAGAGGGCATTGATTATAGGCGCCATAAGAGAGGGCTGGCCTCGGGACCTCTTCTGGTCTGAGCAGGCTGATCTATTCCTGGCAGCCTCTCCTCTTCACACTCACAGTGTCTATGCATGCGTGCACAACTCCTTCTTCCCTGTCTTTCTGCCACCTGGAAAACCATTCATTCTTGGAAGACTTCCCCTTGCCTTTCCTTCTTTCCTTCCTTCCATCCTTCCTTCCTTCCCTTGATCCACCCAGCACTGTCTTGATGGAGGCCTGCTGTGCTGGACTCTGTTCCAGGTGCTGGGAGCATTGCAGTGAACCAGACAGATGAGGGCCTTGCTCTCAGGAGTTTACCTTCCAGTTGGGAAGGGAGTGGGCATGGGAAGAAGGCAGTACACATTTTCATACCTGGTGAGTAATTTGGTTACACTTCCATGTCTTCCCCCACCTCTACAAAGATAATAACACAGGGCAATGTGAAGAGGGGTGCCTGGAGGGAAGAATTCAGAGAATGGTCAAGGAAGCTTCTCTGGGCTTCAGTGGAGACTTCAAGGAAGAGAAAGAGCAGCTATGCAAAGCTCTGGAACAAGCGGGCTAAGCCAGAGGGAACCACCACAGTCAAGGCCCTGGGGCAGAAGGAACTAGACATGATGGAAGACAGAAAAGAGAGGAGCCTGCAGCCACAGAAAAGAGTCTGGTTTTATTCTAAGTGCCCTTGGGCCTGCCTACTCAACCCTCATTCTGTCCTTAAGGCACCGTTCCATGCTGCCTCCCCCATGAAGCCTTCGTTGAATGCTTGTCTGGCCCTTCCTTGCCAACCTCTAGGACCCTCTGGCAGTCACCCCACTCTGGCCCTCTGGCCCCTGCTGTCCTAGAGAATTTGTCAGGAAGCGGCCCTCCTCAGGGCCCCTCTCACCTTCTCAAAGGGTCCCCTGATTTATAGCAACAGGGTCAGCAACCCCTTGGGCTCAAGGAGGGCCAGCTCCTCCCAGCCACCCTGTCCTCCAAGGACACAGATGCTCACAACCCCCTCCCCTCAATGCAGCCCAGAGAGGCCAGGCTGTCGAGGGAGACTTGCCTAAGAAACAGGGGAGAGCACAGGCAGGCCTGGAGTCCACAGACCGCACGGTGCAGAGGCCTCATGCTCCAAGCACAGCCCTCCTGCCCTTCTAACTGGGTCTGAGAACAGAAAGGAAGGTGGGATGCAGTTGTCACCTAAGGTCGCTGGCACAAATTACCACAAACCTGGTGGTTTAAAACAACAGGAATTTGGCAGACCATGGTGGCTTATGCCTGTAATCCCAGCTGTTTGGGAGGCCAAGGCTGGAGGATCACTTGAGCTCAGGAGTTCAAGACCAGACTAGGCAACATAGTGAGACCTTGTTTCTACAAAATGCTAAAAAAAAAAACCCAGCCAGGCATGGTGGCGCACGCCTGTGATCCCAGCTACTCAGGAGGCTGAGGTGGGGGGATCGCTTGAGCCTGGGAAGTTGAGGCTCCACTGAGTTGTGATTGTGCCACTGTACTCCAGCCTGGGTGACACAGTGAGACTGTCTCAAAATAGACAACAACCCAGGAATGTATTCTCTGCCAGTTCCGGAGGTCAGAAGTCTGAAATCAAGGCACCAGCAGGGTCACGCTCCCTCTGGAGGCACCAGGGAGCATTTTTCTGTGCCTCTTCTAGCTTCTGAGGGCTCCAGGCATCTCTTGGCTCGTGGCAGCATCACTGCAATCTCTGTCTCGGTCTTTACATGGCCTTCCCGTCCCATGCCTGTGTCTCATGTCTCCTTCTGCCTTTCTCTTATAAGAACACCTGTCCCTGAGTTTAGTGCCCACCCTAAAGCCAGGACGATCTCATTTCAAGATCTTTAATTACATCTGCAAAGACCCTTTCTCCAAATAAGGCCAGATTCACGGGTTTCAAGGGGTTAGGACTTGGACATACCTTTTTGGGAGCCGTTATTCAACCTACCGCAGGGTGGTTATGGGAGAGTCACAGGGCAGACCAGTCACCTGACAGGGCCCTATAGCGCTAAGTGGACTTCAGTGGCCCTGAGGACAGGGGTGGTTTCTACACTCCCTGAATCCCTGGAAATGTCTGGCATGGCGCTGGGTGAAATGGATATGGGTGCAGCCTGAAGCCCTCATGGGGGACAGGGGAGTGTCTGGACAGAGCAGCTCCAGAGTCTCTGAGCCTGAGAGGAGAGAGGCAAGCTGTGGGGACCTGAAGCCAAGGGAATGGGGGAGACGGGTCCTTCTCTGGTTTTGAGGGGTGATGTGACACCCAGGAGAGAAGAGACGAACAGATTTCCCAGATGAACTAGAGGAAAGTAGATGTGAGGATTCCTAGAGGGAACCTCCCTCCCCCCGCAAGGGTAACATGCATGCTCGTGGGGTGGTAAGACACAGGCAATGCATGTGGGAGGAAGGAGGAGAGGTTCAGTTTCCTACTCCCACAGCTCTCTGTGGTCCTGAGACCTGACCACGTCCCTGTGCAAAGTGGGCTGGGCAAGCCAAGGACCCCATGTCCAGCTGCTCTCATCAGGCGCCTCCATCCGTGCTATTTGCTGACAGATTGATGAAGACAAAAGCTCTTAAATGAAGGGCCCTGGGCAGAGGAGGGCAGAGAGAATATAACCATGATTCCGCTAATGGGGCTTTCTTCGCCATGAAAAACAAAACACAAACGACCCCTCTTTCATTCTCAGTCTGTTTGATTTCAGAGAGGCTGTTACCAACCCCCAACTCACAGAGTCACTGAGGCTTTGTGATCCAAGCTGGTCCAAGGAGAGGCAGACTGGGACTCTTTTTTTGTTTGTTTTTGCGACAGGATCTCATCTGCCCCCCAGGCTGGAGGGCAGTGTCTCTATCGTAGCTCACTGCAGCCTTGAACTCCAGAGCTTAAGTGATTCTCCCACCTCAGCCTCCCAAGTAGCAGGTGCACACAACACCCAGCTACATTTTTATAGCAACGGGGGTCTTGTTATGTTGCCCAGGCTGGTCCCGAACTCCTTGCCTTAAGCGATCCTCTTGCCTCAGCCTCCCAAAGTGCTGCGATTATAGGCCTGAGCCACTGCACCTGGCCCAGGCTGGGACTTTTGATGGTTTAAAGCAAGCAGACACCAAGAGGGTGTGCCCTGGGCCATAAGAATACCCAACTCTAAAAACAAACAAACCAACAAACTCACAATCTACTTCTTTGATGTCTGAGACTGCAGAATCAGAATTTAGTTTCTTCAAGATTTTGGTCAAGATATATAAACTTCTCCCTGGAGAATGGTACAGTGAGCTGTATTAACCATTCACACCTAAGTATGAGCAGGCACCAGCTTCTCACTCAACAACAGGGTCTCGCTGGGGAAGAGAGCAAGGAGCACAGAGGCCTTGATGGAAGAGGATGTAATGGGCAGGGGAGAAGAACGGCTTAACAGCCTCTGCTGGCTCCCCTGTCTTCCTGAAAGCTGGCCCTGGCCCTGCCCTTGACGTTCAGCTGTTTCCTGACCATGGGGCCACCCAGCTTTCACCTGGGTTAGCCCTGCCTAGGCTACGGTGGGAGCGGCTGATGGGCAGGCCCCTGCTTGTCTTTTTAAGTGCTACCCCTGAAACTCACATGTCACCTCTCACTCTCTGCAGCCTGGGGACTGCAGGTCACCTGCTCCCCTGCTGGGCTGCCTCCAGCTTCTGGTGCAGCTGAGATGATATCCCCAGAGTCTACAGCCTTGTATCTGGCTCAGATCACATCCTGACACCCAATCCTGCTTCTCCACTTGCAACATCTGGCTTTGTTGCCATTTACTTGGGCTGGGGGAAGGCAGGAGTGAGGCCTAGATGCTGAGGCTGGAAGCAGTGGGCACATGCAGGTTCCAGAAAGACACAATCCCCATGGCGAAGGTCAGTAGCCCGAGGCATACTGACGCCATGCCCTGAGTTCTGGCTCCCATGAATCTCTCTTTAGAGCCAAGACGCTGCCTCTGGCTTGAAGTCTAGCATGGTAGGCATTGGTTTTGCCTGCCAGCTTTTAATTATTACAGTGCCCTAATTTTCCTTTGGGAAACAATCCCTCCTTCATTCTCAGTCCATGGGATTTCAGTGGGGCTGATCCCATCCCAAAATCTGGGGCTGATCAGTCAGTACAGTCCAGCCATGGGCATGCGACCCACGCTGGTCCAGTGGGAATTGGCCTGGGACTACTGCTGGGACTACCAGGAAGAGACATGTTCTCTCTCTACAGTTGCTGCTAACTCATAAATGCCCCAGGCTGCTAGGAAGCGTCTTAATGTATCTCTGTTACCATCTAGGGGAAGCCTATTGGAGAATTAAGTCAACAGAAAAGACAGCAAAGCTGAGGGCTTGAGACACGTTTTGGTCCCCTAGATCCAGCTATGCCTGAAACCATTACTCTTGGTTTTCAGTTATGTGAACCAATAAGTTTCCCCTTTTTTCTTAAGCCAGATTGAGATGGGTCTATTTCTTGTCACCAGGAGAGTACTGACTGGTACATCTGGCTCTACCAGTTACTGTTATGTGACAGGGGATGAGTCACAACCTATTTGAATCTCAGTTTCCTCAAACTGCAAAATAGGGGGCAGTAATGTCTAATGCAAAGGACTATTGTGAGGAGCCAGTGAATGAGTCTGTAAAAGCATTTAACACGGAGGCCAGCCCATGGTAAACGGTGGATAAATGGGATCTCTTATGAGTTGACACTTCCAGGTCAAGTAAGTGGGATGGGGTGGGGTGGGCCCTGCCTGTCTCCTTGCTGGCCATGTGGAATCCAAGTACCAGAAGCATTTCCCAGGCACCCAGTCCACTCACCTGGCTTCCCACCAACGCCAAACATGAGCTCCCCTCAGCCTGTGGCTGCCCTTCCTGATTCACCCACCCCATAAACACATCTGTGTCTCCCACACAGCTTCTGTTTCTCCAAGCCCCAACTCAGAGGGCAGAGGACGTGACACAATGGTGACGAGGTTGATTATTCATTCCACCGCCTCCTGGGGCATTCTAGGGTGACTCACACAGGTGTGTCTCCCCGCTCCAGCACTCCCCACCCCCTCTCCCACACACCCAGGGAAACACACTTGCAAAAGCCCACTGCGGTTCACGACAGAGCGGAGCCTTCACCCTCCTGCAGCCACGGCTTACTTGCAGAAAGCATCAGCGCACCTTGGAGGGAAAAGCAATCTCCCAAATTCTGGTTCGGAGGTTCCCACACCCAGCAAGCAGAGCCAGGCTGAAGGGAACAGTATCTTTCTTTCCCTCATCCCAGGTGGGTCCACTGGAATTTTATGGGTGTCTGCCAGTGATAAAGCACCTCGTCCCGGGCCCATGGAGGGACTAACACATCTTTGCTGAACCAAAGGGAATGGAAGTCTTTTTGAGCAGCATTCTAGAGCAGTGGGACCAGAACCATTTCTTTCTTTTTTATTTTTATTTATTTATTTATTGAGACAGGGTCTTGCTCTGTCACCCAGGCTGGAGTGCAGGGGAGTGAGTGATCTTGGCTCACTGCAACCTCCGCCTCCCGGGTTTGAGTGATTCTCCCACTTCAGCCTCCGGAGTAGCTGGGATTACAGGCATGCGCCCCCACACCAGGCTAACTTTTTGTAGAAACTGGGTTTCACCATGTAGCCCAGGCTGGTTTTGAACTCCTGGGCTCAAGCGATCCTCCCAGAGTACTGGGATTACAGATGTGAGCCACTGTGCTGGCCTCAGAATGATATTCTCAAACCATAACTCTTGCTTAACCCTTTCAGTGACTGCCCAGGGCACTGAGGATAAAATCCAAACTCCCTTCTGCGGCCCTCGAGGCTGAGCAGGATTCGGCTCCTCTCTGCCCACCCATCTCCTGTCACTCCGCCCACACCACAGACACATCCTGCTCTTCCCCACCTCAGGGCCTGTGTGCTCGCCGTCCCTGTTCCTGTGCACTGTTCCTGCTGCCCTTTGCCCAGCCATTGCCTTGCACCCCTCATCGGGAGGCCTTTGGTGACCACGTGCCCTCTCTCCCCGGCCTCTGTTGTTTCCCTCTGAGATTCTGCCACCATTGCTAATGATCTTCTGAACCTGCCTCTTTACAGCGTTCCCTCAGGACAGAATACAAGCTTCCTGCGGCCAGTGAAACCCAGGAACTTATCCTCAGGGCCCAGCACAAGGACTGGCATACCGCGACTTGGTGAACGGCGAGTGGTGGGACCCTGATCGTGCCTTGCTGAATGGTGAGTGTGAGTGTGTGTTCACACTGGCTTGCTCTAGGCTGTCTCTCATGTACACACCCCCAGACTCCTGGCAGACTAGCAAATACAGCTCACCCCACATATTAGGGATGGCAGCTTCAGCCAGGGCTAGGGAGAAGGGTGGATTCGCCCTCCAGGACCCAGACAGAGTGGGGCCAGAGTGTGGTTAGTTCAGAGGCCGGCATCAGGGCCAAGCTGTCCCCACTCCATGTGGGCGTGGGTGTGGTGGGCGTGGTGGGCAGTGGCTCTGCACCCTCCCTGTGGGAGCTGGGAATAAAGGGCCCCATTCAGCCTGTGCAGTCTTGGCTCCTCCCTCCAGGGGAGGCTGCCCTCAGGAAAGACGGTGGGACGCTGGGCAGAGCTTCCCGGCAGCCTCTCCCTGTGGCATGGCCCACAGTGTGGGGGGCTGGGCGAGGGGCACGAGGCTTCTGGGGCTCAGAGAGACACCGCAGAATGGCCCACCCAGATGAGGAGGCTGTGGGGCAGGCAGATGGAAGTCCTGAGTTGCAGTGATGATGCTGAAAGACGCCCACTTATTTCTGAGGCTCTGAGACAGAGGAAAAGCCGCAGGATGCAGAGGCCCATCGGTAAAGGGCCCAAAACCACAGGCCTGGTCTGGGCAGCCACAGGGGAGTTTGCCTGGCTCTCTTGGGATGGACACTGTCCACTAAAGCTTGCTTTCATTTTACTTATTTATTTATTTATTTATTTATTTATTATTTTTGTAGAGATAAGGTCTTACTATGTTGCCTAGGTTGGTCTCGAATTCCTGGGCTCAAGCAATCCATCCACTTCAGCCTCCCAAAGTGCTGAGATGACAAGTTTGAGCTACCGCGCCTGGCCCAAAACCTGCTTTTCTTGAGCTTTGGCTCTGTTGGCAAAACTGAGCCCAGACAGTCAACTCTCTCCATCAACTTCCCACCAGCATTTTCTGTGGTTCCAACCCTCTCCTGCAAGGATGGTGACAGCAACATTAAGAGGACGTAACTTCACTGAGCCCTTGGTATGTGCTAAGCCCTGTGCCATGTACTTTATATTTATCATGACAGTTGATCCTCATAACAACCTCTGAGCTACGTACTGAGTGCTGTTGTTATTCTCACTTTACAGATGGGTAAACTGAAGGTAAGAAAAGTTGAGTGCCCTGCCCAAGGTTGCACAGCAAGGAAGTGGGAGAGCTGGGATTGGGTGTGCCACAGTCTCTTTCTTTAGGCAGACTAAACGTGCCTACACTGCTAATGATTCTGTTATCTTCTTCCTTTCTCTGAGCCCCGGGCTGAGAAACCTGTGGCCAGCTTTCCTGACAGGTACATCTCAACCCTACCCCATCCCCAAAAGAAGGGCCAACACACAACACCCATTCACTCCCTCCCAAATGCTGGCACTGTGCTGGGGGCTGGGGTGTAATGGTGACGGTCCCTGCCCTCGCAAAGGACACTGTGTGTGGGTACTGCACTGTGATGTCAGCTGTGATAGGCACATGCAGGAGGGAGACAGGTCAGAGGAAGTGGTGAGAGTAAGTCGGGCAAAGGCGAGCGGGAAGAGTGTTCCAAGTAGAGGGAGAGTCTGAGCAGAGGCCCAGAGACTGAAGAGACAGGCACATCTGAGAAGCTGAAGGGAGTCCAGTGGGTAAGTGCATCAGGACGCATGCTGGGAGGTCCCTGGGGTGGGGTTATGAAAGGTGCCAAAGAGACCGAATGGCCACACAGAGCACACCAAAGCCACTACAGTTGCATATGCAGAAATGTCTGAGTTCCTGGACCTCCAAGGCCGAGGACCATAATGTTCACGCTGAGAAGACACCAGAACCTTCAGACCCTGCCTGAAGCCCTTCTTCCTGAAGTCTTCCTTCTTCTTCTTCTTCTTTTTTTTTTTTTGAGACGGAGTCCCACTCTTATTGCCCAGGCTGGAGTATGGTGGCATGATCTTGGTTCCCTGCAACTTCTGCCCCTGGGTTCAAGTAATTCTCCTGCCTCAGCCTCCCAAGTAGCTGGGACAACAGGAGCGTGCCACCACACCCAGCCAATTTTTGTATTTTTAGTAGAGATGGGGTTTCACTATGTTGGCCTGGCTGGTTTCGAACTCCTGACCTCAGGTGATCCACCCGCCTTGGCCTCCCAAGTAGCTGGGAACACAGGTGCACGATGCCATGCTCAGCTAATTTAAAAAATTTTTTTGTAGAGATGGGGGTCTCTCTGTTGCCCAGGCTGGTCTCGAACTCCCAGGCTCAAGTGATCCTCCCACCTTGGCCTCCAAAAGTGCTGGGACTGCAGGCATGAGCCACCGTGCCTGGCCTTTTATTATCGTTTTAAGCTGCTCATTTTGGGGGAAGATTTGTTACCCAGGTAACTACTACAAGGCCTAACACTCCTCTTGGGAGGACAGGGTCCCTGCATTACCTGAATCAGAGATATTTGGAACATTGGTAATGAATGAAGTTCCTAAAATTTGCCCAGACACTCTGAATTCAAGTGGAAGGGGATGGACAGGGTGAGCGTCCGCCTTTTTCATGAGCCCCCTGAGCGATTCTCATGTACCTCTGAGGCTGAGAATTACTGAGAATCTAATACCTTCCAGACCTGGGGAGGCTCAGAGAGTTGATGGGATGGTCCCTATTCTACACACAAGCTGAGGCAGGCCTGAGCCTAGAACCCAGCACCTGACTCCTGGGTCAATGCTCTTTCCGCCGTGTCCATTCAGGTTGCTTCGTTGAGGGACACGGGCTTTTTTTTGGTTTCTTTTATTTATATTTAAAATCTGCATATAGCAAAATGCTACACAGCCAATTGCTTGTTTGCTTAAGAGCTTGCTTTGCTTTGCCTGTGAACAATTTTGTCAGCACCACCCACAATGAAGGCCTAACGCTAAGCAGGGTAGGGCAGTGCTAGGCCATGCAGAGAGGCTGGCACTGCCACAGAACACTGCAGCAGGAAAGGGACTTTTTCTACCACTGAGATGTCTCAGCTCCAGGTATTTTCCCCCAGACCAACAGAATACAGAGTATGTAAGGCAGAGAAGATGAATGAGGATAATAAGGGAGAGTATCTTTAACCCTTGTCAAACTGTCACCCTAGTAGGTAAGAATAATATTCCCACTTTCATTTGTATAGAACTCTGTGGCTTAGACAGAATTCATGCATGATCTTATTGAATGACTTTTGTAGACTGCAAGATAGATAGGTCATTCAGTCTCATGCTACACATTTATTGAGCAGCTACTACATACCAGCTAACACTGTAGGCACAGGGGATATATAGATTTGTTTCCTTGCTTAATAAATATTTATATATGTCTACTATGTGCCAGACTATTTTAAGCATTTTACAAATATTAACTAACTTATTCTTCCCAACAGCCCAACAATATAGATACCATTATTCTTCCCATTTAACAAGGAAATTGAAGCACAGAGAGGTTACGTAACTTTTCCAAGGCCAAACAACTAGTAAAGAGCACTATGGGGATCTGAATCCAGGCAATCTGGCCCTAGGTTCCACCCTGTTAACCAAGATAAAATGAGATACAGTTCTTGCTCTTCAAAATCTCCAGCTTTAAAAATCCTCATGGACACAGATGAAAAAACTAAAGCTCAGAGATATCTTCTGAATTTCCCCAAGTCACATATTGCTGGGATTAAACACCAGATCTAATTCCAGGCAGTGTTAAGGAAGGTTTAGCTAGAGATGGGTGCCAGAGAGGCAACAAAGAGGGCGTTTCTAGAGTCCAGAAAGAGACAGGGTTTCTCCAAGCTCACTGGCAAGTTGGAAGCATCCCAAGAGACACCAAAGCAACTGAATAACCCGTACTCCCTGTCCAGGCCCTCGTGATCTGTGACTGTCTGCTGCCCAGCTGGTATTCATGCCTCCTGATATTTTGGGGCACTATTATTTATAGACCACGTTTCTATTTATATTTTCATTGAATTCCTACTAACCCTAGCTGATTCCCCGCCTCTCTAAACCTAGACAGGGGAGGATAAGAACTCTTTTTCACTAAGTCAGTGAGGGTCAAAGGTGAAGGTCAAAGTCTTGGCTGCGTATGCAGTCTTTCAGCAGGAGCCCTTTGCAGGGAAACATTTAGGACAAGGGGGCTTTCTCTGCCTTCCAAAGGAAATGGAGGAGTGGAATAGGGGAGTGGGAAGGGCACAAGCCTGGCCTTATACAAAGGCAGCCACGTTCTGCCAGTACAGTGGGATTTGAGGCAGGCCTACAGGACTCCTGTTCTCCTAAAATGTTTTCCCCTTTGCATGATATTCCATTATTAGGCGTTTATCCCTTTGGTCTTAATAGCTATTAGATCACTAAATGTTGGGACTATGAGAAAACCTAGACAGCATCAAGTCCAATCCTTGTATTTCACAGATGATGGAACTCAGGCTCAGAGAAGGGCTGTGACCTATCCTTATGGGGGATTCTGAACTAATAAATACAAATCTATTACAATGCACAGAAGGACACCCTAATGTTGGATAAACTGCTGTCAGGCACAGCAAAAGAAACGGGACAGAAAAGCAGACCCCAGGCCCAGAGTTCCTCCCTCACCAAGTTTTAGGAATGAATAAGTAAAACCCTGAGACTTTTCCTAAGGTTCTATTTGGTACCTCAAAGGAAAACTCAGTTTTAGCGTCACATAGAAAGATAACAGTAAAGTGGGACATCTTTCTTCCTTGTTTTCAGTACTCTGTTGAATCATGGTTTAGGAAATAATATCTGTGATGATTATCATTACATAGTTACTTCACAGGTTTGAGTTTCCAAAGCCAGCTTTCCAGAATTCAATTATTTCCTTCTGGACACTATGCCTGCAATTCCAGCATCTGCCACTAGGTGGCTGGTAGCAGTTGATAGATCAAGTGAAAGGTGACTGAGAAAATAATGTAATCTAGCTAAAACTTTTACCATAAGAATGTGATACGTTATTAAAAGGACAACATTGATCAATCTCTTTTTTTTTTTTTTTTTGAGACAGAGTCTTATTGCCTAGGCTGGAGTGCAGTGGCTCGATCTTGGCTCACTGCAAGCTCCGTCTCCCGGGTTCACGCCATTCTCCTGCCTCAGCCTCCCGAGTAGCTGGGACTACAGGTGCCTGCCACCACGCCCGGCTAATTTTTTTTGTATTTTTAGTAGAGACGGGGTTTCACTGTATTAGCCAGGATGGTCTCGATCTCCTGACCTCATGATCCACCTGCCTCGGCCTTCCAAAGTGCTGGGATTGCAGGCTTGAGCCACCACGCCCGGCCAGATCAACCTTATATATATATATATATACGAGATAATACTTGAAACAAGGTTTAAAGATATGCAAACACCCTGGTGCAGGCGACATACCCACCATTTTATACCAAATCTTAACTGTTAATCTCCAGACAGTACATCTTTTGTTCATCCCACTCTGTGGCAAGGACATAAAGAATAGTGGCCAAAGGCTGGGTGCAGTGACTCACGCCTGTAATCCCCATACTCTGTAATCCCAGCACTCTGGGAGGCCGAGGTGGACAGATCGCTTGAGGTCAAGAGTTTGAGACCAGCCTGGCCAACATGGTGAAACCCTGTCTCTACCAAAAAAAAAAAAAAGAAAGAAAGAAAAAAAAATTATCCAGGCATAGTGGTGGATGCCTGTAATCCCAACTACTTGGGAGTCTGAGGCAGGAGAATTGCTTGAACCCAGGAGGCAGAGGTTGCAGTGCATCGAGATTGTCCTACTGCACTCCAGCCTGGGCGACTGAGCGAGACCCATCTCAAAAAAAAAAAAAAAGTTATCAAGAGCTTGGACTTGGAAGTGGAGGGAACTGGGTTTGAATCCCAGTTCTGCCTCTTAGCAGCTGAGTGGCCTTGGGTAAGTCATGCACCCCTTCTAGCCTGTGAGTTTTCAAGTGTCAAGTAGAGTTGTCATTAAATGAGATAACATAAGCACATGAATCCTTTGCACAGTATCTGGCAGAAGTATATGCTTAATAAATAGTAGCCATAATCCTGAAGCAGACATTCTCTCTCATTTATGATAGTTTAATTTGTTACAGTTCCAGGCCTCACACAAAGTTCCTAGAAAGCTGTTTGCAACTTTTTCCCTACAGCCAATTCAATGAATTGTTATCTCTGGACCACTGGGCTCATATTGTGAACAGCTGCTCTACCCTCTGTCTTTCACCAGCAAGTTTTTCTGGTAAGCAAGACCACATAGGTCTTACTTAAGCCATCTTCACCAATTATCAACTATTAAACTGGTTAATTTGTCTTTCAGATCAGAAACAAGAGGCCAAGAGTAAAAAATGTGCCAATTAGAGAAGAATTACCTGGCCACCAAATTACCAGTCACTCACTCAGCTTAACTCTCCTCCCTGGCTCCTTTTGAAGCTTAGGTCGGCAATGGTTATTTTATATAGAAGAGCAAAATATGCTCCTTTCAAATTTCACTTTTTTTTTTCTTTTTTGAAATTAAAACAAATTTTGTTTAGAGACAGGGTTGCACTCTGTCACCCAGGATGGAGTACAGTGGCATGATCATAGCTTGCTGCAACCTCGAACTCCTGGGCTCCAGTGATCCTCTCACCTCAGTAGCTAGGACTACAGGAGTGTGCGGCCATGCCTGGCTTCACTTTATTCTGTTGACTTAACTTCTTCCAGAGACTCCTTACAAGAGCCTGTTTTCCCTCCTAATAGTACGACATCACTCTGGACATAGGCTTTAGACGTCCTCATGCCACACTATCTTCAAAACCACAGAGAGTTCATGAGCCAGTCTTGCATCTCCAATCAGGGAACGTCTGAAATAAAAACCTGAGCAATCTCCTTGGCCCAAAACTTCACCCCATCTTGGAAGGGAGGGGAGAGAGAATGTTCTGATCTATACCTGATGAGGGCATGTATTTGGGGCCTGAGCATCCTCCTGGTTGGGCTAGTGATGGGGAGAGAGGTCTGTTACTCACCACAGTGTATGTAAGGGTGTGAGGCCAAGAAACCAGCCCTTACCAAGTTACCTCTGTAAATCCTCGTCTCCCCTTGCACTTCTACTTTGAGTCAGAAATGGATTCATTGCAGGCTCAGTTGTTTGTATTACGTGAATGAACTAAACATAACCAAGCACCAAGAGAGCCCTCAAAACACAGTAGACCTCCTGTAGAAGGGCTCTGATGGACCTTAAAACATTGCTTCTACAACTTTACGGTGCATACAAGTCACCTGTGCATGTTAAAATGCAGACGGTGACTTACAGGTCTTGGGGGAGACCAAGTGTCTGCATTTCCAGCAAGCTCCCAGATGATGCCCACGCTGCTGATCTGAGGACCACATTTCCAACGGCAATCCTTAGAACACACAAGGTTGTGGGACCGCACTCCTGAGAAGAGACCTCACTCTTGGAAGGGATTCTAGGAGGCTGCACTCAAACCATCCCAGAGACAGCTCACAATTTTGTTAGGGACCTGATACTAAAAATCACCAAATAACAATCGTGTGCTGAGGGCTTACTTTGTGCTTTTCAGATGACATTTCATTTGATGCTCTCAGTAACCCTGGGGGGGATTTCAGAGATGGGGATTGTGATGGAAGTTCAGAATTAAACTGATTACAACTGGCCCAGAGTCACACAACTATGAAGAGGCTGAGTTGGGATTTCTGTTAATTTTTATTTTTTGAAACAGGGTCTCACTATGTTGCCCAGGCTGGTCTCGAACTCTTGAGCTCGAGCAATCCTCCTGCCTCGGCCTCCTGAGTAGCTGGGACTACAGGTGTGAGACAGCGTACCGAGCCTGCTGATTTGGGATTTGAACCCTAGGTTTGTCTGGCTCTAAGTCCTCCAGAGTGGAAGTACAACAGTTACCCATCTCAGCCATGGAAAACAGCAGTTTTGGTTCACGCAAGTAGTACCAAGTAGAAAGCCCAGGTATGAACCTAGATGTGCAGGAGCCCAAAGCCAGTGCTCAAAACCCACCCCCTGCCCCCTGAGAAGTTCTTCCTGTCCCTGGAAGTTCTCTCTGAGATCCACCCAAATGTGTCCTCCACTAAGGCAAAATCTGGCTTCTCCTGTTTGGGCCTGGGGAGAAACAGAAATCTAGCCCCTTTCCTTCACACGAGCTTCGATCTTGACAGTTGAAGTCTGTAGGGATGTCGCCAGGCCACCCTGTTCCTGACAGGTAGAGAAAGGAGAGGCTGCCAGCCAACCCCTACCCTCCACATTTGCCTCCTCCCTTCCCTTCTGAAGGTACATTCAGATGAACAGGCCCCATCTTCAGGCCATGCCAGTCCCCTGGGGCTGGCTGTGGTCTGGAGGCCAGGCAGCCTGGCATCCTGGGGCCTCCTCAGTGGACATCAGTCCCGGGAACTGTGGAGATGAAGGGGGAGGAGATATTTTCAGGGCCCAGAATGATAGGACTGCTGGGTGCCAGGCAGCTCTAGATAAATGATACATCAGTTCACATAGGTGATGCCTAGAGCCAGCTCAGTCCTGGCCAGGGAAGAGCTCTGGCTTGGGGCTTTGTCTCTGGCCCTGGGTCCAGTTGGGGTGACCCTGGAGGGCAGTGTGGGGGATTAGGCCAGGGACACTGTGGGGATTTATCTCCTCCAGTGCCCCTCACCTTCTAAGAAGTTATGGGGTGGGGGGGTGGAGTTCCCTCTCAATGCGCCTCAGTGTTCCCCTCCACCACCACCCTCTGCTGCCCCTCCCGACCCCCTAGTGAAACCTGGACCCGGAAACCAGAGTGCCCAGTGCCCAGAGGCTCCTGCGGAGGGAGGCTGCCCACCACAAAGCACCTTTCATATGCTCCAAAGGCCTCAGCCACCTCAGGGAGGAGGGAGGAAGTCCTTTCCCTTTACCCCCACAGATGCAGCCCACAGGCAGGAGTGGGGAGTGGTGGTGCTGTGAAAAGCTCCTTCTGCCATCTTGGCCAGGGCTGCCCAGGCAGAGCTGCGGGCAGTCATTCTCAACCCCACCCCACCACCTCCAATCCATCAGCATGGCCTCTTGGCTGTTACTTCTAAGACAGACCTGTCTACTTCCCTCCACCCAGGGTCCAGCCTAGGCCAAGTCACCTTTGCCCTCTCACCTGTCTCTTCAGGACCCCAGCTGGTCTCCTCTGCTCCACATGAGCTCCCACCAGCCCCTTCTCCAGACTCCACACAGGCCTTTGAGGCCCAGCACCTTCTTCTGTCTCCAGCCTCAGCTGCCCACTTGCCCTCTCACCTCTATCAAGCCTGGTCTCAGTAACCGTCCAGTCAGCCATCTACGTGGAGTATGAGTTGGCTGGAAGCACCATCCCTGTGGACACCAGGGTATAACTGTGCTCTCTCAGCATGGAGGGAAAGGATCCAATCTTGTAAAAGGACATTTAGGCATCAGGTAAGGAAAGGATGTATTTCCAGGGGGAGGGATTAGAGGGGAAAGGACAGGAGTGTCACTGAGCCCTGAAATCATGCCTGTCACTTTCTGGTGACTTTGCCAACAAGCAAGGTGATCCCTGATTGCTCAAATTTAACTTCTTCAATTTTGTGCCGTGGTGATTAGCATGGGGTGAACTAGAATCCAGGAC
Source organism: Chlorocebus sabaeus (assembly GCF_047675955.1). Classification (NCBI taxonomy): domain Eukaryota; kingdom Metazoa; phylum Chordata; class Mammalia; order Primates; family Cercopithecidae; genus Chlorocebus; species Chlorocebus sabaeus. Next base: position 106,560,646 of record NC_132912.1, read on the forward strand.
TCTGGAGACCCAGGCCCGGGTGCATTTTCCACACCTTAGATGACACAGACCGAATGAGACCATGAAAAGAAACAGGCTTTTCTGCCCAGATTACAAAGTTCCTGGGGAAGATACCTAGGATACAATCCATCCAGGATGGAGGGTTTGGGGTAGGAGCTGATTCCCTTCTAAAATGACTGGGAAGGCACACAGCAAGTTGTAATAAGGTGGCCCAGCTCTTTTCCTGGCCTTGAAATGTGGGGACATCATGAGGGAAGGGCTTGGGAGACCGATCTACATTTCAAAAGTAAAAAAGGCCTTTGTGTGGCTGACCCCTGCAAAGCTTGTTACTCCCAGCAAGACCTGGAGGGTCTGCAGCTGAGAGTCTGGAAGGTAGTGACAGTGACACTGCCACATGATCAGAGGTCGGGTCTCCACCTTTCATTCCAGATCAGCCATCTGGGTCATCTGCTCTTTAGAAACAAGTTCCGGCCGGGCGCCGTGGCTCAAGCCTGTAATCCCAGCACTTTGGGAGGCCGAGACGGGCAGATCGCGAGGTCAGGAGATCGAGACCATCCTGGCTAACATGGTGAAACCCCGTCTCTACTGAAAAATACAAAAACTAGCCGGGCGAGGTGGCGGGCGCCTGTAGTCCCAGCAACTCGGGAGGCTGAGGCAGGAGAATGGCGTAAACCCAGGAGGCGGAGCTTGCAGTGAGCTGAGATCCGGCCAATGCACTCCAGCCTGGGCGACAGAGCAAGACTCCATCTCAAAAAAAAAAAAAAAAGAAACAAGTTCCTTGCTACTTTGCAAGTTACCACAGGCCAGGAAAGAACTGCAGGAAGTGAGGCTGTGTCTGGGCTGTGGCCTGGGCTGTGGTGGGAAGAGCTGACTCAGCAAAGAGTGGGGAGGGCAAGCAGAGGGCAGAGCAAAGGAAATCCCACAGCTGTATCCTGCGGCAAAGCCACCACGAGCACAGACAGGTTTGCGGCACCAGTCCTCTCCCGTTGCACCCCACATAGCGCTTTCTGTGCGTTAACTGCTTGCAACATCACCCCAAACCATGATCAACCCATTTGACAGATGAGGCAACAGAGCCTGGAGTCCATATGACTGGGCCACATGGCACAGCTCACAAACACACAGGTGGAGCTACTCTGTAGTGTCTTGGCTCCACAAGTCCTGTCTGCCTAGCTCTCTCTGGGTGACTCAGCACTTCTCACTGTTCCAAACACTTCTTACTGTTCTTCAAACATACACCAGTGGTCCCACGAAGGTTATTGCTCTTGCTGTCCCCCAAGCCTGGCACCCCTGGGCCTTGATGATCCCAACGTACTCAGTGGAGATGTCACCTCTGCAAAGGAGCCCTTCGTGATCACTTAATCTCAGATGTCTTCAGCTGTAGCACCTGCCACATGACCTGGTTATTCTTACTTCTGGCACTCATCACTCTTGGAAATTGCTCTTCTTTCTAACTCCCACACTGGAAGGCAAACTTCCTGAGAACCACAACTGGGCCTACTTTGTTCTCAGTCATATCACCAGTGGCCACAGCTGGCACACAGTATGTGTTCAATAAATATCTGATAGAAAGGAATGAATGTAGCTATTCCACGCTGTGTTCAGAATCATCTGCTGACAGCAGGCCCTGAGAACTGCCCGTCCAGATTACAGAGTGGGAGACTGATTTTTGGGGATGGGAAGCAGTAATTACAGCAAGAGAAGACAAAGTACCTCCAGTGGAGGTTGGAGGGAAACTGCGTTTAAGATGGCATATGGTGCCTCTCAGGCCTATAATCTTGTTGACCTTTTCTTAACCCCAGAATTACCAACGGACCCTATTTTTCTCTCTCCATCACATAGTTTGTCTTTTACTGACATCCCAGGTCACCTAGGGGCCCAGAAACTTCTCAACCTCTCTCCCTTGGGGGTTGCAGTCTGGTGAAATCTCTGAGCCACGACCTCCGTCATAGCATTCGTCATAGCATAGCATCCGAAAGCAAAGGGCTTTCTCCGCTGGCGCCTGGTGGAGACACACACAGACACCTACAGCCCAGGGAGGGGGCCAAGGACCAGCTCTAGCTAAAGACATCCCTTCCCCCTGCTTCCTTCTATGCTGGAACAAATACCGGATCTGCTGCACAGGGCTCTGGGGCTGGGAGAGGAAGGCCCTGGAGAACCTGCTTGCAATTCACGCAGCACCCTCTGCACTGTAGCTCCAAACTGCCTCTTCATTACGGGGCCATTACATAAACTGGCGAGTCAGTACAAAAGAACCAAGCATGCCTGCCATCTAAAAATATACCTCTAAGCTCGTAAGGTCACAAGGCTGTCTGCAGGCTGGCAGCGCCTGCCTTGATTATGGTTATAGATTCACTTTTCTCCCTAAGCAATCTCACTTCTCCATGACTCATCAACCTGGGGATATGGATAGTGATGCGTGGGTCTAACTCAGCTATTAGGATGAAGGACTTTCTGGAAGCCCAGAGGCCCAGTGCCAGCCAGCACAGAGAAACAGATGGCTTGCTAGTGGGAGGGGACCTCGCACAGCCTTTGTAGAGGGAGTGTAGCTCTTTTTGCTCCACTGCCTGGCTTCTGAAGTCCCTCAGTCCCTGGCTGCAGTTGTTTGCTTTTTACATCAGCAGCTACACACTCTACTTCATGTCGTAATGACTGTTTCCTCTCAGGGAGTCTCCTCAGGCCAGCAAACTCGGGATACACAGGAAATCTACTCCAATCCCAGGATGGGAAACAGGAGATGGATTTTCCACAATCATCTTCTAAAACAAGACAGAAATTCCAAGTAAACAGTAGGCTGCCCTGAGAGGCTGGTGACCCCACCACACTTGGCCCAATGTCCTAAGGAACTTCATTTCTGCCTACCTCTCCAAAAAGCAAGAGACTTCAGAAAGAGCTAAGGCACACTTCTGAGTCAATTCTCGCTGGGCCTCCTGCTGTTGCACATGTCTTGTAAACAAGGCACTAACTGCTTTTTGTTTTGGATGATCTTTTCAAAGGTGCTTGCATAGCAAACAGCCTTAGAAGACAGAGCCTTGCTCTGGGGCATACGGCAGGTTTGCATATAGTCTTGGACTAAGAATAGTGTCTATCTTCGGAGCAAAAGGGCAGGTTTGTTTACCATCCATTATTAAAAGATGTGGGCTCTCCTCCTATAAAGTAACTCACTCACTGCATATGCAGGCATTCATCTGAGCCCGTCTTGTCAAACCTATGGAACTTGGAGGAACAGGAAAAGTCCCAAAGTATAAAAATATATGTAAACCAGGCCAGGTGCAGTGGCTCACACCTGTAATCCCAACACTTTGGGAAGCCAAGGCAGGTGGATCACTTAAGTCCAGGAGTTCAAGGCCAGCCTAAGCAACATGATAAAACCCCATCTCTACAAAAAAATACAAAGATTAGCCAGGCATGGTGGCATGCAGCTATAGCCTCAGCTACTTGGGAGGCTGAGGCAGGAGGACAGATTGAGCTTCTGAGGTGGAGGCTGCACTGAGCTGTGACTGTACTACTGTACTCCAGCCTGGGCAACAGAGCGAGACCCTATCTCAAAATATGTATATATTTAAAAATATATACATGTATATAAAATATTAAAAATATACAAAACAATATATGTATATAAAATAAATATATATATGTAACAAGGAAAAGATGAATACTTTTTTTTTAATCAAAAGAGAGCTGAAGTAAAAATATGTTTTCTATTTGTTTGTTTTAGAGACAGGGTCTTGCTATGTTGCCCAGGGTGGTCTCTAACTCTTATTCTCAACTGATCCTCCCGTTTCAGCCTATTGAGTTGCTGGGAATACAGGCATGAGCCACCATGCCCAGCCAAGAATACTTAAAAGGATATTTTTTTAAAAAGTTCCTTGCTTTGCAACAGGATTTATTATATGCCTCTTTTGAATAGAATAACACTTTGGACACCTAAAAGATCATGTGATTTGTTCCAAAGAGCTGAATTTGCACAGGTTTCTGGAATATGCCTTTTTGTTGAGGATGGGAATGCTGAGAGGTCGGGCCTGGGCGTGGAGTTTCTCAGGGACTATTATCAAACCACTGCCTCCTTCCTAAAGACCAGCTGGCATGCTTGTTTAACAGCACTCTCCACCTCCATAAAATAAAAATCAATTACTCAGGTCTGTGGTCTGGTTAGTTGAGTTGTGCCAATATTAATTTCCTGGTTTTGATAACGTACTGCGGTTACATCAGATGTTACCATTGGGGGGAAGTGATGTGATGATGGAAAGTGATTTGACCTCTCCTTAAAATAGGAATAATGCCAGCTACCCTGCAGTACAGTGGTGGAATTGGAGGGGGGGAATGTAGAGTGCCTAGTATTTTTGCAACCTCTTGTGAGTCTCTAATTATTTCAAAATAAAAAGTTTAAGAAAATGCTGTGTTAGGAAACCGAATAGCCAAATTTGTTAGATCATAATTAAAGGAAGACAGTGCTCTGAAAGCCTTGGGACTATCTTATTTGTGATCATTAAAATAATAATAAATTAAATGGTTTAATTGCAAGAAAAATACCAATTACTCTGTGCTGGTGAGTAATTACCTCGGCCACTCAATGGAATGAGAGAGCCCTTACAGGTCCCCTGAGTCCCTGTGAGGTTCCAGCCCCCTGCTGCCCACACAGGGCACTCCTGAAACATGAGGTAGCAATGACAGCCTGAGGGAGGGACTGGACTGTCCGGTGCTCTGTCTCAGGCAGAACCTCTCAGATCCCTAACCTGGGAGGTGTGCAGGCAAGAAGAGAGGGACAAAGACAGAGTCTAGCTGAGGCTGTTGTGGCAATTTCTTCTTTCCCAAGGAAAGACATACGGCCCCATAGGAAGAATCGCGGCTCTGCCACTGTATGGCTAAGTGATGGTGGAGAGTGATTTGACTTCTCTCTAAAATGGGGATAAAGCCACCTGCAGTGAGACTGGAGGGAAGGTATGCAGAGTGGCTAGGATAATGCTAGGCACACACTAGGAGCAATCAATACGTCTTTTTTTTTTTTTTTGAGATAGTCTTGCTCTGTCACCCAGGCTGTAGTGCAGTGGCACAATCTTGGCTCACTGTAACCTCTGCCTCCCAGGTTCAAGCAATTCTCCCACCTCAGTCTCCCAAGTAGCTGGGACTACAGGCATGTGCCACTATGCCTGGCTAACTTTTGGGTTGTATTTTCAGTAGAGATGGGGGTTTCACCATGTTGTCCGGGCTGGTCTGGAACTCCTGGCCTCAAGTGATCCACCCATCTTGGCCTCCCAAAGTGCTGGGACTGCAGGTGTGAGCCACTGCGCCCAACAAGTCTTAACAAAGTACCCCCCATCCAGTCTCATGATAGAAACATGACAGAAGCAGATAAAGGCCTTGTCTCAAAGGAAGGCTGCAAAAGCCAGCAAAAGAGACGGGTGTGTCTCCCCAGTCTCACATAATATGGGGTTTGCAGGCATAGGCCCGGAGGAGCTCCCTTCCCTTCTCTCTACCCCTTGCCTCCACCACCACTCTTCAGGGTGTCTGGGCTCTGGAGTAACTCTCTCCCCCTTTCTGCCCATGAAACGTCTGGGTTTTCTTTCCCAGGATGCCTTGCTGGAGAACTTCCAGTCCCACATGGGTCCATAGCTTCTCCTTGCCCTCCCAAGGCTCCACAGACTTCATAAAGGCTGGTGGTCCCAGGCACAGTGGATTTTCACTTCCAGGGTCTAGAAAGTAGGTTCTAGCCCTGGTGAAACAATTCGGGTGCTCTCTTACGGGCGGTTCCCCTACAAAATTTTCTATAGGGTTTGATGGATATGCCAATGTCAGCCCCCTGGGCCAGCAGTGTACTGGCTCCCCACTCTACCATCTTGTTGGCCCTACTCACAGACCCCCAATCCTTACCCCCAACCACAGCACCACTGCACAACACTCCATCTGTCCCCCAAGAGCCAATGGGCACTGTCTGGGTCAGCTTCTCCAGGGATGGAGCTTCTGCCTTTGACCACAGGAGCCCCAGGCACTCCCCACTTTTCAAATCTACAGGCTGACCCTGAACTCTGACCATTACACCACCCAGACATATCACAAACCTGTGTCCTAGGTCCCAAGACTTATAGCCCATGTGTGAGATTTTTCTGCCAGGATTTGACTGGTATCAATGGGCAAGCATGTAACCAAGCCATGGGTTCCTTTCTTCTCTAATTCCACTGCTTTCTCTGTCAGCTCCACCAGTCAGTCAAATTTCTATGAGCCCTCAGCCATCAGCCTGCAGCCACATGGGCCAAAGCAAATCAGCTGGCCTAACACTCCAAGCACATCCCCAGACTCCACATTTGGGCAGCAGAAATGCTTATCACATCCCAGCATCTTTGGAGCTAAAATTGAGACCCTTCTGGAAATAATGGGTGCTTTCTGCTTCCACCCCTTGGGATTTCCTTGCTCTGAAATTTCAGGTGAGGCAAAGGGCTGGCAAGGCTATTCCCAAGGCTGGCTGCTAACCCTCCCTGGGGTTGAAAGACTGTTAAGTTCTCTGGGGTTCTGCTGAGTCACTGCTGCTGGGGGTGAGCCTGGGGGAATCAGCAGGTAGCTTCAGACACCCTCCCTAGAGGCAGGGAAGCAGAAGCAGAGCCTTGAGCTGGTGTTAGCGTGTATAGCAGATACTGTCCCAAGCCCCTGTACCAGCTGAGGCTCCTCCCCTCAGTGTTGTGAGTGTGGGCTGCTGCTAGGGGCTCCCAGCTGCCCCCTTCTTCAGATGCATGCCCCCGGCCATCAGAGCCATCATGCCCATGCTCTACACCCTTTGGAGGAGGAGGCAGCCCACAGACAACGGGTGACTGATTGGGGGGGTGGCTATAAAAGCTGTCCCCTAAGATGGAACAGTTCTGTGGTGCCATTCACCCACCAGAGCTCCCCGTGGGATCAGGCGGAGGTTGGGCTTAGCTGAACACACATCTCTGCCTCACTTCCTCCTCTGCCCCATCCTGTTTCCTTCCCTGCCACAGGAAGTTCACATGACAGCATACCCTCAAAAGCCACATGCATGCGAATCCTCATCTCAGGCTCTGCATTTGAGGAACTTGACCTAAGATAGGCAATGTTCATCACTGCCCTTCTCTGACACCCTCTCCTCCCGTGCATCAGGGCAGTGGTGGTGGATGGGAATCCTCACACCCACTTAGCTTGCCCTGGCCAGGTTCTGATTGTGTTGAGTTATTTTTCCTCCATCTTTCTCCTTCATGTCCGAGCTAAGGAGTGAGCAGAGCATAACAGGGTTAAGGTAGTTTCTAGTGAGCAGGAGGAAGGCCGGGGACAGGGCTTGGGAACCCCGGGGTAGGATTCCAAATGGCCAGCAATGTGTATTTTGAAGTCCTGGAGAACGAGTGAGCTGAAGAGAAGGGTCTAAGAGGGAACCCTGCTGGAGGAAGGCAAGAAAAGAAGCCAAGCCAGGAAAAAGAAGGGCACAGGGTGGGGGCAAGTCAACCTCATTCCTCCTGACAATATCACCCGCTATGCACAGTCACATTTGCACAGGAACTGGAAGGTGTCCCCATGCTTGACTTTTCCCAGTAGGTGGTGGTGTGGGGGCAGGTGACTTTCTTAATTAACAGCTGCCATTTATTATTTACTGTAAGACAGACATTGTGCAAAGTGTTTTGCGTAAATTCTTTTAATCCTCACTGCAATCCTGCAAGTAGAAACTGAAGTTCAGAGAGGTACTCAGTCCCGTGGCAGCTGCTGTGTTCTTGGTTCCTGGGCAGCGGATATGAAAGGGAGCCTGGCCTAGGAGTCAGGAATGACAGCTCTGGTGTGGGCTGTACTTCCTGGCTGTGTAGGCTTGTGCAAGTCTATTAGCCTCCCTTGGCCTCAGCTTCCTAGTCAGTAAAATGGGGATGATCACCTTGTTGGGAGGATCAGATCAGATTATATATGTAAATGTGTGGTGTAAAATGCTAGGCATGCATGGAACATTAGTAATTATAAGGACTAACATTTATTTGGCCCCCACTAGGAGCTGCCATAGTTCTAAGCACCTGAGATACACTCATTTATTTTATCCTTGAAACAGCCCCACGAAGTACATTCTATCATCATCGCCATTTTCCAGATGAAGAAACTGAAGCACAGAGAAGTTCATGCAACCGGTAACCAGCAGAGCCAGGGTTTCCAGGGTGAACCCGGGCAGTCCGACTCCCAAGACAAGGGGCTAAGGTAGCCGCAGTACACAAGCCCTTGCCCTGTGTTCCACCCTCCAAGCCTATCCATCCTGTGGGGCCCAGCTCCAGGCCCCCCCTTGTTCAGGAGGTCTCTGCTGACTTCCTTAGCTCACAATGAGGTCGCTGTTCTCTGAGCTCCCTCTCCAGTCACCCTCAAATTGCACAGTGGTAGAGTCACATCCTGCCTTAAATGGTCCTGGGATGATGGAGCAGGTCTTCTCTCCCACTAGCCTGAGGGTTCCGTAGATAAAGAAAACAAATTCAGATCTCCCTTTAATTCACCAGCCCCATGAGCTCTGACAGGCTGAGCCCCCGTAAACAGCCACTGATGGAATGGTAATGGGGTGCTCTTTCTCTGGAGTGTTAGCTGAGGAAGAAGTGGGAGAAGCCCATTCTTCTGGAGCAAACTGGTGACCTTCATGCCCCAAGGCCAGGCTACCACGCTGTGGCCTCAGGTTGCCTCTAGGATGCTTGTGCCCACAGCGTCCCAGCTGGGCTACCAGACCCTGGCACTGAGCTTCCAGACTGTACTGGAGCACCATCTAAGGTTGTCACCAACCTGGATGCTGGACATTCCATTCAAGACCCAGTGCAAAGCCACGCAAGGCACGCAAGTCACCCCATATGAACTCCTAGGCCAGGGATGGAGAAGCAATCCTGTGCCTCCGTGGAGGGAGGCCAGGGGCTGACTAGTTCCAGTCTTGGGTGGACACCCTCACTGACTAGTTCCAGTCTTGGGTGGACACCCTCACTGACTAGTTCCAGTCTTGGGTGGACACCCTCACTGACTAGTTCCAGTCTTGCCCAAACTGTGGGATTTAGAAGTTCTTCCTTGTAACCAAACTAATTATCTCCAGCTATAGCATAGGACTCCGAGGACAGGAAGTCATAGGGACTCACATCTTTCACTGCTTTTGAGGATGGAGGAATGCGGGAGAAATGCCGAGAGGAGCCACTCTCTGAGGGAAGTGCCCCTACATTTGTTTTCAAGTCAGCAAGTAGGCACTGGCTGTGGGCTGGCAGTGTGCCAGGGGTTAGCAAGATGCAGGCCCTGCTTCTTGCCAAGGTCTGACTGATCACTGTGGTCCCGACCTGTGCAGGTCCAGGGCCAGCCTGAGCCCAGGGGTAAGCCCACTGTGAAGGGAGCTCTTCTGGCAAACGGTAGAGGTTCTGGAGAGCCAGGGGATAGCATCGCTCACCTGGCACAGGGCAGAGCCAGACATGGACCAGGAGGCCCGAGTCTATGCCTCAGCTCCGCCACTTTTACGGATAGTTCTTTAGCCTGTCTGAACCCCAACATCTTCACCCATTAGGGGAGATTATACTACACACCTCGGTATGGAGATGTGCTTATGATAACAAATAAAAAAGCACTCCATAGCTATAAATCTCTATACACACTTAAGACATCATCAAAATAACAGGTTCCGATACACCTGAGAAGTTTTCCTGTAAATTACATAACATAATTGATTGCCTTAAACACACTCCAAAATGGTGTAAGCTGCCTCTTCCATATAAGGTGACATGAGGACTGGAGGAGATCAGATCAGGGAGCGTGCTCAATTTAAGGTTATCCATGATTAGAATGGGAGTCAGTACAAACAGCTCAGCCTGCAGCTCTTCATCCGTTCACAGGAGAACTTGGTCTCTCTGTGCTTTTTGTGAAAAGGAAACCAAAGTCCAGGAGCCTGAGAAACTCCTCAGAAGCTACAGGCCAGGAGCCAGCAGAGACGGTCTTGCAATGGTGGGAGAAGCCACTTGGAGGACAGTGGCCTTCACAGTCTGGAGCTTCCAAATCCCCTGGGGGAATTGTTCATATGCAGATTCCCAGGCATGCCTCACCCAGAATTTGCCACTTAGTAGCCTCTTCTCAGCCTAAGGACAGGACCGGTCCTTCCCCGGTATCCCTATCCCTGGGTGGAGCCACCCAATGCTTACCTGGGAGGAAGGGGATGATCCTTTGTTTGGGGTCCTTCTGGCCACCTTCAATGGGAAACTTATCCAAAAGCTGCATCTGAGAAGCCAGACAGACAGAGGGACAGGATTCAGAAGACCAGAACATTCCTCATCAACCCTTCCCCACTCCACTCCACTTCTCCAGGGCCCCAGTGTCCTCACACGGATGAGTGATGCCTGAGATCCCTCATTTCACAGATGATTAACAAACCACATGGGGCATGAGAGGGAGGAGGCCAAAGCTCTCTCTGCATCGAAGAGGGCATCTGATCAATCTCAGCGAGCGGGTAGGAGTGCAGGGGAAGGTGTCAGGAGATGACCCCAAGCAAGGCTGGGGTAGGGACTAGAGGCTTTCAGGCCAGGCTGCCTGTAGGGTTTCCAGAGGCTCCTTTGGGCCTGGTTTCTTTCATACTTTGTCTGTGGGGTGAATCCTTCAGCCACTGGCCATCCCAAACACTCTTGGGCCAGGATGGGGGACGACCCCATCTGATACTTTAGACAGACCACCCACCTTCCAGAACCATGCTGTGGAAACAGACCCAGCTGTTATTTTAATTGCAAAACCAAATCCATCCCATTGCCCCCGCTGCTGGAAGACCACTCCTCCACTTCCTACCTTCCCACCCTGAGATCGCTGCTGTTTTTCCAGGGACAGACCCACTGGAAGAGTTTCCAGGGTTCTGGAGGAAAAACTGTTTTTTCTTTGCTATTCTGGGCTAAAATTCTATGTAAACTGGAAAAACACACAGAAGACAGGATGGATGAGGCCAGGGTCCCTTTGTGTGTGGCTGATCTCCTTTCTGAGGCGTAGGCAGGAGGGGAGTCATGATCTAGTCCTGCTGCCCAGCTGTGTGACCTCAGGCAAGGAATGGAGCCTCTCAAGGTTAGGCCTCAGGCTGCTCCTTGGTAGAATGAGAAGGATCAGTCACATGATCTTTGAAGTCCAATCAGTCCTTCAAATATATATCGAGCATCCACTTTACAGCACTGGGCACTAAGGAAAGGGCAGTAAAGAAAATAGACAAAGTTCCTGCCCTCAGGGAGTTTACACTCTAGTGGAGGGAGACAAACAGCAAACAAATAAATATGTCATGTGCCAGGGAAGATCAGATCAGTGCCGCGGAGGAAAATCGAGTAGGATACAGCACCGGAACAGAGCAGGAGTTGTCATTTTATATAGGGTGGCAAGGAAGGCCTGACCCCGAGCTAGCAGTTCTGCAGAGACCTGCAGGGGGCGAGGAAGCAAGCTACACTGGAGAGGGAGAACCTTTCAGGCAGGGAAGCAGGATGTGCAAAAAGAGCCTGGCAAGGCCAATGTGGCCGGAGTGGTGTTAGCCAGGAGCAGAGGGACAGGCAATGAGATCTGAGAGGCAGGATGGGCCAGAGCACAGAGGGTCTGGTGAGGCTGCGGTGAAGACTCAGGGCTTATCGTGATGGAAGAGGAAGTCCTGGAGGGTTCTGTGCAGAGGCAGATGATCTGCTTCACACTTAGAAAAGACAGCTTTAGCTATGGCGTAGGGAATGGACCACAGGGTGGAAGCAGGGAGACCAGTTAGGATCCTACTGAAGGCGACTTGGACCAAGGTGTTAGCATTAGAGGTGGTGAAAAGCGGTTTGTCTTAGCCTGTTTAGTGTTGCTATAAAGGAAGACCCAAGGCTGGGTAATTTATCAAGAAAAGAAGCTTATTTAGCTTGGCTCACAATCTACTGGGCATCTGGTGAAGCCTCAGGCTGCTTCCACTCACAGCATGGAAGGGGAGGGGGCATGTGCAGAGATCACAGAGCAAGACAGGAAGCAGAGGGCAGGGGGGAGGTGCCAGGCTCTTTTAAACAACCGGCTCTCATGGGACTCATTCATTACCATGAGAACAGGACCAACTATTCATGAAGGATCGGCCCCCCTGCGACCCCAACACCTCTCATTAGGCCCACCTCCAACACTAGGTATCAAATTTCAACATGAGACTTGAGGGGAACAAATATCCAAGCTATAGATAGCATGGTTCTAGGCTAGATTGTGTGTGTGTGTGTGTGTGTGTGTGTGTGCGCGCATTTATTTCCATCCATCCATCCGTTCGTCCACCCATCCAGCTCTAACACACAATTTTAGGATTATCTCTTGCATAATCATTACCCAATATACTCAGGTTACTTAGATCCCACATAAGGAAGGGCAGGTCACTGGTGATTCCATTCAAAACAAGACAAAGACTGCAGCATGATTAATTTTCACTTCCCTGAATACAGATGGATATTTAACAAAAGCTGGCTCATGAATTTTTCTTTTTCTTTTTTTTTTGAGACAGAGTCTTGCTCTGTCACCCAAGCTGGGGTGCAGTGGCACGATCTCAGCTCACTGCAACCTCCGCCTCTCGGGATCAAGTGATTCTCATAGCTGAGATTACAGGTGTGTGCCACCACGCCTGGCTAACATTTGTATTTTTAGTAGAGATGGGGCTTCATCATCTTGGCCAGGCTGGTCTTGAACTCCTGGCCTCAAGTGATCCGCCTGCCTCAGGCTCCCAAAGTGCTGGGATTACCAGTGTGAGCCACAGTGCCTGGCCACATGAGTTCTCAATGTTTTAAGTCAAACTCTCAAATATTTAATAATTGCCTGCTATGTGTAAAAACAGCAACTGGGCCATAACACTATAAACAGGATTTTTTTTCTTTCCTACATCTTAACACTCAGCAAAGGATTTTAAAAATTAATACATTTTCAAACAAATTCTATATAGATTAGGACTCCTATTTTCTCCTTTTCCCATTTTCCTCACCCATATTCTGTTTTTGTAAATTTCATTTCTATACTAACACTATTACATAAGTAATTCATGTTCGCTAAGGGAAAAAAACTAGAAGTTTTAGCAGTGGGTGGTCAAAAAGAGAATAAAAATCACTCATAATCTCTCTCCCTGACATTAATATTTTGGGATACCTATCTTTGCTAGGCATTCTTCCATCCATGTAAATAAAATGAACCCATCAATACTTTTACACTACATAATGAACATTTTTTCCATGTCAATGAATACTTTCATATCAATGTTCTTTTTTCTTAAGAGTCCAGGTCTCACCCTGTTGCCCAGGCTGGCGTACAGTGTGCAATCATAGCTTGCTGCAGCCTCAAACTCCTGGGCTCAAGTGATCCTCCCACTTCTGCCTCTGGTGTAATTAGGACTAGTTGTGTGCCACAATGCCCAGCTAGTTTAAAACATTTTTTTGTAAAGATGGGATCTCACTGTGAGGCTAGTCTCAAGATCCTGGCTTCAAGAGATCCTCCTACCTCGACCTCCCAAAGCACTGACATTATAGGCGTGAGCCACTGTGCCTGGGCCATGTCAGCATTCCCAACTGGTACACAGAATTTCAGTTCTGGATGAGCCATAGTGTATTTACCCACTCCCCTACGGTTGGATATTTAGGCTGTTTCTGATTTTTCACTACTATACAAAGCACTATAGTGAATACCCTTGTTCACACATCTGCACACTTCCTTAATACCAACGTATTCCTTTTTACTTTTTATCTTGTTGTATTCTATGCATATTTATAAGTACCTTAAATCTTTTCCATAAGAAGAATGAGAATTCATAAATGGATAACTAACATGTTATTGGGGCCTCGGAGAAATGGCTCCATAGGTTTCTGATGAAGAGGTACAGAGATGTCTGAGGAGAGAGGTGGGCCCAGCCACACACACCCAGGTATGGAACACTTTGTCCTGATCTCAACCACCTGTCTCACGAAACAAGGCGACCAGCTGTTCCACCACAGGTGGTGAGACCTCACCCAAGTTGCTATGACTCTCTGGGGCTTGAGGGAGTTGACATTTTTTCCCCAGCTCTGACATGCATTTTTTCCCCAGCTCTGACATGCATTTTTTCCCCAGCTCTGACTCCTCCATCTCTTTCAGACCTGAGACTGAGATTCTCACAGTGCAGAGGGAATGTGGTGCTGTGGGGAGTAGGCAGGGGCAGGCAGGACTCATGCATTCATTCCTTTCCTCCAAGAACAGTTACTGTATGCCTTCTCCATGTCAGGGTCTGCCTTAGGTGCTAGAAATAAGTTAAACTGTAGCCTTGCGGCCAGGTGCAGCAGTTCATGCCTGCAATCCCAGCACTTTAGGAGGACAAGGCAGGAGGATTGCTTGAGGCCAGGAGTTCGCAGACCAGCCTGAGAAACCCCATCTCTACTAAAACAACAACAACAACAAAAACACAATAATTAGCTGGGCATGGTGGTGCACATCTGTAGTCCCAGCTGAGGCAGGAGAATCGCTTGAACCTGGGAGGAGGCTGCAGTGAGCCAAGATGGCGCCACTGCACTCCAACCTGGGCGACAGAGCGAGTCTCCGTCAAAATAACACACACACCCTGCAGCCTTCACATCAAGGAGCCAGGCTTCACAACCATCAACATGCATCCGCAGCTCTTGGCAGGTTCTGATTCAGCAGGTATGGGCGGGACCTCAGGTGCTGAGCCCAGCCACACCTGTCACCTAATCCCACCACCAAGCTAAGCCAGCAGAGGCCCGGAGCTGCTCTCCCCGTCAGTCATCCCCCATCCCCATGGACCACTGGCCACGGAAAACGGAAGCACAGCTAACCAGCTGCCAGGGACACTTTTTCTGCCCACAGGTCAACTTTCAACGAAAGCAAATCTCTGGGCTCAGACTCCAGAGCAAACCAAGTAAGAGTTCACTCAGTGTGACGCTTGTAGCTGGCAAAGCTGCGCAGTTCAGCATCTTGGTCCTCAGTACGTCAGACTCGCGGGCGGTGAGAGACAGTGAAAATGTCACCCCTCCCAGAGGGCCAGGCAGGCTGCAAAGCGGGCTCTGAAGCCTGGTCAGTACCCAATTTGCAGGGCTGGTTTCCACAGATAAAACAATCGGGGCTGAGTGGGGCTGTCTCCTGAACCTGCTGCCCCGCCCTCTGGGAGGAAGGAGGAAGCCTGGGCGCGGGGGCGGTGAGGCAGGAAGGCCCCGCCCAGCAGAGAGTTCTGCAGGACCACCTTTGCAGGCAGGAAGTGGATTCTCTTGTCACTCCAGCACCGGCCTAACTCAGGCTGGAGGAAAAGCAGGGCCCATCGCAAGGGTCCTGGCTGGAGCGAGAGGCATTTGGCTAATGGAGCCCCTCGCAACCACATCAGAACCTCGCAGTGTGTGGAGGAGGCCAGGCAGTTTATCTAAAGGGTGGATCCTGTGAGAGAGAGGGGACAGCTGGGCTCCACGCGCTGGCTCCAGCCAGGGAAAGCTGATTCAGCAGCTCTCCCAGGGCAGGGCTACGCAGCAATCCACGGAGGGGAGAGGGGAGGACGGACGAGCCCAGCTGGGGTACATCTGTAACCCAAGAGGCCGGCTCCTCGCCCCTCCCAGAGGGTGGAGCTCCCAGCGACTCAAGCTTTCAGGCCCAAATCCTCAAACCTTCACCTTCTGCCCTTTCTATTTAACTCAAAAAATAAAAATAAAAGGGTGCATTACTACAAAAAGCTGGTGGCTTTCCTGACCCAGAAATTCCCCTTAAAAAGAGACAAGGACAGCTGGGCGCGGTGGGTCACGCCTGTAATCCTGGCACTTTCGAAGGCCGAGGCGGGAGGATCACCTGAGGTCGGGGGTTCAAGACCAGCCTGACCACATGGTGAAACCCTATCTCTACTGAAAATACAAAAATTAGCTGGACGTGGTGGCGGGCGCCTATAATCCCAGCTACTTGGGAGGCTGTATCAGGAGAATCTCTTGAGCCCAGCAGGCGGAAGTTGCAGTGAGCTGAGATCTCACGATTGCACTGCAGCCTGTGTGACAAGAGTGAAACTCTGTCTCAAAAAAAAAAAAAAAAAAAAAGAAACAAGGCCACCCAGTCTCTGTGGGGACCATGACAGATTGCGGGAAACCTCAGAATTCATTTGTTCATTCTACTTAGCTGAGGACTAAGCAGTCCCTGTGTTACATGCAGGGGACACATCAGCGAACATCACAGAAAAAGAGAGGGACAATAATGATAAGTGTGGTTTTTCTTTTCTTTTCTTTCTTTCTTTTTTTTTGAGACAGAGTGTCGCTCTGTTGCCCAGGCTGCAGTGCAGTGGTGCAATCTCGGCTCACTGCAACCCCCTCCTCCCGGGTTCAAGCGATTCTCCTGCCTCAGCCTCTTGAGTAGCTGGGATTACAGGTGTGTGCCCCCATGCCTGGCTAATATTTTGTATTTTTAATAGAGATGGGGTTTTGCCATGTTGGTCAGGCTGGTCTCGAATTCCTGAGCTCAAGTGATCTGCCTGCCTCAGCCTCCCAAAGTGTTGGTATTACAGGTGTGAGCCACTGCGCCCAGCCTTCTTTCCTTTTTTTGAGACAGGGTCAAGCTTTTGTTTTCCAGGCTGGAGTGCAGTGGCACAATCCCAGCTCACTGCAACCTTGACTTTCTGGGCTCAAGTGATCCTCCCACTTCTGTCTCCCGAGTAGCTGGGATTATAGGTGTGCACCACTCAGCTAATTGTCTTTTTTTTTCTTGTAGAGACAGGATTTCACTATGTTGTCCTGGCTGATCTTGAACTCCTGGCCTCAAGTGGTCCTCCTGTCCTGGCCTCCCAAAGTGCTGGGATTACAGGCATGAACCATCATGCCCAGCCATTTTCTTTATATTTATTCTCTTTGGGAGTTCACAGGGCTTCTTGAATCTGTAAGTTGGTAATTTTCATAATACTTAGAAAATTTGTGGCTGTTTAAAAAAAAAAGTTTTGTTTCTACTCCATTATAATTTTCTTCTATTTATGGGACTATTAAAACATGTAAGTCAGAAGACTGCATATTGTACTACATGTTTCTGGAACTCTGTGTGTGTTTCTTCATTCTTTTTTCTCGGTTATGCGGATTGGATCATTTCTAATGATCTATATTCAAGTTAAGTGATCCTTCTGCCATTTCCATACTGGTGGTAAGCTCATCCAGTGAAATTTTCATTTCAATTATCGCACTTTTAAGTTTCAAAATTTCTATTTGACTCTATTTTTTATAGTTTCTATTTCTCTGCTATCTGCTTACTCATTAAATCCATATTTTCCCTTAGTTATTTAACTGCCTTAAAGTCTTTCAACATCTGGGCCATCTCTGTGTTAGTTTCTAGTACTTTATTATACCTATGGGTCATATTTTCTTATTTCTTTGACCACTTAGTAATGTTTCATTTTAGACTTGTCATTGTGGCTAATATGCTGTAGAGACTCTGGATTCTGTTATTTTTCTCTGAAAAGCATTGATTTTTGTTCTAGTAGCCAATTCAAGTACTGGTTAATCACCTTAAACTTATGTAGGCAGAGTTTTCTGCTTTCTCAGGGTGGATCTATGGAAAGTCCTAGGGATTTTCCAAGTACCTCTAACTTGATGTGACTCAACCTCCAAATTTTGTCTCCTCTGTGGATATTGTTAGGACTTATTCTTGGGTTTCATTAGGGTGAGTTTACAGTAGGCCTTACTTTAGGGTCTTACTTAGGTCCTTGCTCCTAAAACGCAGCCCTTCCGGTGTCCCAGCTGGTTGCCTGGAGTGTTATGCAGATTGGATCATTTCTAATGATCTATATTCAAGTTAAGTGACTCTTCTGCCGTTTCCATACTAGTGGCCCCCCAGATAGGCCTGAAGGAACAGCCAGGGAGAGGGAGAGAGAGGAGACAGAGAGGACCTGTCCACCCTGGCAAGGAGTTGAGATGCATTTAGCTGGAACATGGCTCATGCCACGCTGAGGAAGCACGGTGCCAGAACACACCCCGACTTTGAGAGGGAGCCCATTCCAGGTTCTAAAGTTCCTTAACAAGTCAAAGAAGTCTTCTTCGACCATTTTCTGGAAAACATGCCAGCCTTCACTACTTCAGGTCCCTTCCCAACCAGGCCTTTACCATATCAGCAGGATTCAGGAGTGTCAGTCATGGTCCGTGATCTGAATGGGAGCTGGGACACCCACATGGGCACAAGGGACTTACCTAGCAGCATTAGGTGAGTGTCAACCTGCTGAGTGGTATGAAAAGCCAGGCGATGAGAGTTTAGGAAAGGACACCATCAGTGTGGCTGCAGTGAGCAAAAGGATGTCTCAGAAGAGACATCAGGGCGAGGCCTTGAATAGAGAGCTGGGAAACGGGAGGAAGGCCTTCCAGAGGGAGGAATGGCAGGGACTCATGCTCAGCAGTGGGACTGTCAGGATTGCTACAGGAAGCAGCGGGATGGGAGTGATTTGCCTTGCTCATGGATTCCATGAAATGCTGCTGTGTGTCAGAGAAAGTGCTGGGATCCGGGGTGGAGGCCCCTGATCATTTATTCCAGTGACCTGAGGATGACCACACAGCTGGCACCAGGACTGGATGAGGGCAGATGCCTGATGTGCCACTCTCAGGGGGAATTAGGGCGCCCTAAAGCATCACCAGCAGTGTGACAAGATGGAGAAGTCATTTTCAGAACCCATCTCAAGGACAGCACTGCATGTGGCTGGAGTCTCTGGGATGGGGACTGGCAGGTGAGAGGTCTCAGATGCCCGCTTGATAATAACACACACTCACTAAGCTGCTGTTTCCACTGTCTGGGTTGCGGAAAGCAGAGCCATTTCCATTCCTGGGCTCTAGGGGAGCATCTGTTTCCTTGCCTTTTTTAGCTTCAAGAGGCCGCCTATATTATTTGGCTCATGGTCCGTTTCTCTGTCTTCAAATGATAAGTGTATAGGCCGGACACCGTGGCTCATACCTGTAATCCCAGCACTCTGGGAGGCCAAGGCAGGAGGATCGCTTAAGCCCAGGAGTTTCAGACCAGCCTGGGCAACATGGTGAGACTCCACCTCTACAAAATATATAGATTTAAAAATTAGCTGGGTGTGGTGGTGTGCACCTGTGGTCTCAGCTACTTGGGAGACTGGGGAGGGAGGATCACTTGAACCCAGGAGGTTGAGGCTGCAGTGAGCCATGATCATGCCACTGCACTCCAGCCTGGGTGACAGAGCTAAACCCTGTCTCAAAAAAAAAAAGGGTATTGTGTTCATGCGTGCGTGTGTGTGTGTGTGTGTGTGTGTGTGTATTCTAACTGTACTTAGTTTGCTAGGGCCACTGTAACAAAGTACCACAGACTAGGTGTGTTAAAGAGTTTGATTGTCTCACAGTCCTGGAGGCTAGAAGTCCAATATGAAGGTATAGGCAGGTCGGTTCCCTCTGAGGGCTGTGAGGGAGGGTCTGTCCCAGGCCTGTCCCCTCGCTTCAGGGATGTAAGTCATCTATGGCATTCCTTGGTTTGTAAAAGCATCACCTTGATCTCTGCCTTCATCTCCACATGCTGTTCTCCCTGTGTGTGTCTGTCTAAATTTCCCCCTTTAACAGGGACACCAGTCGTGTTAGATTACGGAGCCACCCTACTCCCGCATGATCTCAACTAATTACATCTTGATGACCCTGTTACCAAATAAGGTCACATACCAGAGGCTAGGACTTCAATATATGAATTTTGGGAGGAACACATAAAAACTTCAACCCATACCATTAACACACATTAAAACAAAGCATAACCATTACAAGATAAATACCTGCCCGTATACTATGAAGAGTCTCTTCCTGAATCACAGTGGTGCTTGCACAACATTTTAGAAAATGTGAAGAAGAAAAATAAATGGTGCATAGCTAGGCTGCTCTGCATTCAAATCAGTTTTCTCATCTGCGAACTGGGGACAGGGACAGAACCTGACTGGTCAGGTGGGTGAGAGGATTAAATGAGATAATGTAGGTAAAGGATTGGCACGGAGCCTGGCACTAAGTGCTCCATATACACCAGCTATTCTTATCATCCCTGTCACCATTACTCTTGTTATGACACCAGGCTGTGTCCCTCATGCCAGGGAAAGTGCTTAGGAAACTACAACCCTGAGGTCAGGGAGGCAGCAGGGAGACTGAGAGGGGTGGACGGGTCTGGGAGGTGTCTTGGCCTGGGCCAGCTTGGCTCTGGGCACCTACAGGCCCCAGGGGAGTTGCCCAGCTGGCATGCGTGGGCTAGGGTTGGGGAGGAGGCCTCTGGCTTTCCCAGCAGCTCATTCCGTGCGTGGGGGCTGATGTGACATTTAACATGCTGGGCCTGGGAGGACAGCCCAACACCTGCAGTGAGATGTACACAGGGTGAATTAAGCAAAGACGTGCCGGAGGATGCAATGCCAGGGGAAATCCTCAAGCCACAGAAAGCCTCTCTGATGCCCAAAAGGTGCCCAAGTAGGCTGGCTACCCATGCCTGTCCCCAAACCTACCCCAGTGGGCTCATTCCACACACCCCCACCTGCTGATCCATGGCCTTTGTGCAGGAGAGAAAGAGCACTAGGTTGGAGTCAACAGAGGAGGATTCCAGTTCTAGCCTGCAAGAAGTTGCTGGGCAACCAGGGCAAGTGGCTTGGCCTCTCTGGGCAACCACAGCCTCATCTGTGAAATGCTGGACCTGCCTGTCTCCACAGGTGTTGTGAGGATCCAAGGAGAAGATGCAAGCAAGTGCTGCCAAATGCCAGGAGTCATTATTCCCATTTAACTTCTCTGAGCCTCAGTCTACTCATCTGTAAAATGGGGCCATGCCTGTTTTTCCCCTCCATGGTGGCTGAGGTTAAAAAGGGAAAACGAATATGTAGAGTGCTTTAACACAGGCCAGGCAGAGGAAACCCCCAAAAGGAGGCACCTCTCTTGGCACTGTTGTACCGTTATTAGTGGTCTAGTTAGTAGTGGAACGCTTGAGGGCTGAAGTCAGAACTCCAGCTTATTCTTTCCTAGCTACATGACCTTGGCCAAGTCACTTAATCTCTTTGTGACCCCATTTTCTCATCTATAAAGTGGGAGTAGAAACAGCGCCCCATGGCACTGTGCGGATGAAATGAGAATACAGGTGAGCAGGTGTACTTGCCTTACTGTGAGTGCTAGATGGATGGGGTCACCAGTTTTAAGGTAAAGAGACTCCAGTGGTGTTTCCCTGATCTCTGATGCCCTCCTCCAGCCCTTTCTGCTTTCAGGGAGCCGCTCAGGGCCATCTGTCAGGCCCATCTAACCCTAACTGCCGACGGCTGTAAGGCCTTCTGGGTTTTTCACCTATAATTTCACACCGTTTCTCATCCTAAGGCTGTTGAGCTTCGTCCCAACGCAGATCGCTCAGGTGACTTCAGCTCCCCTTGGCCAAGAGGGAAGAGCATAAGGCCAGGGTGGCAGAGAACCTAGGGAGCTAGTAACGAAAGCAGTCAGATCAGAGATTCTGCCTGTGGCCAGCTCTGAGCCTGGCTCCTGGAGGAAGGAATAGAGTCTCCCCAGCAGTCACAGAATCTGAGGCATGGCTTCTTACTATGTTTTTGTTTTCGAGACAGAGTTGTTCTGTCGCCCAGGCTGGAGTGTAGTGACACAATCCCAGCTCACTGCAACCTCCACCTCCTGGGTTCAAGTGATTCTTCTGCCTCAGCCTCCCGAGTAGCTGGGATTACAGGCACCTGCCACCACGCCCAGCTAATTGTGGTATTTTAGTAGATACGGGGTTTCGTCATGTTGGCCAGGCTGGTCTCGAACCCCTGACTTCAAGCGATCCACCCACCTCAGCTCACAAAGTGCTAGGATTACAGGCATGAGGCGCCATGAGGGGCTGGCTTCTTACTATGGATGGGAGCTACACCCCAGCATCCTCCTGATACCCCAGTGTGCCAGCCCTGGCTGCTTGTGAACTTCCCTCCCTTTCATCCCTAGGAAGTGTGGGAGCTGTGGGAGCCTGGTGCTGGGGCAGGGAGGATGTACATGGGGCAGTGTGAAGGGCAGGGCTGCAAGGGTCATCTGAAACAGAGGAAGAACTCGGACTTTCTCCTCCAGGCAATAGGCAGCCCCTGAGGCTGCTGAGCAGAGGAGGAACACTGCTCCACTAGAAGTGGAATTCTAGGAAGACACATCTGGCCAGTACAGAGGATGGAGAGTGGTGAAAGAAACATCTGTGTGTGGGACAGCCAGCCAGAGGAATCCTGGCACCAGCCCAGAGCGCCGGTGGTGACACTCCGCAGAGAAGGAGGTCTGCCCAGATTCGAGGTGTTTTTTGGCAGGCTCCTCGCTGTGGTCACCCTGTTTCCTCCTGGGGGTCTCTAGCCATCCCCTGGCCTTGCCAGAGACCACTCACAGGTTTTTGAAATTCCCTCCAAAACTGCCTGACACTTTTCTCTCTCACACAAACTCCAAGGACCATCCAAAATACGAGGAGGCCCTGAAGAAGAGGGGAGGAGAAGGAAGGCAACCGGCTTTAACCTTTTCCCGGCTGAACCACACCCCTAGCCTCAGTTGTTCTTGAGTCATCCTCCAAATGGCCTAGAACTGTGGTACCCCAAGTACCTTGGCCACTATGGGATCAAATTCAGAACGAAATCTGGGACAAAGAGAGCAGTTTTTGGCAAAGATGAAGCCAAAACAGACCCTCAGCGGTCCTGGGCCCAGGCCGCTGCTCAAGGCAAGGAGATTCCAGAACGAGCTCCCAGTGTGCAACCCTGATGGGCTTCCTGGAAAGGGAAGCCAAGTGGAACACTTCTAAATGACAGTCTAACATCCTAGCCTTTCTCCTTCCCTTCCCCAAGCATCTCCATTCCCCATTGTTTTCTCTATTCCAAATGGGTCAAGGTGCCCATAGGTCTCAGAACCTTCTTCCCCCAAAGTCTTGCCAAAAGGAAAAGCAAAAGAGTAGGCTACTGCAGAAGGCTGGGGTCAAGCAGGCAGAGTTCAGCTCCTCCCTGCAGCCTTGCCTGGTTAATATGGAGCCCTGGGGCTGTGAACCAGCACCAGCCTCTTTGGCCTTCCCAGGAAATAACAGTGGCTGGGCCATCCTAGAACTCAGGAGAGGGCAATGAAACCATCCTTGAAGACACTGGAAGCCACCACTGAGGCCCTGTGTTGCTGAGTGGAACCCTCAAAAGTCAGGCAGGCCCAGCAAACTCTGGCCAGAAGCACTGCCTGCACTAGGTGACTTGGAGAGTCACCTCCCCAATGCCACCCCTTCCTCCTCTGTTAGAAACTTCCTGGCATGAGAGACCAAGATACATGTGAAACCTCTTCAAAGGTCCAGGCAAGAAGAGTGCCAAGTTCGAACCAGTCTCTAACGTTGCTGCAACTTGCTCCCCGATCTGCAGATTTCATCTCTGGCTTCACACCCTTTGTTGGCTCTCTGCTGCCTGTGGGACACGAGCCTATTCATGACCTCTGCTCGACTGACCTCTCTAGTCACATGCCCTGCCATCCTTGCTTGTCCGTCCCTGCACACTGCCTGGCCTGCCTGAGGTCTCCCCCAGTAACCTGCTGTTACTTCCTCCCCATCACTCCTGCAGATCGGTCACACTTCTAGAACTATGCTTACCATGCTGGATAATGATTTGTTTATGAAACTGTTTCCTTCCAAAAGCCTGTGAGCTTCTTGAAAGTCATGTCTGTGCCTTGATATTCCCATTGTCCATCATGGTATCCAACACATACCTGGACCTATGACTAGAATACATTTCCCAGCCTCCCTTGCTGGGAGGTATAATCATGGAACTAAATCCTGACCAGTGGCATGGGAGCAGGGTAATGTACCCCTCCCTTTGGCATAACCCACAGAATCTGCCTGCAATCCTTCATATTCTCTTTTCCTTTGCCTGCTGGCTAGATGTAAAAATCCATGCAGGATGGGGTCACCAGCTGGGGGAGTCTGAGTTCCTGAATGACTGTCTGGAGCAGAGCCCTCTAGTAACTTGTTTTGGTCTGGGACCTGTGCAGAAAATAAATCTTCATTATGTTGAGCCACTGAGTTTGTTATACAGCAGTTAGCCTGCCCTGACTCATACAGAGGAGCTCAATCAAGGTCTATTGAAACAAACTAAAAGAGGGAAGGCAATAAAAAATGTAGATTCCTCCAGCAGGTTCTAATCTTAGATCCAATCAAGTCAGGCATCACATTCCCTACATGACTCAACTATTGCTGGAACTAAACCGTCACCCCTCTCCCACAGCCCTATCTATCAAACCCGCATGCACAGTGGTTAGAATGCCATGCTTTCCCCAGGAAGGACTGAGAAGGGTGGAGGACTTGCCAGATGGCCTCTGAAAGTCACTCCAGGTGAATGAGCCACACTTCAAGATCCTGGTTTCACAAGCTTGTAGAAAGCACACAGAGACACAAAGCTGAATTGCAGGAAGGGGCCTCTTCCTTGCCACAGGGGCATCAACAGGCCCGACACATGACCCTCAAGCTCAGAGGAACCAATGATGGGAACCCACCAGCTCTCCAAGGCAGCACATGCCATTCCTGGGCAGCCTCTGGGAACTGCTGCAACAGGGCTCCTCACAAAGCCCAAATTCACCAGATCAGATCCCCACCTCATCACGAAGGGCTATGACCTAACAAGGGAAAGATCCCACTGGGACCGAAAGAATAAGAGAGGAATGGAGAAGAGGGACTTCAAACATAGCCTCCCAGTGTTCCACGCCAGTGCTACTCAATGCAGACTGTGGCACTGACATCACCTCAGAGCTTGATGGAAAAGCAAAATCTCAAACCCCAGGCAGACCTGCTGAATCAGAATCTGTCTTTTAGCAAGATTGCTCAGTAGTTCATGCGCACATGAAAATTTGAGAAGCCCTCATTGTTCTCTGCCACGAAGATTCCATCCAATCCTTGACAAGTGGATCCCAATAGTAAATCTAGCCCATAGGCAAAGATGGGCGCACAAGAGGAGGAATGGGAGCTAAATAAAACGTGCCTTTAAAGCGGAGGAGGAGGACAGCAGGCCTCTTTCTCCCATTCCTTCATGCCCAGCGGCAGCTCACTATGCATTCATTTATTCATTCCACAATGATTTCCCGAGCACACACTATATGGCAGGCACTGTTCTAGGCATCGGGAAAACAGAAGTTATCAGCAGGCAGCATCCTGCTCTCTGAAAGCTCACATTCTGGGGAGAAGGGGAGGGAGGTGGGGAATGACACAGTAAACGACAGTTAAGAAGACAATGGGCTGGGCATGGTGGCTCATCCCTGTAATCCCAGACTTTGGAGGCTGAAGTGGGAGGATAGCTTGAGCCCAGGAGTTCAGCCTGGGCAACATAGGGAGAGTCCATCTCTAAAACAAAAATAAAAAATAAAAAAATAGTAATAGGTTGCAATAAGTGTTTTGAAGACAGTAGAATGTGACAAAGTGACCACGAGTGCATGAATGCATGGCTGGGGGAGCTCTCGGATTCTGTGAGAGGTGCCATGTGAGCTGAGTCTGACTGCGCAGGAGTCAGCTCCTTGGGGACCTGAGGGAAGGGACTAGAGGCAGAGGGAACAGCAAGGACAAAGGCCTGGTGGCAGCAGTGCACTTGGTGCCCAAGGAGCAGGTGAAGCAAGTGAGCTGGGGTGCTGAGAACAAGCAACAGGAGGGTGGCAGAGACGGGTCTGGAAGGGCAGGCAGGGCTATCACCCAGGGCCTGGGGGCAGGGCAAGGAGTTTGGAGTTCATTCCAAAAAGAAAGGGAGTCTTCAGAAAGGTTCAAGGCCATGGTCTGCTAGGATAGGGTTTATGTTTTAGGAGGGCTCTGATTCATGGGAAGACTGAATTATGGAGGAGGTGACAGTGAGAATGTGGAGACCCCTGAGGAGGCTGTCTCAGTTGCCCAGGTAAGAGGTTGATGCGGGGCTGGACCAGGGTTGGGGCAGAGTCAATGGAGAGGAAGAGGGCAGATCCGGGCTGTCTCTGGAGGGAAGTCTGAGAAGATGAGCTGAGTACGAGCTGACTTGCTGTTGGGCTGGACACGGGACATGACTGGCCAGGTATGGGGTGGTCCCAGCTGGGTTTGAATCCCTTTTGGCACCTTAGATGCACACAGCAGCTGACCCAGGCACAAGTGTGCCCCGTACAGGTCTGAAGGTGTCAAAGCTGGCATCTGCTGCGTGGATGGCTTCCTCCCTGGTCACTCAGGTCAGGCATTTATTTTGCCCATAGACGTCTCCTGTAACTTCTTTTTGGAATCTCCTTAAGCCAAGGACTTCCCAGTGTTTCTTCACAGTGGGGAAAGGGGAGAACAAGGTGGAGCCCAGAAGGAAAAAGAGAGGAATCCCTACAGCTAAAAATAAACCTCCGGCAGTGTTGCCAGGGAAGCCTTGTAAAGCAGCCCACGCAGCGAGGTGAGCCGCCGGGGCAGCCTGTGCTTCCCAGGCTCTGCTGCCAGACCTTCTAATGAGGCTCTCCTTGGGGGAAAAACTGCCTCCTGCCAGGGACCTGGGAAATGCAACAGGAAAAGTCCCCCCGCAAAGCTTGGTGTCTTCCAAGCCCACCCTGGTGCCCAGCTGCAGGCTACTTCTCCAGGTGGCAGCCCAGCTGCTGACCCAGGTGATGGGCTCCTTTCAAACAGGGGGAGCTGCCCACCTGGAATGAGGTGCAGGAGGAGGAGGAAGTGCAGGGAGAGAAGGTGCTGGCTACTCGGGGGTTGCTGGGGCACCTGTGTGCAGGCCTGCCCTTTTCCAGGCCCCGCCCTCCCTGGACTCCAGACCCCAAGAGGTCACAGAAGCAGGGGTCGCCCTAGCCTCTGTGCATGCCCAAGGTGGTCCTGTCCCACACCTTGCCCACATGGATGCCGGTGCCTGGAGCGCCTTCCCAGCCTACCTGAACCCCAGCCCTTCTCCTAGACCCACCTCCAGTTCCACTCCTACACGCAGACCGGAGGCAGGAGGAAGGGAATGTAGTATTGACCAGACACTTCTTCTATCTGCACCATTTTATTTATTTAAAAAAGACGTATCTGAAGCAAATGTGGCAAAATATTCACATGTGTTAAATCTGGGCAGTATGTCCTCTCACGCCTGTGATATTATTTTCTATAGGATTGAAAACGCTCATAATTAAAAATAAACACTGGAGAGAAGCTGCAGCACAGAGAAGCACTGGCAGCGGCTGGCTGGAGGGCAGGGCAGTCCCAGTAAAAACTCGGGGGGTGCAATGAGGAGGCAGGAGGATGGGTCTGCTAGGGTGGAGGAGGAGGAAGAGGAAGAGAAAGGGGAGGAGGTGGGGGAGGAGGAGGAGAAGTAAGAATGAGGAAGGAAGGGGAGAAGGGGGAAAAGGAGAAGAAGGGAGTGGGGAGGATGTGGGGAGGGGTCCAGATGGCAGCAGGGTTTGGAACACACTGAGGTGGAGGCACACGTGTGGCTTACCCGCAGAGACACCTGGGAGCGCACAGAGACACTGGGAGCCGCAGCCCACTAGGTGTGTCTGCTTAGATGGGTAACCAGTCTGCAGGTCAGCTCGGGTTGCATCTGTCTCCTGCCCCTCAGCCCCACTCTGGACACCATGACTTACCCTTAGCAGATGCTCAACAAATGTGTTGAGGTGCTCACTCCCAACCCTTCCTTCCAGTTGATGGCAAAGGCTTGGACCAGAGAAAATGGCTGTTGGCTGAGAGAAGATATTCAAGGGCAAGCAAAGCCCTGCCCCAAGCCTGTTCCTGACGCCTACCTGACCTGGATCGCTGACAGCTTGGGGGCCAGCCTGACCCTACAAGAGCCACTCCCTTTCCTGGGCACCTGCCCACTGCTCAGCTATTTCTAGCAGGAACAGCAATGGGGCAGGTGTGGCCTTAGAGGAACAGTTAGCACAGGGGTGGGCAGGGATTAGGCTATGGAACAGACAGATGAGACCCGGGGAACCCTCTGTCCAGAGAAGGGGAAGAGCTTGCCCAAGACTCCTGCCCTCCGTGCCCTAACCCCACCCACAGAGACTCCAAACCCCCCTTTCCGGGGGTAGCCTGAGTGAGGACTGAGGCCACTGCCAGCCCCTTGTACTCATAGGGCCCCCCGGCACAACATGGCCCAGGGAAGGGAGGAAGCAGTCACCACTCTGCTGGGAGGGGGACAGAACAACGGCTGGCCATCATGGCTGCCCGCAGGAGGCAGGGCAGCCTCCCCATCAGGTGCCAAGACTGCTGCCTGATTCCAAAAGGCACGAGCCACTCTCGGGACAGCTGCCTCCCCTTCCCCACAGTCTCCTGAGAGGGCAAGCAGCTTTCCTCCCCTGCAAGGGCTTCTGCCCTCACTAATCCCAGCTGGAGACTCCCATACAGACCAGAGCAGGCTTCCACCTGCCCTTCTCCCAGACTTCGGCTTGGGATGCAGCCACATCCTGGGATGAGACATGCTGACGAGACTGGCAAAGACAGAATCAGGGAGAGAGAAAAAGCCTCCGGGGAGGCTGACATGAGAGCATAGATGGAGGTGCAGGAAAAGGTCACAGGAACAAACAGAGTCACAGTCAGAGATGGGCTCAGAGACCTCAGACGGACACACAGAGAGAAATAGAGAAACTGAGGAAAGAGAGACAGAGAGAGAACACCCCAGGGAGAATCCAAGACTCCTGAGCAGAGAAAGGAAACAAACATACAGAAACTGACCATTTCTTTCCATGCCCAGCCCCCACCTGCCCCTCCTGCTCTGTAGGTGAAGAAGGCTGAAGCCTTCTTGGCAAGGAAGGGAAAGGACTCCTCTCTTCTTCGAGGTGTGGGGCCTCCCAGGCTGGCTCTGCAGCACATCAAAGTGGCAGCAGAGAGGAACGGTTTAGCACATGGATTCCAGCACCAGACTGCCCAGTCTGAATCCTGGCTCCTCCACCTACCTATGGTGAGACCTTGACATCCTATGTGACCTGAGTACCCTCACCTCCTTTTTTAAAAAAGGGGGAATGTTGGGGGGTGGTGGCTTGCACCTGTAATCCCAGCTACTAAGGAGGCTAAGGGAGGAGGATCACTTAAGGCCAGGAGTTTGAGACCAGTCCAGGCAACCATCTCTACAAAAAATTTAAAAATTAGCCCAGCACGGTGCTCGGGAAACCCAGAACAAAACGAGCCTGTCTCTCTGGGGAGCAAGGCAGGCTGGCCTCCACACTTGCAGTCCCAGCTACTCAGGAAGCTAAGCTGGGAGGATTGCTTGAGCCCAGGAGTGAGGCTGCAATGAGCTATGATTGATTGTACCACTGCACTCCAGCCTTGTGACAGACTGAGACCTCTTTATATATATATATATACATATATATATATATAAAAAATAAAAATAAAATTTTAAAAATGGGGGAGAGTGGTGGTGCCTACATCCCAGGGTGGGCTGTAAGCAGTTCAGGG
Organism: Chlorocebus sabaeus; assembly: GCF_047675955.1. NCBI lineage: Eukaryota > Metazoa > Chordata > Mammalia > Primates > Cercopithecidae > Chlorocebus > Chlorocebus sabaeus. The sequence goes on from NC_132912.1 coordinate 106,589,899, forward strand.
GTGATCATGGAAAGGATGTGGGACAGGGCCTGACACAAAGCAAGCACCAACACTGGTTCCTACGGAGAGTCTCCCCAGTCTGAGGGGCCACCACTGCTCCCCAACCTCCCCTGCCTGAAGAGGAGCAAGTCAGGTTTGGCCCTAGGCTCTTTCTTCCTTCTTGCCCTTCCTGAGCTGAGGAGAAAGTGCAGAGGTGAGAGAAGCCCTTGGCTGCTGGGACTGAGGTCGCCTGCAGGCACCACCAGCAGCTGTGACAGGGAGCTCCTCAGGCCCCAGTGTCTCCTTACCCCAACACTCCACAGTTCTCAGTCCGGCTTTGCATCGGATTCACTTATCAAGTCAGTCTGAACTCCAGACACAGGGACCCTAGACAGATTCAGGAGGCTGGTGGGGAGCAGGAATCTGGATGCATTTTTAATCTGGCTCGCAGGTGAACCCAGATCACAAGTGATTGTGACACCCAGCCAGGGCACAGGCCCATGGCTCCAGCCCGCACCCTGGTTCTTGACTACACAGCCAAGAAACCCAGGTGTTCCAAACTGTCCCAACTGCCAGATTCAGGCAGCAGCTAACTTTTCTCAATATGCACCAAAAATATGTATAAAGTAATGGATAGAGTCCCCATTTTGGAGTCCTCCTACACATTTTTCTTAAAACTTTGGCACTTTGCCAGATTGCCTGGCCCAGTCTCTTCTGTCTTGGTCCCCACCCTGTTGTACTGCTGGATGGATTGGGGGCAGGCACACACAGAGGGGTTTCCCTCCACCCTCCCACTGAGGATTCCTCCTCAAAGGTTCCACAATGAGCAGTGAAGCCCTGGAAAACCCAGAACAAAACAAGCCTGTCTCCCTGGGGAGCAAGGCAGGCTGGCCTCCACCAGGGCTGCCCTCGGGAGGTGCAGTCGGGACTGTCTCAGCAGGAAGAATGGCCGGCTTGTCATCCACCCAAAGACCCTCTGCCAGCATCTCAGCTCAGCCCAAACACCAGCCTCATGCTTCCTGTTTGGCAAAAAAACAAAAAAACAAAAACTTTTTTGAACAAGGTATATCTAAATGGATCACATTCCTGGGCTCTTCCTGAGCCCCCCATCCAGCACTGAGCACAAGACTGCCAGGGTGGGTGAACTGGCCACTTCGTTTACTGAGCACCAGATCAACGCTCCGTAATTAGCAGATAGTGCCAAACCCTGGTGGCTTTGGGGTCTGTCTCCTCGCCAGCCCCAGAGCATTGATTTACTGCAGCTTGGAGGTACCCAAGACCCTTTTGTGGCTGCGAAGAATGTTCCCCTAATCCAGGCTGGGCACACATTGTGTTCACAGGGAGGATCATGGAGCCCCTTCCCCTCTCCAGGGGTACCAGAGGCAACACCAACAAGCTCATAATAATAATGCTGCTCCATTCACAGCTGCTCCAGGCATGACGGCAAGGCTTTCCTGAGGCTCATCTTCATATCCCACAACAACTCCATGGAACAGGTTCTACAAGTACAGCCCTTTTGCAGATGGGAAGGTGGGGACTCCTGGAGGGCAACTCAGGTTCACACAGCTGGTAAAGGGGCAGGCCAAGGCGCAAACCCAAATAAGCCTGGCTGGTAACACAGCCTGAACCTTCCATCTCTGGGAGATGCTGCCCTTACTTGGAAAGTTGGGAATTTGGCACCAGGACTCCCACAAGTCCTTTAGAGAGCCTGATGTCATCCATCTGTGGAGGTCTCTGGGAGATATAAAATCTTTTTTCCTTGGCTTCAGCTAAATTGAGGATATAAAGGAAAAAGCTCCAGTTTCCCAACTAATTCCACAATGTTCTAATCTAAACTAGTGTCCCTGAGGCCGGGTGCAGTGGCTCATGCCTGTAATCCCAGCACTTTGGGAGGCCAAGGCAGGCGGATCACCTGAAGTCAGGAGCTCGAGACCAGCCTGGCCAACGTGGAGAAACCCCATCTCTACTAAAAATACAAAAATTAGCCAGGCGTGGTGGCGGGTGCCTGTAATCCCAGCTACTCGGGAGGCTCAGGTAGGACAATCGATTGAACCCGGGAGGCGGAGGTAGCAGTGAGCCGAGATCACGCCATTGCACACGTGGGCGACAGAGCAAGACTCTGTCTCAAAAAGTAAAATAAAATAAACTAGTGTCCCTGAGACACAGGGATGGCAGCCCCTAAAACCATCAGGAAGCTGAGGTCCAGCCTGGGGCGGGGGCTGCTAATGAGGGAATCAATGCAGCTCATAACCCCTGGTCACCATGCTGGTGGCAGATTGCCTCCCAGAGGAATGAGTAACTCTATCTTCCCTCAGAAAAGCCCACAGCTCAGGCTCCCATAGCTTACCTGACTGTCCCACATGCCTCATTCCATAAGAGTCAAAAACAAAACCAGCTGCTGCCATTGCCAGTGGGGGAGGATGTTGGGGGGTGGGAGAATCAGGATGCGAAGACCTTCAGGCCCCAGATCGAAGCTGCCCCCACAAGCCGAAGGGAATGCCCAGAGCATGCAGGCATGATGCAGGTGGTCTACATCCCGGGCTGCCCACTTAGTGCGGCAACACCCGCTCTGTGCATTCCACCCTCATGCTCTGCCAGCTGAGGGTTCTTTCACCTAGGATGACCCTGGATTTTCCCCTTGGGGTCCCCCGCACCATGCATGGAGTCAGGCACGTAGGTAGTGCTCCTCCAGAGGTGCCAGGAGGCACTTGAAATTCCCTCCAGCAGGAAGAGAGTGGCCTGGTCACGCCTGAAGCTTCACAGCGTGTGTATACACACACGCACACACACACACATGCACACACACATGCACGCACACACAACACTCACCTGGCCACTACCAAAGATCCACCTTCCCTTCATTCTCCAGTTTGGAGGGGGGCACTGTCCCCCAACACACTTCCCAGACAACTTTCCTGTTGGTTATCCAAAGAGGGGTAAGATGGGGGCCCGGTAGGCGCAAAGTAGAATTTTCTAAGTCGGACCTTTGGGCCTCGGACCAGAGGAGGAAGGAGGTGGCAGAGGCAGCAACGGCATTCCAACGCCTCCCTGACGTGACACCCAAACACACCCTGACATGTACACCAGGAAAACAAGGTGTGCAGCTCTGAGCAGTCATGCAGGGGGTGTGAGCTGACTCTGACCCTGCCCCTGGCAGAGATGGGGTTTATTATTTAACAATGACAGAGACAGGTGACGGTGCAGGAGAGGTAGGCTGAGCTCCAGGAAGCAGCTGAGCCTGGGAGGGAGCCATGAGCGACCTTTCTGGGATCTAGAGAGAAGTCTTCAGCTCTTTGCAAAGGCAGCTTCTCTCCAGGGAGAGTGACTAGCTCCCCACCCCTCCCTCCAGGGGCTCTCAGTGAGGCAACAGAAGCTTCCTGCCTCCTCAGCCAAAAACACAAAGAGGACTTCTGAGTGGAAGGCTAGGAACTCAGATTGGAGTGAGCTAGAAGCGAGAGCATCAGAGTTCTAGTCCTGCTGTCACTTGCTGTGATCTTGGACAATCACTCCCCGCTTGGGACCTCATTTCCTCGTCTGTCAAATAAGGGAAATGGACAAGATGAGAGGGTGGCCAGTTAGTTTCATCTCAAGGTGCCATTGCCAACTGATGGGTAGTGACTTCCTAAAGATATTCGGTTTTGTTTTTTACAAAAACTCTGAGACCACATCTGGGCTCGTAATCAATTAACAATGTCTGCCATGGGTACAGGATGGGAGAATGCCACGATCAATTAGTGATGTCTGCTGTAGGCATGAGTGGGAGATGGCAACATGAGTGTCAGATACTTGTCATCCCGCTAGATAATCTCTAAGGGCTTTCTGGTTGGAAAACTTACAGTTCCACCACTGATTTCCCAGCGGACATAGTTAACATCAGTTGACAAACATGGACCTCCCATATTGTGCTATTTGCACAGAGCTGATTTCTCTCCCTGAAAGGGACATTCTCAGCCCTGCTGGACAGTCACTGGGGGAGCAGTGACATCCCCAAGGCTCCTAGCGCTCACATTCACAAGACATCACCCAGAAGTTTAGAGCCAATGAACAGTGCCAAGGTTTGACACCCAGAGGACATCATTCCAGCTTCTTACAATTTTCCCCAGTTTACAAAAGAGCTTCCCATGCTCTATGAAAATCCCACATTGATCCCATGGAGAGGCTGGGGGTGTAGCGAAGGGCAGAGATGACTTTTGATTTTCTAGTGCACAAATGAGGGTCTGACCTGACAGGGCCTTGGGTCCATCAGGAACAAGATTTGGCCGAACACCCTGTGAATACTCTGTGAAGACCCTGGGCCTGGATCAAATGCACACAACCATCCAAAATGAGGCTCACAGAGTGAGTCCTTGTCTGTATAGGAAAGGCGTGATTTCCCACGCACACCTACAGCATGGTGCGTATCTGACAACTCCCAGCGGCTTCAGTGTCACACAAGCTCCCCAGCTCTCTTGATGTCCACAGGCTCTGGCTGGGTGGCAAGTTCTCCTGAGGGCAGGCCCCGATGCAGTGGTTTTCGGGGCCCCAGTTCAGCCCTCTGGGTCTTATTTTCCTTTATGCACAGATATGCAGGGACCTCTCCTAGATGCTCTATCCCCGCTGCCACCACCTTCCTTCCGCACCTCTCTCCATCTGTTTGGAACCAGGTCCTGAGTTGCTCTGGACCTGAGAGGCCCCCACAAGCACAAGGGTCTTCCTAAACCCCCAAGGTTGGGAAACTGCATGAGAAGTTGCAAACTCCATCTGCTTAAAGGGGAAAAAAGATCAGTCCGAACTTTTCCCAACACCCTCCAGCCAGACCCCAGGTAACCCCAGGATTCAAACTCAATGGTAAGTGGCTTTCCCATCCTGAGCCTGCTCAGAGGTGCCAGTTCACCCTGGTCTTCCTCTCCCAATATTCCACAACCCCCTCACCTGCCAACAGGATCTGCCAAAGGAGAACTCAGGAGAGGCAGGAGGAAGCTGGAGTTCATACTCAGGCCACAGGCACAAGTTGAAAGGGGTGCTGGAGCCCAGCCAGCTCCCAGGTGGAGTGGAGCCAGCCAGGGAATCCCCAAGAGCCGATGGAAGCTCCACAAGGCTCCCCTGGAACCCCTCTGTGTTCCTTCAGGAATCAAAGATGCCTCTTTCCAGGAGCAAGGGAAAGCTGTCAACTAATAATCACTTTTTAAAAAACAATGTTTTCCTAACAGCACTGTTGGAAGGTAAATAGGTTTGTAGTTAAACTTTGGAGGTGAAAAGCATTTGTTAACACTGCCTTCTGCCTCTCTCGCCTGGAGGCAGACCGAACTATTTGGTGAAAGTGATATCTATATTAACGGGGCACAGGAAGAAACCTCTGTCTCTAGATGGAGTGGGGCTCTCTGGCTTTTTGAAGTTTTAAGCTTCTGAGGGCCTAATTGGTGACATTTCAGCTTTCCTGTCTACAGTCTCTGTGCCAGTCCTATCCTAAGGTCTTTCTTTATATGGACTGTGTCATTTTATTTTTCCTGTTACCCAGTGAGGCAGTTATTACTATACACCCCATTACACAGATGAGAAATCAAGCAGAGAGGTTAAATCACTCATCAAAGCTTAGACAGTAAGTGCTGGGGCTGGTCTTGAAACCCAAGCGCCCTGGCCCCGGGGCGCATGCTCTCAGCCCCGGTGCCCCAGCACCACACAACTCTGAGTACAGTTTCGTCATGACACAAGAACCCCCGCCCAAGTGCTTCCTGCCTCAATATGTGGCTTGCAGATTTTGAGTAATATCGGAATACAAGATTCCAGTTAGACAAGATAATTTGGACAGGTCCCTGGGGTTGGTTGTAATGGGATCTAACCAGTTTACATTCCACAGGAATAATCTAGAATGAAGGTCCAGGAAATATGAGGTAATGTGATTTTTATAATGAGTTTCATGTTCTCTTTGTTAGATATGTTCTTATATTTATTTTTTTCACCTGTGCTTTCTGTCCTATTATACCATAATGAACAGGAAAGACATATTTTATTATTTACTTCCCACCTACCCAAACTCCCCCCATAGGCGCCTCTTTAACTATTCAATATTAATGTTGCAAATAATATATGAATACATTCTCCTTTTCTAAAAAAGTAAAACATTAAGATAAGGTTCCTCCTTGATCAAACCCTTCCTCCCACTGATATCTCTAACCACCCATCTAGAGATGACTCTGACACCAATCTGGAGTACAGCCTTCTAGATTAAAAAAATTTACATTCATATGCTGTATATGTACCTGCAAAATATATATCTTGTTGTTGGTTTTTTTTTTTGTATAATTATTATCATACTATAAATACTGTTTTGAAACTTGCATTGTTTGTTCAGAATGTTTCTTGGAGATCCACCCATGGATCAGTCTCGTTTGCTTTGACTGTTGTCCTCAGTGCTGTGAGAATACCACAGTTGACTTAGCAACTCTGTATGGATGGTCTTTTAGGCTATTTCCCATTTTTGCCCTTGCAAACAACATGAGGCTGTCCGTGCCTGCCTGGGACCAGTGACTGACCTCAGTCAAGGCTGATGTGAGTATTCACCATGACCCGTGCTCACCTCATTCTGGAGCTGGCACTGCCACACTAGGTGTGCTGGAACCTCTGCAATCCTTGGTACAAGACCGTTCTTAGAACTTAGCAGGTTACCTCCCCGGGCTGCGGCCTCATCACTTTAGTCTAGGGTCAGTGATCTCGAACAAATTCCCTCAATGACTAAAAGGCAGAGTGCCTGCAGAAGAGACAGTTCCTCCTCTTCTCTGCTTTCGGGTTGGTTCTTGGCACACACTGGGATCACCCCAGGTTGATCTCAGCAGAGGCCTGCTCTGGATATTAAACCAAATGAAAGCCTATATAAATTTAATGAATAGAAAAATTAACACAGTTTGTTACCTGCAAAGTGAGGCACTTGGAATAAGGACTTCTCTAACTCTAAAAATGCGATGATCCCATCAAGCTCCATAAATGATATCAGTACACACTCACACCCATATACACATTCATTCCAAGGCTGGTTATTAGTGATTCAGGAATTGTAATTTTTTTACCCATCATGAGGTGAGCTATTGGAGAGCTGGAAAGTGAGTGTGATCCTGGGGTGGGGTGCATGGGTGGCAAGTCTGGAGAGATGAACAAGGAAGAGAGAGAAAAGCTCGTCAAAATAGGTTAAGTCCTTCAGAGCCAATGAGCAAACCTGAAAACCCCTCTTAACTCTATCTTCCAAGTGGTGCGGGGGAAAATAAAGGGCCTCTCCCAGCTCTGATCAAATATTGACCCTGTGCACTCGCTGGCCAGAGTTCAGACTAAAGCACCAGCAGCATGGTGGAGTCGGTGTTTGCAGAGCAATTACTGTAGCCCAGTGCCTTGTAGGTCAGGTTGTGAAACAACCATCTATGGAGCCAGGGCTTCAGAGAGCCTTCCGGCCCCTCCTCAGGGGGACCGGGAAGGAGCTGTGCAAGGCAATAGACAAAGGCTGGAAACGTGGTCCAACTACCGGTGAGAAAGCAACTGAAAAGGGCATCTGCCACCCCTCCTCCCACCTCAACTGCACCTCCAAGCAACCCAGGCCCTTAATCACCAAATGGGCCTCGACATCAGGCCCTGTCCTGGTCAGCTTCCCCTGGGACAGGTCCTTTTCCTGGTCAGATAGGGCTGAGTGGTGAGTTATTTTTAGAAGAAATCAATTTCCACTTGGAGACTAAGAGCCTCACCTCTTCCCTGTTCTTCACTTGACATCTGAAAGGCTCTTAGAAGCCCTCTCGGGAAACTGACCTGGTTTCCAGAAGAAGTGTTTGGAATAGCTGCTGAGCTGAAATGCTCTAAGGATGGGCAAACTTTGCAGGAGAATAATCTCCCTCTTCTTGCCAGGGCCCTAGAAGATTTCAGGGGACAACTTGGGGAGGGGCTGGGAGGTGACAGATCACTATAAGGTGGCCAGAAAGCTGGCTCAAGCCTGTTGTGTGTTCAACGTTTTCTAAACTACCAGTCTAATAGAATTTTCTGTGATAATAGAAATGTTCTATGTCTGCCCAACACACAACCACTAGCCACGGCCGCCACTGAGTACTTGTGATCCAGCAAGTGCAGCCAAGGAATTAAACATTTACTTTTATTTCATTTAAGTTTAACTTTAATATAAGTAGCCACATGTGGCTAGTGGCCACCTCATTGGACAGTACAGCTTTAAAGTCTCCGTACCTGGGGGTTCTGAGTGGGCAGCCTGTGTGTGTGTGTCTGGGTCTGAAGGCTCATGGCAGGAGATATGGGGAGAGAAGAAGGTCTGGGGAAGAGCAGAGGGTGTTATCCTGGTGCTCATGGGTGGATTTCAGGTAGGGTATGAATAACCAAAAAGATTATTAGAATTATAGATGCACATTCATGCACTTGTCTGGGGAGAGAGTCTTTGGCTTTCATTAGAAGCACAAAAGAGTCTCTGATCTCAAAAGTAAAATAAGATAAAATAACTCACTGATGTTTCAGATAAAACTCACTGCTTCAGGAAGCCTGCCCTGATCCCAGAGTGTAAGGTTTCCCTATAATATGTCTATGGCACCTTCCTTTGTTACATCTGGAATGGCGTAAAACAATATTGTTTGTCTTTGTTTTTTAACTAAAATCTGTCTTCCCTGACTAAGCTGTGAGACCCATAAAGGCAGGAACCAGATCTGCTTTGGATCATCAATGTGTCCCAGAGCTGGCGCACTGCCTGGATTTACAAGGCAGACACTTAATATTGGAAGGATGTGGGGAAGGAAAGGAGGGAGGGAGAGGGAGGGAGGGAGGGAGGGAGAGGGAGGGAGGGAGGGAGGGGGAGGGAGGGAGGGAGGGACGGGGGGAGGGAGGGAGGAAGGAAGGAAGGAAGGAAGGAAGGAAGGAAGGAAGGAAGGAAGGAAGGAAGGAAGGAAGGAATTAGAGACATATTTTACCCTGATAAGGATTCTCAAAAAATAACCAAATCCCCCCAAACTAGAGTGTGGGTGTTTGGCTATGTCACCCTAAGCTGCTGTCTAATTAAGACCATATGGGGGCTGGGTGTGGTGGCCCATGCCTGTAATCCCAACACTTTGGAAGACCGAGGCAGGAGGATCACTTGAGCCCAGGAGTTTGAGACCAGCCTGGGCAACATAGTGGGACTCTGCCTTTACAAAAAAAAAAAATTAGCTAGGCCTGGTGGCATGCACCTGTGATCCCAGCTACTTGGGAGGCTCAGGCTGGAAGATCTCTTGAACCTGGGAGGTCAAGGCTTCAGGGAGCCATGATCACACCACTGCACTCCAGCCTGAGTAACACAGCGAGACCCTGTCTCTAAAAACTAAATAAATAAATGTTTAAAAAAAAAAGAGAGAGAGAGAGACCATATGTGCCCGGCCATGGGCATGTTCTTTGTTCCCTCTCCCAAGAATGCTCTTTCCAGCTGGGCGCGGTGGCTCAAGCCTGTAATTCCAGCACTTTGGGAGGCGGACTCACGAGGTCAGGAGATCGAGACCATCCTGGCAAACACGGTGAAACCCCGTCTCTACTAAAAATACAAAAAAATTAGCCAGGTGTGGTGGCGGGCGCCTGTAGTCCTAGCTACTCGGGAGACTGAGGCAGGAGAATGGCGTGAACCCGGGGGGCGGAGCTTGCAGTGAGCAGAGATCGCACCACTGCACTCCAGCCTGGTCGATAGAGTGAGACTCCGTCTCAAAAAAGGAAAAAAGAAAGCTCTTTCCTTACTCTTCATCTCATAGCATGTTGCTTATACCTCAATCTAGTATTTTTTTCATCTACAGTGGACTTAACTGCTTCCAAGTTTGCCTTCCCCATGAGATGTAGACTCCTGGCAGGAAGAGATCTCGTCCTTCTCAAAAGTGTGTTCCTCAGCCTGCGCCACTTCTGCTCTACACAAAAGCTGCTGCCTGGGGGGCCTTAGCACAGGCCCATCCACTCTTACCTGAAGCCTGGACTATCTTTCTACTTCCACCCTCGCCTCTCACACTCAGCCAGGCTGGGACTCCCAGATTCAGCAAGTGAAAATACAGGATGCACAATTAAATTTGAATTCCAGATAAACAACAAATAACTTTTTTTAGTGTAAGTATATGCCATGCAATGTTTGGAACATTTTTTTTTTGTTTGTTTTTTTGAGCTAGGGTCTTACTCTGTTGCCCAGGCTAAAGTGCAGTGGCGCAATCACAGCTCACCGCAGCCTGGACCTCCCCGGCCTCAAGCAATTATCCCAGCTCAGCCTCCTGAGTAGCTGGAACAACAGGCGCATGCCACCACACTTGGCTAATTTTTTTTATTTTTTGTAGAGATGGGATCTTGCTACATTACCCAGGCTGGTCTTGAACTACTGAACTCAAGCAGTCCTCCTGCCTTGGCCTCTCAAAGTGCTGGGATTATAGGCATGAGCCACCATGCCCAGTGTCCACCCTTATTCTGAAAAAAGCATTTGCTGTTTATCTGAAATGTAAATTTAATTGGACATCTCATATTTATCTGGCAGCCCTAATCCAAGGCCTCACAGGTAGCAGATAAGCTGTGAGTGAAGAAGGTGGGTGGTGGGATGGGAAGGGGATGCTGAGATAAATGGCTCTGCTCTGCACAGTCCTAAGGCTTCAGAAAGCATGGAATGAGCAGTTACCAGGTGATCGGGGGCGGGGGGGTTCTCTCCGTCTCTCCCAACCCTCAGACTTTCCCCATTCCCTGTGAATAGCTCCTCAGTGCACCACCAGAGTTCTAAGTACCCGTCCTTAATGCCATGAGTCACCCCAAAGGGACAATGAACCTTCTCCAAGGACAAGCCTCAGGCTCTTGGCTCCGTCCTGCTTGATGTTCTCAGGGCTGCTGTGTGCTTGAGACTGTTCATTTCCAAGGATCTACTGAGAGCTTCACATGCAGGGCAGTTAGGTCCAAGCAGAAGCTTTGAAGATAATAACCAGAGAAATGTTCTGCTTCAGATCTTAGAATCTGGGAGGGGGTGGGGAGTATGGGGGTGAGGGAGTGGGGAAGGGCTGTGCTGATGTGGAAGCTGCTGTGGAGAGAAATGGAAAAACCGAAGAGTATGGGGTTTCTGTTCAGATGACAGAGCACCCTTCAAGTACTTCCTGGCCTCATGGTTGCAGAGCATGAAGGGCAGGGTGCAGGTGTCCATTTCCCTGTGTGCCCTCAGAGGGAGAAACAGAGGGTCCGTGTGCTGTTCCGAATGAAATTGGATCTGCACATACCCTGGGGCCCTCAATTCACGACCAGAGAGGGTCAGGGACCGCTTGGGATCGCTTGCACGTGGTTCCCAGGCTGTGTGACAGAGGTAGGAACCCAAGGCCGCCTGGTGGGTACCTGGCCTTTGGGAACAAAGGAAAACATCTGAAGAGGGAGAGATAAGGGAGGGGAAGTACAGGGAGACCCACGCTGGGGTGCAGGGAACCAGCTTGTACAGGGGGGAACCAAGGGTCTCTCAAAGGGGTCAAAGGGGGGTAGAGGCCTCCTGTTGTTACCCGAATAGACCCCCAAATGCTGCCCAAATAGTACTGGGTGTGAATGTATGATTCACGATCTAAACTGGTTTAGCTCAGCAGTTCTTTTTTTTTGAGACAGGGTCTCACTCTGCCACCCATGCTGGAGTGCAGTGGTGCAATCATAGCTCACTGCAGCCATGACCTGCCAGGCTCAAGTGATCCTCCCACCTCAGCCTCCTGAATAGCTGGAACTACAGGCACTCCATCACACCTGGCTAGTTCTTCACTGGGGGTTCACAGGGGGTCTGTGAACACTTGCCACTGTAAGTAAAATTGTATGTATCTGCTCTTTTCCTGGGGAGAGGGCTTCCATTAGATTCACGGAGCGGTCTGTGGCCCCCAGGAGGCTTAGAATCATGAGTTGGTGAAACCCAGGGAGCGGCTCCCTGGAGATGGGCCTGGTGAGCCTGGGACTTTCAGGGTCAGCCAAAAAGGAAAGGAGCAAAACATGTCTGAGAGCTGCCGCTGGGCCGCACCCCAGCTCCGTGCGGCTCCCACCCTGCCCCCGGGGACAGCTTCAGAGAGGAGTCTGAGGCCTACCTGGCTCTGAATACACTGGCAGGGACTGGGCACAGGGAGCTCACCACAGAGTGACGCCAAGTGAGGGAAGCCACAAAGTAACATCAGGAAGTGGGTCTCCAGCCCCTAGACCCCCCCCAGCCATGCAGCCCAACATCCCTGCGACCTGGCAACACCAGGCAACTCACCAGGCAACTCAGTGTTGGGAGAAAAGTGGATTCACTCATTCATTCCTCTTAACAACCCTACTGGGCAGGCACTATTCGAACCTTCACAGTACAGATGAGAAAAGCAAGCCTAGAGAAGTGAAGGAGCCTGTCCGGAGGTACGTGGTGACAGCCAGTAACCAGTCCCAGGCAATGTGTCCCCGGTACCTAAACTCTAAGCTGCTCTCTTACACAACCCCTCAGAGACATGAGTTCTGAGGTACACCAGTGACCAGAGATGGAGTTAGCAACTCCCTTTGTTCTACCTCTATAGGATCCGCCATACCAAAATCAGCGACCTGATAAATAAACAAGGCTTTTCAAAATGAACGCCACTAAAACTCATCACAGCAGGTAAAATGCATTTGTAAAGATGCTATGCTTGACTCCTAAGTTAATTTTCAAAGAACTATTCCAACCCCTTCCCAAACTGCATCTACAGCTCAGCAATGACCCACATGGACAAGCCTGGCCAAGCGCGTGGCCATTGCTAAGCTAGAGCCAGCACACTGCACTAGCTGCTCCCTGCTTGCGCATCCTCTTTCCACATTCAGGGAATGAGCCCTCCAGGCAAGGGAGGTGGTGGTGGGGGAACAGCATTCCTTTCTCCTGAGATTCTGCAATGCAGGAAGGGGTGGGGGATCATAACGGAAGAGGGGGAAGAAAAGTTCTGATTTGGAAGTTTCCACCGGCTTTCAGGCCCCTTCCAGTTCATCAATGAGTCCTTTCAGGGTTCGCTCTCCCCAACTGAGTTATCACTTCCTGTCCAGCACACTGTACCCATTGATGGGGTATCAGCAAACCCCACCAGATTACACCAAACCTAAGGAGACTGGTTTGAGGAGGGAAGAGGAAGAAGGCTGGAGAGTAAGAAGTAGCTTTCAATCCCATATTCAATGGGATATTCAATCCCATATTGTTGGATTAAGAGAGAATTTGTAATACAGGAAGCTAGCTCACCCTTGGCTTGTCTCATAGGTAGGGCAATGAGGACAACGAGATAGAATCAGGTATTGGGGGCAAGCACACGGTGCCAAAGATGACCTCTCCAAGATGACTGACAACCAAAGGCCTGCCAAGAAAGGAGTGGACCCTGGCTGTGAGGGTAGAAGTGGGTGTCTCTTTGTGTTTTTATTAGCCTAAACCAGGCTCACAGCCCCAAGAGGAATCTAGAACATCTTGGCTCTACCTGAAAGGGCTGCTGCTCAACTCACGACTGATTCTCCCTTCTCTAATATTTGCCTGTGATCCACAGAGGTGGGCTCCCTAGTCGCCATGTCTGTGCTAAAAGACCCTCAACTCCCGGCCATACTGATTGGTCCAGAGAGGGCACCTGACCCAAACCAGACCAATCAGAATCGTCCCTGGGATTTTTCAACTTGGAACTGGGAAAGAGTCAATCTCCCCTCTGTTGGGAGCCAAAAGATACAAAATTCTAGAGCTGTTGACAGTCATGTTCCTTGGGGTGTGAGGTAACAGAAGTTGAGGGCAGTGCCAGAGGGAAGCAGAGACAAGACAGAGGGAGAGCAGATCCTGGTTTCAGGTATTCCTAAAGGCCTCTGCCTCACTGCTCTTCTCACCATGTGGTCGGCTGCACAAGCTTCCCTGGTCCCTCCTTCCAATCACATCTCCTTTGTGCCTAAGCCAGTGCAAGTGTAAAACTATCACTTGCAACCCAAAGAGGTCTGACTAAATTAGTTGGCACCAAGGGGGTGTCTGCAGGGGTAGCTGTGGGACCCATACTACCATCCCCCTTGTGAACATGCCTATGTGTCTTGGAGACACACACCTATCACGTACACGTACAAACTGGGTGGCAAGTGCCTCATTCAGTTAAACAGACACCGTGGTATGTATGCATAGTTTGTGCCTGTAGTTGAAAAAAATGCTTATTTTCTGTTTCGGTCTTCCCTGTATGTTTGCTTTTCTTAGGCTGCAATGATGTGGTGGCTTCTGTCTCACCCTGGATGTTTACAGACACACGTCTGGTCAGGCACACAGCACCTCCCACCATCCTCCTGCCTCTCCACCACAGTTTCCTACCCTGCAGGCAAGAGAGGGTGACAAAGCATGACTGTTAAGATCATTGGAGGAGGCCAACAAAGCTCCGAGTGTCTGCCTGCAGTATGCAAGATTGAGACAAGCCCAGCTCCACCTTCGAGCTTCCCTCCTCTGTCCCTCTGCTCCCACCTGGCCTCTGACCCTGACAGCTAGGTTGGGGGCTCCCTGGATAAGCGAGGGTATGAGAGAGGCCAGCCCACCAGACTCGGGCCACTGTCTGAGCTCTCACCAACTTACCTGCAGGTCAAAGAACTTGCTGTACCTCCGGTAGATGGTCTGGGAGGTAGAGTCAGACCAGGTCACATTGATGATGTATACCTGTGGGAAAAAGGTAGGAGCAGGTGAGCAAGGCTGGATTTCAAGCTGTCTGTGCCAGGTATCATGTAACATGACTGCAGGTGTTCCAATGGCCAGGACCACTCTTTTTCTCATCTCATCTGTCCCTAGGGGATAGCACAGCATCAGCTACCATGTAGATGTCTAAACACACACACACACACACACACACACACATATACACATACACACACGTACACCCCCAGAGGGATATTTCATCAAATGCCAACAATGATCATCTTAGGAAAGTAGGATCAGAATGAGTGGTTTTAATTTCCTTCTTTTTTATTTGTATATATTTCATACAATAAACATAAAATTGAGGTCATTACATTTTTGTTTGTTTGTTTGTTTTTGAGACACAGTCTCATTCTGTCACCCAGGCTACAGTGCAATGGCATGATCTTGGTTTACCACAACCTCCGCCTCCCCGGTTCAAGCGATTCTCCTGGCTGAGCCTCCCAAGTAGCTAGGATTACAGGCGCCTGCCACCATGCCCGGCTAATTTTTGTATTTTTAGTAGAGACAGGGTTTTGCCATGTTGGCCAGGCTGGTCTTGAACTCCTGACCTCAGATGATCCACCTGCCTTGCCCTCCCAAAGTGCTGGGATTACAGGCATGAGCCACCACGCCTGGCCTTTTTAGATAGCTAATTTCCACTGGTTCACAACTTTAGAGTGAATGAGATTCTACAAGAGGCCTTCCGAAATTGCAGGTGGACCCCGCTCTCTGAAATTCTGCAGACATGGGTTTTGAGGGCTTGGACGTTTACACTTTTAATAAACCCCAGCTTATTTTGCTGCAGTGGATCCTCAGAACTCACTCTGAAAAGCCCTTCAGGAGACCAGAAGCGCTCAGAGATGTGTGATTCATCTCAGCATCCCTGTCTTTGCTCAGTGCCTGGCACAGAGCAGGTGCTCAGAAAACACTTTGCTATGTTGAACAAACACACTGGTCTCCTGGATGAGAAATGGATTTGAAGAAGAGGCGTTAGCACGTGGGAGACTGGAAACCTTTTCTCTTTGGGAGCCTCACAATGAAGGCATTTCGGGGCCAGGCTGTCACCCCAGTTCCCAAGTCTCCATCAGGCTCTGCAAGAGCTCATGCCACTCTGGAAGGCTGAACTCACTTAGGAATCCCTGGAGAAGGAGAGAAAGCCCCTGGTCCACACAATCTGGCCTGCTCTTCCCACTATTTCTGTCTCACCTGGGAGAGGCCTGAGTCACAGGAATGGGTGCCCTTCCACAGCCTCAGGGCTATTCTGTTGAACTTCTCCCTGGAAGGGACACCTGCAGGGGTGTCTCCAGGAGGACAGGTAAGGGAGGGCACTGATAAGACACAGGTGAGACCTCTGCCTCCCTTCCTCCCTCAGGAGAGAGGCAGTGACTGTAGGTCCCGAATGGTGGTTCCCAGGCCAGGGCGCCCTTTAGGATCACCTGGGGCCAGGGGCGGGCTTCATAAAAACTCAGATTCCAGGGACTCTGTCTAGTCACTCTGTCCTGTAGGCCTGTGGGGGTGGGGCTGGGGGGACTCTACCAGTAAGAACAAAATAGCCAGTGAGGCCAGGGATCTGGGCCATGATGAGAAGGAGGAACGTCAGCAAAGAGAAATGACATTTAGACACCTTGCCATCAGACTGGCCCAACTCCCCGATGCCCGGAACAGGGTTTGCAACAGGCGTGGTGAGGCTTTGTGCTTGGCTGCTCAGGTAATACACAAGAAAATGAACTGAATCCAGTCTCTTCTCCCTTCCTATCTCTATGACACAGAGGCAGCCTCATGCCATGGCGAGATTTTCTGAAACACAACCAAGGAGAGGGCCATAAAACCAAAGCAAACAGGCCTGAGTGCTGCCACCCAGAGATGGGGCATTTATGACATGTGACCCTGATACAGAACATAAGGTAAAAGGCCACCCCTATCTTCATCAGCTCAAAATAGACTATTGGCTATTATCATAATAAATGGGTGTATGCTTTGCTTTATATCATATGTAAACAGGTATCACATGATACATTGTAAAACCATTTTGATAACTTAATGTTACCTAATGTTTGGGCAACTAAATGTTGCTGGATACCAGTACAGCATAAAGCATTTATATGCATTAGCTCATTTAATCTTCAGCCCAATGAGGTAGCTACCACTGTTATTCCCATATTGTACAAGAAGAAGGTGAGGCTCAGAGAAGCTAAGTAACTTGCCTGAAGTTACACAGCTAATAAATTACAGGGCAAAAATTTGAACCCAGGTCTAGCTGAGTTCTAATACCTATGCTCTTAACTGCACTGGACTACCTCCCTGTATGTAAATTTATCTAAACTGAACTACTTTGATCAGGACTGAATGACATGGTCAACCAAAAAGTATCTGAAACAAGTCTCAATCAATTTAGCAAGTGTATTTTGCCAAAGTGAAGGACACACCTGCGATACAGCTTCAGGAGGTCCTGATGACACGTGCCCGAGGTGGCTGGGGTACAGCCTGCTTTATACATTTTAGGGAAATACATCAATCAATACATATAAGATTTACATTGGTTCCATCTAGAAGGGCAAGACAACTCTAAGTAAGGGACGACGGGCTTCCAGGTTATAGGTGGATTTAAATATACTCTGATTGGCAATTGGTTGAAAGAGTTACTACCACTAGAAAGGAGTGTCTGGGTTAAGATAAGCATTCGTGGAGATCAAGGTTTTATCATGCACACGAAGCTTCCAGGCCGCAGGCTTCAGAGAGTACAGATTGTAAATGCTTCTCATCAGACCTAAGGTCTGCATTGATATTGATGCTGGGGGAGTGTAATGAAGCATGTCTGATCCCCACTTCCCGTCATGGCCTGAACCCGTCCTTTAGGTTCAATGTTAGGGTGCCTGGGCTGAGGAGGGAGTGCATTCAAATGGTTGCAGGGGGCCTTCAAATTGTATTTTTGGTTGATACCATCTTTTTTTTTTTTTTTTTTTTTTTTTGAGACAGAGTCTCTCTCTGTCACCCCGGCTGGAGTGCAGTGGCGCGATCTCGGCTCATTGTGACCTCCGCCTCCTGGGTTCACACCATTCTCCTGTCTCAGCCTCCCGAGTAGCTGGGACTACAGGCGCCTGCCACCACGCCCGGCTAATTTTTTGTATTTTTTAGTAGAGACAGGGTTTCACTGTGTTAGCCAGGATGGTCTCCATCTCCTGACCTCGTGATCTGCCCACCTTGGCCTCCCAAAGTGCTGGGATTACAGGCGTGAGCCACCGCATCCGGTCGGTTGACACCATCTTTTTAAATAAAGGTGTGGGTGGTCTGAGAAGCCTGCGGTGCCCTTGCTGAGGGAGTGCGCCTAGAGGAACATGCAGGAACAAAGGCGACTCTGAGAGCCTGAGACCAAGAAGACACAGAACTGGGGGCCCAGACAGAAGCAAATGGTTAGGAATGCTACAAAACTGACTGATGCCGAGGACCCCCTCAAACTCAATGCTGTGGGATTTTCCTGGGGTTTATAACCTACCCGGGTCTGCCTGCTGACTCCCAGCTCCATCTCCCCTCCCACCTTCATCTCTGCTTCCCACAGGTCCTGGGGCAGGAGCAGAGGCTGAGCCTGCACCAGGTGCTCTCTCTCTGACCTCCACCCCAGGAGCTAAATGTGAGGAGGGCCCAAGTGGCCAATCCGCCCCTGGAGAGAGGGCTGCACTCACCTGCAGCGCATTAGACATCAGCCTTTCTCTGGAACCAACCAAGCGGAGCCCAGGGGAAGGGCTTAACTGAGGCTTAACACACGTCCTCCATCCCACTAGCAATTAGGCTTCCCTTCACCTCCCAGAGAGAATCAATCACAGGCTCACAGCCCCTGGCAGCTGGGAGGATCCAGGGAGGCCTCTCCTTGAGCAGAGGAGAAACCCAGGTGGTGATTTGCCAAGGAAGGGGCATGGCCAGGTAGGAACCAGCAGACTCTGGAGTCAGCCACACATGGGGGCAGCACCCTCCCAGCACCCTCCTTACTGGCTGCAAGACCCCAGCCCAGCCGCTCAGGCCTTCAGACTCCTCCTCTATACAAAGGACACAACCTTCAGGGCTGCCAGGACTGATGCAAACACGGTTATCACTGGAGTGTGCTCACTCCCATTGGTGGCAGAGCCGGGACAGGAACCCAGATGTCCCACTTCCCAGCCTAGCCTAGGGCTACTCTGCACGTGACTAGAGCATCCCCCCTCAGAAAAGTCCTTTGCCCTCTACTCTTCAGAAATGGTGAAATTTGGCAGGGCTGGTGGCTCGTGCCTGTAATCCCAGCACTTTGGGAGGCAGAGGCAGGAGGATCACTTGAGCCCAGGAGTTTGCGACTGGCCTGGACAACATAGTGAGGCTCTGCCTCTATTTTAAAAAATAAAAGGGCAGGATGCAGTGGCTCCTGCCTGTAATCCCAGCACTTTGGGAAACCAAGGCAGGAGGATCGCTAGAGCCCGGGAGTTCGAGATTGGCTTGGACAACATAGTGAGGCTCTGTCTCTATTTTAAAAATAAAAGTTGAAAATTCACATGAAGTCATCTCTGTTTAACGCTTGGTCTAAAATCATACTAAAGGTACACCTCGCTGGAGAGCCAGCCAGAGGGAGGGAAGAGCTGACAGAGAGCTGTCCCTGTGGCCTTGTCAGCCATGGCTGCCTGGCTAGGACATAGCCATGCTTCCCCCCAAAAAGCAGTTCTTCCCTTGTTTGGCAAAGGATTGTTCCTGCTAGCATCTTGCGCCCCACTTTCTATGCCCTGAGCAGCCATGAATGTGACTCAGTGTGAAGGGTGGGGAAGCGAGCCCCCATTCCCAGGTTCTCCCAAACTTCGGGGATTTGCCAGAGGCCCTCCAGCCTACCCCACTGGACAGGCTAAATCTTGGGTTGAGGAAATGGCAAGAGACCTCCCTGGAGATAAGCCCAGAGATACGAGGACAATCTCCAGACCCCCCTCTCTCATCTGCTTTCTTCCAAACCTTGGACATCCTAGATGATCACTCCAGACAGGTGATGTACACAAAAAATTCCAGCCCAGCCCATGCCTAGCTCCCTACCTCAACACCAGGGCTTCTTAAGTCTCCCTGAACTGGCCTTGCCAGCACTGGAAACTTCAGAGAAAAACCGCAGAGAAAGAACAGGTGACAGGGAAGGGGGACAGGGCAGAGGTCATCCAAGAAAGCCAGCTCTGTTTACAAGCCTGCATCTGGGGCCCAGATAGACTCTCCTCCGGCCTCAGGAGCAGTCAGGATAACATTACCCGGCAGCTGGGTCTCAAGAAAAGTTTGGCAATTAAACACCCTGCTTCCAAATGCTTTACTTGGGGTTACGTTTCACGGGTGGAGTTTCTCTTCCTTCTGGATTTTAAAAACCCATGGATTCTATTTCCCCTGTCTCCAGCCATTTCAGGCAGATGGTAGGCGTCTATGAAGGCTCGCGAGAGACTAGCAACTGCTTCCAGCTTCCCCTGGGTCAGCCCAGACTGAGGGGACCCAGGGGCTCAGGCCCTCGCAACTGCTCACCCTTGATGGAGGAGTGGAATCATCACCACAGACACCGCGTGGAAGCTCTCGCTACACACCCAGCACAATGCTCTGGCCCAACCAGTCCCACCCATCCGGAGGTCATCTTGGGTTGCCTTCTGTCTGCTCAGCTCACAAGGCCCACCAATGTCTGAGACTTCCAAAATCGCCTTCCCAGTGGGTGCTTCTGTCCTCTATTAGCCTTGCTCCTTTCAACAAGAAAATGGCCTTGATGCAAACCAGACTTACCACGCAGCTCCAGAGCACTGAGAATGAAGCCCAGCCCGGTTTCTGTGGAGGGATGTCCACGATTTGATCTGGTCTGGGACCAATTAGCAACTGCAAATGTACAGCCCAACCATTCCTAGAAGGCCTAGGACCCGCCTTGTGTTTAATTAGAAAGTGCTGGTAAGTACCTGTTGCCCCCTTGGCTACAAAATGTACAATGAGAGGCAAGGAGTTAGGAGCTATGGAGGGAACTGCATGTCTCCGTGGTACTGTGGGCCTTACTTTCCCTGGACTCCTACCAGCTGCCCCTGGCCCCAGGCCCCAGGCCAAACAGAAACTCAATGGCAATCTTCCTTCACCTGCTCACATGACCATGGGGCTGGGATCAGCTGGCTGCACTAGGGCCACTGTATACAGTTGGGCAAGTTGTTCACTGCCCAGTGGTTGCCTGGTCAAGTGGACAAGTAGGTGTGAAATGTAACCTATACTTCACACCCCAAACTGTGCACCCTGGCTCAGGACTGCAGCCACACCGAGAAAAGCACACCTTATTCTAATGTACACACACCGTGTTCCCTGGGTGGGCTGTCAATGCTCCCTAGGGTCCTTGAGGGCATACGATCTCTTCAGGATCCCCAGCTCTTTAACTTACCCAAATCTTTGGAGTCTGGGGATGCAGGAATAGCTAACGTTTGGGACTGACTGCTAAAGCATATGGTACCAGAAATCAAAATGAACACGATCAAGCAGCCAGAAAAAGGGAGTTCACATGTGGGGACACAATCACTGCTCTGGCTTCCTGGGGGAGTTCATCATTGTCAGGCTCTTACCCAAGAAGATGTCGCCAGCCTGTCTAAGGTACTAATAGGCTCTAACTTTCCATTCAAAGCACCCTATGTACAAAGTTCTATCATGGGGGGTTGGTAGGAAGGAGGCACATATACTCCGAATTAGTCCAGGCTGGTCCCCTAGATGCAGACCACCCAGCACAGCAGAGGACTCCAGGGCTGCTGCTCCCCATGCGAGTGCCTACACCAAATGCCAGCCCCGTGCCCCATCTCCTCCCTGCTGTGGCCCACTGCACCCCACTGGGAAGCAGTAAAGGCCCTGGTGTTAAAGAACCCCCCCCTTTTTTTGATACAGGGTCTGGCTCTGTCACCCAAGGTGGAGTGCAGTGGCATGATCTCAGCTCACTGCAACCTCTATCTCCTGGGTTCAAGCGATTCTGCTGCTTCAGCCTCCTGAGTAGCTGGGATTGCAGGTGCACACCATCATGCCTGGCTAATTTTTGTATTTTTAGTAGAGACAGGGCTTTACCATGTTGCCCAGGCTGGTTTGTAACTCCTGGTCTCCAGTGATCCGCCCACCTCAGCCTCCCAAAGTACTGGCATTACAGGTGTGAGCCACCGTGCCCGGCCTAAAGACCCCTCTTGACATGGCTGCACCCAGATAAAAATCTCTCCAGAGTTCCGACATCTGATCTGGGCCCCCACTAGCCTAACGAGTCTGTGACCATTCCTTGTGGTGCTCATAGTATGCTTTCCACGATTAGTCAATTATTATATCTGCCTTCCTTTGCTAATTGTTGGCTCAGAACACCCAGCTTGACACAGGCTGTGTTGGTCTCTATTTAACACGGGTGAGTCGATCTTCCTCCTGGGTCTCCCTATCCGCAGAAACTATCTTCCTCTTCTCCCGCGAGGCTCACTAGGCCTGCCAGTCTGCTGGACACACTGAGATAATGACTGGCTGATCTAATGCCAAACGAATTCACTGACTCTGAAATGCCAAAGAGGTGGCTAGTGGCAACACTTGGAGACTGTCCCCATTCCCAGAAGCAAATCCCTGGTGGCCTAGGAGCAGAGTACAAACACATCTTTGCCAACCCAAAACCCTGTCAGCAAAATCACGTTCAACAGCCTGTGGCCACTTGGCTAAGGTTTCTGAGCTCAGCCTGAGAATGATGAGGACCCTCAGGGTAGCGCCCTATTAAAATTCCAACATCTCCTCTAGAGTGGGTGTTCATTCTTAGGGTGGGGAGAGAGGCAAAGCTGCAGATTCGGGGAACAACCACCACTTAGAAGCCTGGATGTGGTGGAGGGTGACCTCCATGGTGGTGTGCACTCACAGGTTGACTATAGGGCTAATGACCAGGCAGCAGAACTTTTCTAGTCCTGAGACCATCGGATACCAGGACTTTGTATTCAGAAGCAGTCACAGTAAACGCAGCAGAAGCGAACCCCAGAAGGGCTCTGGGAGTTGGAGGGCATGTAATGTGCTAAGAGAAGGCTCCTTCCAGAACCACACATCCACCAGTCGCCTCCAAAACACAGAAGCTTCCACTGCAGACCTGGGCCAGATGGACCTTCTCTGGGGAAAAGGGGTTTTAAAAGAGACTCAGAGGAAGGGACATTGGCAAATGCCCTCTACAGTAGGGAGCATCATTCGAGAGTGTGTAGCAGGTACCCATCACACCCAGTGCCTGCCTTTGTTTGCAGGAATCATGGGTCTCTTTTATTCCTTCCTTCCATGGGCCTCCCTCCCTCCCTCCCTCCTTCCCTCCTTCCCTCCTTCCCTCCTTCCCTCCTTCCCTCCTTCCCTCCTTCCCTCCTTCCCTCCTTCCCTCCCTCCTTCCTTCCTTCCTTCCTTCCTTCCTTCCTTCCTTCCTTCCTTCCTTCCTTCCTTCCTTCCTTCCTTCCTTCCAGAGAGAGTCTCGCTCTGTCGTCCAGGCTGGAGTGCACTGGCGCCATCTCAGCTCACTGAGACCTCTACCCCCTGGGTTCAAGCGATTCTCCAGCCTCGGCCTCCCAAGAAGCTCGGATTACAGGAGTGTGTCATCACACCAGGCTTTTTTTGTTTTTCCTTTCTTTCTTTTTAGTATTTTAGTAGAGACAGGTTTCAGCATGTTGGCCAGGCTGGTCTTGAACTCCTGATCTCAGGTGATCCACCCGCCTCAGCCTCCCAAAGTGCTGGGATTACAGGCATGAGCCACCTCATCTGGCCCCACTATTTATTTAAATGGGAGGGTAATGAATAGGTGAGATGGTCTGGAGGAAGCCTCCCTACTGGTGGAGCCTCTATTTATTACCCTGCAGAATTGAGATCACAGTCGTTACCTTTTGGAGGCTATTGTGAGGATTCAGGGAGCTGACCCTGTGTCTCCTTGTTAGAACAGAAGCCTCCTGAAGGTGGATCGTGGCATCCTAGTGCCCAGCACCGCACTTGACACCTAAGAGATGCTCACTTACTGTTTCCTTCATCAGTGAAAGAACAAAGCAACCAACAAATACCCAGTGAATGCTGACCTTGCACCTGGTTTCGAGACAAGCTAAAGAGAAGATGAGGCAAAGCATCCAACCTCCAGCCTGTAAGCCTGTAAGCCTTACACCCTCCAGGCTGTAAGCCTCCAGCCCAGCAGGGGCAGCGGAACTCACACTGACAAATCACGGAGCGAACAGTGCAAGATGTGAGTAATGGAGTGCCAAGAAGTGAGCCTCAGAAGGGACCAGAGGCCGTCTTGGCTTCACAGAGGAGGAAAATGACTTGAAATTCAAATCTATCCACTTGATGGATTTGAATTTCAATCCACACATGTCCCTGCTATGTGGGCTTAGGCAAGTGTCTTAGACCCTCTGAGTGAGGGTTTCCTTTGCTGCGAAGTGTGGTTTCTAATGGGAGCGTCCCATTAAATGTGATGATACACATGGGGCACTCAGTACAGGGCCTGGCAATGTGCAAAGTGGCCCAATGAATGTGGGCTATTTAGACACCCAGGAAGGGAACTGACTTCTTCCCATTTGCCGTGAGACTTGGATCACGACGTTAGGACTAGAAATAGGAGGGGAGCAGAAGTAGGGCACGGGGACATGGACACACACACACAGGGACACACACACGGACACACACACACAGGGACACACACACACACGGACACACACAGGGACACGCACACACGGACACACACACAGGGACACACACACACAGGGACACATACACATGGACATAGGCGCACACACACACACACACACACGGCAGTGGTGGAACCACTACTAATACCAAGGCAGCCTGGGAGAGCAGAGGAGCAAAAAATAGCTCTGCTGCCCAGAGCTAGGAAAACAATGACAGTCCCCAGGAGCCTCCGCTGAAAGGATGAACGTGCTGTGGCTGGCCCCTCTGGGGCTGGACGCTTTTTCTTTTCTTCATGTTTCCTGGAGGGGAAATGAGTGTATAAACTAGGAACTCCCAGGATTCACAATCTTACATGGGCCTTTCAAAAGTTAGGCAGTCACAGCTCTGTCCTTACAGCCCCCAGAACGAGAAGAAAAACAGCTCAAAGAGTCAGCTCTGCCAAACCTTACATGCACAAAACAATGGGATTGATTGATCAGGAGTAACAGAAACACTAATGGCCATGCCAATGTACTGAGTGCTGACTATGTTCCAGGCATTGCTAAGCACTTTGTTCGAATTATCTCACTTACTCTTTTACAATAATCCTATGAGAAAAGTGTTGTTATCATCTCCAGTTCATAAGTGAAGAGACAAGGGCCCAGAGAGGTAACTGGTCTACTGGAGGTCATCATAGTTGTAGCAAGTAATGAAGCTCAGATTCAAATGTAGCCATTCACTCTATATCCTGAACACTTTGTCCTCTTTAATAATGACGGCAGACTGCCTGGAGCAAAACAGGGTCCCTGCCACAAGATTTGCCTCGGTGGTTTAATCAGCTCTGTCAATTGGTGACAGAGACAATGATCTATCTGTCAATACTGAGGCCGCCCATGAGGCAGGTGGCTAGGGATCCTTGCGTGGGGCTCAGCATTCTATTTTGTACAGCTTAAACTCAATCAGATCAGTGTCATGAAAAGTTATTATTCTCTCTGAGCCTCCACACCCCATCCATAAAATAGTGTTAAGAATACCTGCCTCACAGTGAAGACTAATGAGAACACAAGAACAAACACAGTGCCTGGGACACTGTAGGTGCTTAATAAATGTGACTTCCCTTCCCCTGCAAAGTGACTAGCACAGTCTTTTGCACTCAATGAATTTTAGTCTCTTTCCCTAGAAGATTCTGGGGCACCAATAAGTGCTGAGCCTAGAAAGGAGCCCACTTTGCAATCACAGAGTTCTGGGCATGTCCCCACTGGGATGTTCTCCAGAGTACCTAAGAGCATGTGGTTGGACCTTTGTACCTTTCTCCTTCCAATTCTGCCACCACCCTCTGGTCCCAAGCCAGCTTGGCAGAGCAAACACATCTGACCATCTCGAGCCAGGAGGCACTCCAATGGAGAGGCCCAGCAGTGGGCAGCGGACATCTTGGGTAATGCCCAGGAGCCCAGAGAGGGCGACGGTGTGTCTAGGCTGGGGTGATAAGGCTCACCTTGCAATGGAAATCAAGGGGAAAAGCTCAATGCTCACAGACATTCAGGAGCTAGAGTTCTAGAAATTAAAGCTAGAAATTAAATAAAGTCCTAGAAATTAAATGTGTCCTCTCCTGAGCCATCGAAAAAATTACACTCCTAGGCTTCCAAGGGGCTTGGAAACAACCCAGTGGGTCTAGGAAAGGGTCAGAAAAGGGGATTCTCATTCCACGCACTCCCAAAATCAATGACTGACCCAGGACTACTGACCCCGACACACACATCCTGAAAATGTGCCCCACTCCATCGTCACACCCTGGAGAGAATGGCAAAGGTTAACACACACAGCCTGGTTTCCTTTTCCCGGGAAACACAGCAGTCAGAGGCCGGCAGCCGCCTCCACACACAGCCTGCAGGGGAAATGACCCCTGGGCTTCCTCCCCACCATCTGACACACTCACACCTTCCTCTCTGCTGTGCTCAGCAAAGCTCAACTTCTGACACAAGGCAAATAGCTGTCATTAGGAATTTCGTTGCTTGAGAGAGACAAGAACAATCTTTTTGGAGAGCTTTTCGGCAATTTCTATCGCCAAACTTGCATTCCCTTTGACTCAGCAATTTGATCGCTAAGAATGTATTCACACAATTGTGTGTATGCATGTATGTGTGTGTATATATGTGTGTGTGTGTATGTATACAAAGATAAGGAATACTGAATGTTTATTGATAAAAAAGGTCAAATAAATTATGGTTCATATACCTACTAAAGATAAGGTGGACTTTTCTATACCATGGGAAAAGGTCCATAGTATATTGAGAAAAGAAGAAAAAGATTACAATGCTATGTATACCATATGATTAAATCTATCTGGGGGGTGAACTGTATGGGGGGAAGTTTGCATATGTGTGTGTCTATGCACACTAAAAAGAAAAAAAAACGCAACAAACTGATAATCATGGTTATTTGCACTGAATGAAAGAGAGGAGAAATGGGAATAGTTTTGCTTTCTACTTTTTCTTTTTAGAGACAGGGTCTCGCTCTGTTGCCCAGGTTGGAGTGCAGTGGCACAATCATAGCTTATAGGTCAATGCAGTCCTGACCTCCTGGGCTCAAGCAGTCCTCCCGCCTCAGCCTCCCCAGTAGCTGGGACTATTGGCATGTGCCACCATGCTTGGATAATTTTTATATTTTTCTGTAGAGATGGGGTCTTGCTATGTTGCCCAGACTGGTCTCAAACTCTGGGCCTCAAGCAATCCTCCCCCCTCAGCCTCCCAAAGTGCTGGGATTACAGGTGTGAGCCACCGTGCCCAGCCAACATTTCTATATTATTTCATTTCTTTTGAACATGTATAGCTTTCATAATTTCCATCTTAGAAAATAACTGAGTCCTCTTAGCCAGTCCTCTGGCTCATGCCAGCTCCTGGATGTTGTGCTGACATCCAGCATTTGCACATTCTTGTGGGCTGTAGGGAATTTCAGGTTCAATGCCGAGCTCTTGAAGCCAAGGTCTACAATCCTGGCTGTACATTACAATCACCTGGGGGGCTTTAAAACCACGACAGGATTTAAATCAGAATCTTGGAAGGTGGGGTAGGCACTGATAGTTTTAAGAGCTCCCCAGGTGGGTCTACGGGTTGTTCCAGGGTTGAGAACCACTAAGCTGAACCAACATCAAAAAGACCACTGGACTAGCTAAAACACACACACACACACACACGCGCGTGCGCGCACACTCTTTTAATAGGAAGAAGTATTACAGAGTAATTTGTTCTACTAAAAGTCAGCTCTGCCTTTAAGATATCTAGATAGGGAGTTTGTACCGGGTGCTTTTTCTCAAAGTTCTGCTTCCAGTTTTGGAATTCATCAGCTCAAAGTGGGGAAAACAAACAAGGAGACTCGGGTTCCTTCGTTCTGAGCTGTGGCTGTGCTGGGGCTTTCTTTGGCAGCCTGTGCCCACCCCATGTCTGCGGGCCTTCATCAGCGACTAAGGGGTCAGAGTCCAGCCCTTCTCGGCTCCAGGAGGAACAGCTGAAAGAACTAGAGGCACTCAGCCCAGAGGAGGTATTTAAGAGACATACAATAGCTGGTTTCAAATATTTAAAGGACTATGAAAATGTGAAGTTCAACTCCAGTTGTCCCTAAAGGCAGGCAGTGGATAACGAGTGCCAGTGATGGGGAAGCAGGTCTCTGACCAACGTCAGGAATAATTTTCCAATCATCAGAGTTGTCCAAGGACGGAAGGGGCTATCTTGTGAAGTAATGGGATTGCTGGGGCAAGGGACGAGTGACCACCTGTGACTGTGATGCTGGTAGATCCCCTCCCACTCAGCCCTCCAACTTCCAACTCCATGAGGCCAGAGACACTTACAAAGTCTTAAGCAAAATCCGCTGGGAATACAGCTCCTTTACCAAAAGAAGCTTTCTGCTCTCAACAAGTAATAGTCTGAGCACCGGCTGAGCGTCAGGCACTGCACTAGGTGCTAGAAATGAAGGCAGTAAGCTAGACGGGGTCTGTTGTCATGGAGCTGATATGGGAGGCAACAGATAACACATAAGATCATTTCTGACAGCCCCAATACAATGGGGTGCAGTGACTGAAACTGCAGGGAAGCAGCTGCTTTAGACGGTCAGGGGAGGCCTCCCTGGAGTGAGGATGTTTGAGCTGAGACCCAAAGGCAGAGGCAAAGTGCAGCAGACCAACTGGGGAGGTGAGGAGCTCTTCAGGCTGACTCAGTACAAAATGAGATGGACCTCAGATCATACACAAAAATTCACTTGAAATAGATGAGACCTCAATGTGAAAGATAAAACTATTAAAGTCTTACAAGAAAGCATAGCACAAATCTTCACGACCTTGAGTTAGTCAAGGGTTTCTAAGACATGACACCAAAACCACAGCTCAAAGACAAATAAACAAACTGGACTTCATCAAAATAAAAAACTTTTGTGTTTCAAAAGACATCAGCAAGACAGTAAAAGGACAATCCCCAGAATGGGGGAAAATATTTTTAAGTCATTTGCAAATATTCTAGACAAAGGACTTATATCTGGAATATAAAAGAACTCTTAGAAATTGTGGTATATATACGTATAATATATATAGTATATATCACATATATGTATAATATATATAGTATATATAACATATATATATGTATACACACACACACAGTGGAATATTATTCAACCTTAACAAAAGATATCCTGCCATTTGACAACATGAATGAACCTGGAGGACATTATGCTAAGTGAAATAAGCCAGATACAGAAAGAAAAATACTGGGCTGGGCATGGTGGCTCATGCCTCTAATCCCAGCACTTGGGGAGGCCGAGGTGGGCGGATCACGGAGTCAGGAGTTCGAGACCAGCCTAATCAACATTGTGAAACCCCGTCTCTACTAAAAATACAAAAAGTAGTCGGGTGTTGTGGCGCACACCTGTAATCCCAGTTATTCAGGAGGCTGAGGCAGGAGAATCGCTTGAACCCAGGAGGTGAAGGTTACAGTGAGCTGAGATTGCACCACTGCACTCCAGCCTGGGCGACAGAGTGAGACTCCATCTCAAAACAAAAAAAAAAAAAGAAAAAGAAAAACATTGTACGATCTCATATATGGATTCTAGAGCCAAATATATAGAAGCAGAGAAAAGAAGGGTGGTGATAGGGGTGAGGAGGCGGGGAAAATGGCAGACATTGGTCAAAGGATACAAATTTGCAGTATGTAGAGTGAATATGTCTGGACATCTAAGGTACAGCCTGAGGACTACCATCACTAATACTGTATTGCATACAGGAGGTATGCCAAGAGAGTAGATTTTAGTGCTCTTACCACACACACACACACAAAATAAAGAACTATGTAAGTTGATGGATGTGGTCATTTGCTTGACTGTAGTCATCATTTCATTATATATTGTATATTAAAACATCATGTCATATGAAATACATGCAACTTTTATTAAAAAAGAACTCTTACAACTCAATAATAAAAAGATATAATCCACTTTTAAAATGGGCAAAGGATCTGAATAGATTTTTCTCCAAAGAGGATGTACAAATGGCCAATAAGCACATGAAAAGATGCTCAAAGTCATTAGCAATTAGGGAAATGTAAGTCAAACCACAGTGAAATATCATTTCACATGCACTAGTACCTCAAGCTCGCAGATAATAAGTGATGGTGAGGATGTAGAGAAATTCACACCTGCATACACCGCAGGCAGGAATGTAAAACAGTGTAGCCACCTTGGAAAACAGTCTATCAGCTCCTCAGATGGTTAAACATAGCATCACCAAATGACTCAGCAATTCTATTCTGAGGCACCTACCCAAGAGAAATGAAAACTTACATCCACACAAAAACTTGTATGCAAACGTTCGTAGCAGCACTACATTATAAAATATTGTATATATTATGTAATGTTCTATAATAACTAAAACATGAAAGTAACTCAAATGTCCACTACATGAGGAACGGACAAATAAAATGTGACTTATCTATACAATAGAATATTATACTTTCTTTTTGAGACGGAGTCTTGCTCTGTCGCCCAGGCTGGAGTGCAGTGGTGTGATCTTGGCTCACTGCAACCTCCACCTCCCTGGTTCAAGCAATTCCTCTGCCTCAGCCTCCTGAGTAGCTGGGATTACAGGTGCGTGCCACCACACCTGGTTAATTTTTTTTTTTTTGTATTTTTAGTAGAGACGGGGTTTCACTATGTTGGCCAGACTGATCTTGAACTCCTGACCTCAGGCAATCCGCCCACCTCGGCCTCCCAAAGTGTTGGGATTACAGGCGTGAGCCACCATGCCTGGCCAATTATTATTATTATTTTTAAACTTTTATTTTAGGTTCAGGAGTACATGTGAAAGTTTGTTATACAGGTAAACTTATGTCATGGGAGTTTGTTGTCTAGATTATTTCATCACACAGGTATAAAGCCCAGTACCCAATAGTTGTCTTTTCCGCTCCTCCCCCTCCTCCACCCTCCACCCTCCATGAGGCCACACTGTCTGTTGTTTCCTTCTTTGTGTTCAGAAGTTCTTGTGCTCTGTCACCCCAACTGGCGTGCAGTGGCGCCATCCCGGCTCACGGCAACCTCTGCCTCCCAGGGTCAAGCAATTCTCCTGCCTCAGCTTCCCAAGTAGCTAGGATCACAGATGTGCACCACAACACCCGGCTAATTTTTGTATTTTTAGTAGAGACATGGTTTTGCCATGTTAGCCAGGCTGATCTTGAACTCCTGGCCTCGTGTGATTTGCCTGCCTTGGCCTTCCAAAGTGCTGGGATTACAGGTGTGAGCCACCATGCCCTACCTGTGTTCATAAGTTCTTATCATTTCGTTTCCACTTACAAGTGAGAACATGTGGTATTTGCTTTTCTATTCCTGTGTTATGAAATATTATTCAGTTATAAAAATGAATGTATTTATGATACATGCTACAACATGGATAAATCTTGAAAACACGCTGAGTGAAAGAAGCCAGACACAAGCAACCACACATTATATGATTCCATTTATATGAAATGTCCAGAATAGGCAAATATATAGAGACAGAAAGTAGATTAGTGGTTGCCGAGAGCTGGGAGTGGGTGAGTGGCTGTCAGGGATAAGGAGACTGCTAATGGAGCCTCTTTCTGGGATGATGAAAATGTTCAAAAATGACTGTGGTTGAGAGTTGCACTATCTGCGAATGAACTAAAAACCATTTAATTGTACACTTCAAATGGATGCATTGTGTGATATGAATTCCATTTCAACAAAGCTATTGTTTAAAAAATTAGAAGGGAGACAATGTACCTCTTGGTTAAGGGGTTCTTGTCAGAAAGAACTCTATTTCTCCATCTTCTCAGCCTAATTCCTGCAAGAGCCAATCAAGACCCACCACCTCCTAGAAACCTCCCTGGATTGCCTCAGCCCTGGGACTCCCTCTGCCCCCTCCTCCGGTGCACAGCATGCTTGTGTGGGTAGAGATCATGCTATGTCCATTAATCTTGGGGAAATGTATGCTGAACCTCTGCAATCATCTCTGCAGTGATCACATTGCTCATCACCAGCTCTGGCACACAGCAGCCTGGCTGGTTAAGGAGAAAGCCTGACTTTTAAGAGAACACACCTGGTTCCCCAGGCTCAGCAAGAAAGAAACCAGCTCTTTAACAATGAGAATTGGAAAGAACTGATTCCTGAAACATCCTGCTCTCTTTGCCTGGAGAGATCACTGGCCTCGGTAGACTCTGACATGCAGCAAAAGTTTCCCAATCATGCGGCAAAACTGGGAACGCCATCAGCTCCTGTTTGGCCTCCAGGATAGAGAAACTGCACTTAAAATCCACTAACCCTGTTCTGACATTGGAAGATCCTATGACTAGGTGAAATCGGCTCACCTTCTCTGGAAACATATTTCTCCCCCAGTTCCCAGTCCTGACTGTGGGTTTGGCCCAGCCTTCTTCCATGTGATCTCACCCACCCTCCACCCCTTCCCCAGACCTCACTGGGTCCCCCTCTACCCACAGTTCTCCCCTTCTCTGAAACCCTTACAAAGCACCTGTAACCACAGCACCCACTGCAGCACTGGAGACTCAGATGGTCAATTTCATGCCTGACTGTTCTCCCAACCCATTCCCAGAATCATTCTCAACTGAATTACAAAGTCCTTGAAAGCAAATATTTGATCTGGGCTTCCTTTGTTTTTCTCTACAATGTCTAATGACATTGGTAGGTCCTCAGGAAAGCCATGTTACTTGTCTGATAAAATTCAGTCCAGTCCAGTAAAGAAGGATTTGGTGCTTACTACGTGCTGGGCTCTGTGCTAGAAACTGGCAACACAAAGTCAAATAAAATACAGCTCCAGTCCCGGGGAGCTCTGGTGTGGTGAGAAAGAGCAGTACTAAGGGACAATGTGCTGTAAGGCTAGGTCGAGAGCTGTGCATGTTCCAGGGAACCCCAGGAGAGGCGCCACGCTGGAAGGCTTCCTAACAGAGGTGATGCCGGGGTCACAGATAAGGAAGGTAGGCCGGGTGAAGAGGTGAGGGTTGTGGTAGTGGAAGGGTGCCCTAGGCAAAATAAACAGCATAGGCAAAGGCTGAGGGCTAGGGGAGGGGGCATGACACAGCCTGAATTCGCTGGGAGAGCCAGGGCCAGCTGGGGTGGCCGACACCCCAGCTGGGGTGAGAGGCAGGAGGTAAACTGAGTCCCAGCTCTGCGGCTTGAGGGAATGATGGGGGCAGAAGAGGGAGGAGGGCAAGGGGGCGAAGCAGCACGGGGTCAAAGCCAGCTGAAGTGTTTCTCCGGTGGAAAACTTGGCATAGTTTGGGACTGGAGAGAGAGGAGAGAACAGGCGTCAGGGAGATCTAAGGCTGAAGGAGGAAGAGATGAGGATGAGGGAGCCCAGAAGAAGCCAAAGGGCCCCGGAGCAGGGGGCAGGCAGGACAATGAAGCAGGCTTGGCAAGGAGAGAGAGTGTGGGCAGTGAAATGTGTGGGGTCCCTAGAGGAGGAGGGGGAGATAGGAGCCCAGGAGGGGCTGTTTGGAGATGGAGAAATCCCACCCCAAAGGCTCTGGACCCCCAGGTGGTCCACAGTCAGGATGCAATGGAGTGACTGGAATAGATCTCAGAGTGGGAGTGCGTTCCCCAGGGAGACCCCAGTTCCTGGAGGGGCACGAGGTGCTTCACCTGCTCACTTTCGGACAGTTCAGAGTGACTAAGACCCTGAGGCCTTCAATGCAGGGAGCGTTGGCGACTTTTGGAAAATGAGAGAAACTAAGTGGCAGAAGTCAATGACTTTGTTTTATGTGCAATTCGCTCCCAGGCACCGGATCTGAGAGCAAACCTTTTAAATCTCCCCTCCTGCTCCCAAACTTGGCTCAAAATGCGGAGCAACTGGAACGCAGGAAGGGGGTTCTTTCGAGCCCCCAATCTGCTTCTCCCTGCCCCTTCCTGCCGTGTGGCCAGAGGAGACCCTCCTCTCCGCCACAGCCAACTCCAGGACGTCATCTGCTCCCAGGTCCCCCCGGACTGGACTCCAGCTGCCAAGCTGGCTGGAGAAGAGCCCTGCGCAGCGGCCAGGGCAGCCTGCCAGGGGCTGCATCTGGTCAGGCTTCCCGCCCCAATTCCCCGGTTCCTCATCAGGCTGAAGTTGAGGTGAGAGGAGAAACACACAGCCAGCCCTCCTCCCCCAGCGCCCCCTCAAAGTCACGTCATCCAAGCATTCCCTGGGGAGGGTGGCCCCCTCCCTCTGACCTCAGCCTGTTTCGCTTGGCCAGAGCCCACCCCCAGTGAGCCTGCCCCCTCCCCACACCCTTGCTCACACCCAGGCCCATGCAGGGAAAGGCATGAGCTATAGATTCCAGCCCTCCCAGGCTGCACACCAAAGCCCCCAAATACGGGGCAGGGGGGTTGGGCACCCCTCCCAGGCATGTCTTCTGAGATGCCAGCTGGGCTCCAGAGGGTGGCTGGGGGCTGGGGCACATGGCCAGAACTTCCCTTGTCTTCTACCCTCTAAGTGGCATCTCCCCCAGCTTTAACCAAGGGGTCAGGGCCGGGAAGAAACACAGGAAAGCCCAATGTGTAGAGCCAAACCAATTCAGGGATTAAATCCTAGCTTTGCCTCTTAACTGATGTAAGATCTTGGACAAACCAGCTAATTTCTCTGACCCTGCATTTCCTCACCTAGACAATGAGGGTAAGAAGAAGGTATGCCTCTGATGGTTTGAGTGAGGATTAAATGGGATAATGCATCCAAAGCACTTAGCACGTGCCTGGCCCACAGAAAACACTTAATGTATGGTAGTTCATTCTTTTTTTTTTTTTTTTTTTTTTTTTTTGAGACAGTCTTGCTCTGTCACCCAGGCTGGACTGCAGTGGTGCGGTCTCGGCTTACTGCAACCTCCACCTCCTGGGTTCAAGTGAGTTGAATTTTACACACCCAGCTAATTTTCATATTTTTTAGTAGAGATAGGGTTTCACCATGTTGACCAGGCTGGTCTCGAACTCCTGACCTCAAGTGATCCGCCTGCCTCAGCCTCCCAAAGTGCTGGGATTATAGGCGTGAGCCACCACACCTGGTGTTCATTCTTTTTATTTCCTAGATTTCCTGGGAATTCTAATACCAGTAGCAGTGCTAAGGGAGGCTTAATCCCCACCTTTGCAATCTCCATTGGCCAGCTCCAGACACAAATGGGAAATCTGTTGTTCTTGTTGTTATTATTTGAGGCAGGGTCTCGCTCTGTCACCCAGGCTGGAGTGCAATGGCATGATCTCTGCTCACTGCCACCTTGACCTCCTGGGCTCAAGCCATCCTCCTTCCTTAGCTCCCCTGCCCCCACCACCAGTAGCTGGGACTACAGGGGCGCATCACCATGCTGGGTTAATTTTTGTAGAGAGAGAGTTTCGTCATGTTGCCCAGGCTGGTCTCGAATTCCCGGAGTCAAGTGATCCTTCTGCCTCAGCCTCCCAAAGAGCTAGGATTACAGGCGTAAGCCACTCCACCTGGCCGTGTTGTTATTATTTTATTCTTTATTTTATCCTTTTTTTTTCTTTTTTTTTTTTTTTTGAGACGAAGTCTTGCTCTGTCACCCAGGCTGGAGTGCAATAGCATGATCTCGGCTCACTACAATCTCCGCCTCCTGGGTTCAAGTGATTCTCCAGCTTCAGCCTCCCAAGTAGCTGGGATTATAGGCGTGCACCACTATCTCCAGCTAATTTTTGTATTTTTGGTAAAGACAGTGTTTCACCAGGTCTCAAACTCCTGACCTTAGGTGATCTGCCCGCCCCGGCCTCCCAAAGTGCTGGGATTACAGGCATGAGCCACCGCGCCTGACCTTATTTCATCTTTCTCATTTGACTTATTTGTGTAATTATTTATCTTGAGTAATAGGCCATTGATCTTTTCTGGATGTTATACATACTGTGCACAAAAGCAACTTTATTAAACTTGCTATTTTTTTGTTATCTGGAATAGATACTCTAAGCAAAGACAGGGTGCTTCCTATGCAGATGTAACCCCTAGCCGTCCAAGTCCCCTGCAGAAATTCTGGAGCTCGCACACAGCTGCACACATACACAGGTTCTTCCCTGGCATCCTGCCACGGCCCCCCATTCCTTAAATCTAACACCAAACTCATCGTTCAGCCTCACACAAGCTCTGCCCTGATGCACTGATCAGCCATGAGGGCGTGGGGCAGGGAGCAGCACTTACATGCCTGTTAACGAGGACGCTAGGAAGCCTGGAGCAAGCTCAGGGCAGCCTCTTCCCAGGGAGGGTGAAGAAGCTTACTTCTAACTAACTCACAGCCCCAAAGGAAACTGATCCGAATACCACCACCAAGCCCCCTTAGAGAATACCTCCTCTCTCCAGGGAAAAATCCTCTAAACCCAAAGTAATGAGCTGAACCACCCAAAAGAAAAATTTTAAATGGACCAAGAATATAAATAAGCATTTACCAAAGAAGAAATACACATGGTGAACCCATACATGCAAAGACACTCCATCATCTCATGTGTAACTGAAAAAAGCCAAATCAGAATGACAAGATGTTATTTCTTTTCTATTTGACTGGCATAAACAATCAGGTTTGGTCAGATCGGTGCTGAAGTTATGAGGAAATAGATAGGTCTCAGACTTCGTGGGAGGGATCTGAATTCTTTCAGGAGGGCCATTTGCCAACATATATCAAAATGAGAAATGCAAACTGTTTGACCCACCAATTCCCCTGCTAGGAATTTATCTTGGGGAATAAATTCACAAAAGTATGTCGAGTTATATGTTCAAAGATGTTTTTGGCAGGATCCATCAAGTTGTCCTGGGAATCCTCAGAATAAATACTTTGCAACTATCTCAAAATCTCGGTAGCCTAGGTTTGCTGACAGGGAGGGACGATGTGCCGTGGATGCCATGAGAAGAGCAGGGTGCAGAAAAATCCGTCTCTTTTGCATAAGTCATCTTGAAGACAATGCTGGCTTTGTGTAAGAAGGTGGCATTCCTGATTCAGGCCAGAGTCAACCCTTAACCCCCACCTTGATTGAGACTGGCTTTAACCACTGCCCTTACAGGGTTGGGAGCATCATTCTGGCTGGCCTCATCACAGGGCTCCACCATTTCATGGCAACCAAGGCACAGAGGGAGGCCACCCTAGCAAGTTCCATGTGCTAGGCTCTGCGTTGGAGGCAGCCATACATCACTGAGTCCATGTAACCCATATACAAATCCTCAGGATGGGTACAAGCCCGTCTAACAGAAGAGGATGCTGAGGGTGCGAAAGGATCAGTGACTTGCCCAAGGTCACACAGCTGGGATGTATTAACAGTAGAGCTTGGATTCCAATCCCAGTGGGACAGATTCCAAGCCCTGTGTTTTGTCCCTGCCTCACGGTGTGGCCTCACACTACAACTCATAGACTTTGGAAAGCTGAGGGAGCTTGGTGAGCCTGGGGGGTGGGAGGCAGGGAGGTGCCTGCAGACAAGGCTGAGATGAGGGAAAGAAGGGCAGCGGGCAGGGGACAGGCTTCAGCTGGGACAGCCATGCCAGGCCAGTCAGCGTGTCAAGGCCACACTCACTCCTACAGAGCAATGAAAAGAGACATCTCAGCACCCACACTCTAATGCCTCACCCGAGAGTGTCCCCTGGGATGTGTCCCTCATATTGTCCCTTGCCAGCTGATGGCCACTCCCTGACCCCTGGGAGGAAGGGTATTGGCTTACGGGGCTATTCTGAAAACGTGAAGCTCTGAGGAGTGTGCCTGACCTGGCACTCCCCTGGGAAACCCCTCATCCACTGACTGGCTCAGACCGAGCACCCTCCTTCTGCAGAAACCTCCAGGCGGCCCGAAGGGGAGAGTGGGCAGGCATGGAGTTTGGTTCTGTCAGTGGTTTGGGGCTTTGATTTCCTCGTCCATAAAATGGGAAGGCAGGAGGAAGGGCAGAGTTGGGAAATGACTGCAGGCTCTCCCTTAGCTTCCAATATTCTCTGTTCTCTGGGCTTTTCTGTGGCCAGGGGAGGTTTATTTGGAGGAATACTGAAGCAGTCTCAAACTCAGCCCTTGCCCAAGCAAGTTCAGCCTCCAGCACAGAGGTTGGGTCCACCCAGAAGGGAAGCCACGCAGCGTCCACCAAGCCTCTGAGAACATTTTCCCTATCCTGATCTGAATCTACTTCCTGCTAATGCCTGTCCAGACCCACTAGTTCTGCCTCTGGGGCCCCAGAGAACATATCAAAATCTTCTCCTGAAAGAGGACATTTCACATAGCCCCTTTCCTGGCATCTCCTCGGCTTGACGATAACCAGCCCCACTTCCTGTGGCTTCTGGCGACAGTCCTGTGTCTCCACCGTCCAGGCTGCCCTCCTACCCTGCTCTCATAAAATATACACCAGAAGCTGAATCCAACCTTCACCTGTGTAGACCAGGTGTAGACAGGCATAGAGGGCAGAATGGAAGCAGATCTTTCCATGTCTGTCTCTCTAAACTTTTTTTTTTTTTTGAGACACAGTCTCGCTCCATCACCCTGGCTGGACGCAATGTCCACCTCCTGGATTCAAGTAATTCTCGTGCCTCAGCCCCCTGAGTAGCTGAGGTTACAGGTGTGCACCACCAAGCTTGGCTAACTTTTGTATTTTTGTAGAGATAGGGTTTTGCCAAGTTATCCTGGTTGGTCTTGAACTCCTGGGCTCAACTAATCCACCTGCTTTGGCCTCCCAAAGTGCTGAGCCATTGTGGCCGGCCTCTCTCTAATCTTTCTAAATCCTAAATTTCTACAAATGCATTCTAAGAAATGTGAATTCTGTGAATGCATCCCCAGGATTTGGAGAGGCATTTATACTGCTGGCTTCTGTGGCTCCCAAACAACCCCCACCCTGACATCTCACACACCTGCTTCCATGAAAACCAAACCCCCAGCTGCCTGCACTAGAGCCGCTGATTTCATCAGGGCCCATTACATTTCTTTTTCCAGGACAGTATCGTTTATTGAGAATTTACTCAAGGTATAATGGCTGTTAGTTAATAGGCATTGCAGGAGCAGGGAAAGGGAAGTTATTATTTAATTGATACAGAGTTTCAATTTTGCAAGAGGTGGGTGTTTTCTTCTTTTTGATGCTAATAAAATTGGAATTGTTTTCTTAATTTCCTCTTTGGATTGTTCATTCGAAACTCATTATATTTATACCTGTTCAGTTCTAAGCACTTTCTCTCCTTCCTTCCTGGTCACCTGTAAATGTGAACAGGATGCCATCAAAATCTCATCCAAGTCACTGACCAACATTCCAGGTCAGAGACAGAGGACAGAGTCCTATGGCACACCCCTAGAGGCTCTCCTTCCGGACAGCGCTGACACACTTGGCTTAGTTCTGTATGAAGCTGAGAACAGGGTGCACCTGGGTAAAACACAGCATCCGTAACAAATTATTTTATTTTTCAAACCATAAGAGGAGCTCCCCATATGAAAGTATTGTCAGCAAGTTTTTTCATAAAATGAGAACTCTTATAAATGAAACAAATCACAAATTGGCCTGCTTTGCACACCCAGAGTTTCATGACCTCTAGCTAATAAAGATGCCCATGTTTGCTCAGGTCACTATGTGCTGGGCTCCTGGCTGGGCATTTCAGGCACATCCATGCTATCATCATCCCTATCCTCCAAGTGAGGATACTTGGGCTCAGAGAGGTTCAGTGACTTGCCTAAGGTCACACAGATATAAACCCAGATGTATGTCCAGGTCTGTTGGACTCCAAAACTGTTCTTTCCACTGTGTGGTGCTGCCTCTCAGGTTTCCTTAAGGAGCCTGCACTTGTTCACATATTCTCTTCAGACTGTGCCCAGAAATCCATCCCAGGCCTCCAGAAGACTCCGCAGCTCCTGCAGGTGATCAGACAGCTTCAGGTCTACTGGGAAACATGCAGACCCTAGGAGACACAGAAGCCCAGGATTCTGATGGAACCAGCTCTCAATGCTAGAATTTTCCCCCTAGTGAGTGTAATTACTTCCAGGTCCCGGAGGACACTTTAGAGCCGGGCACTTTGAAACTCTAGTTAATGTCAGTCATCCCAGCTACTCTGTAACCTTCCCTTCTCTCCAGGCATGAAATTGTTTTGGTTCACCCACGAATCTTCAGCACCTGATATGGTGTGTGGCACACAGTAGGCACTTAATAAATGCTGGTTGGAAGAGCAAAAGATCAGATGAGATAATGGACATGGCCACGCTTTTCATAAGGTTGGCAAGGGGTAGCATGGTCACCATTAGGTAATTAGGAACCCCTGACTGGAGGGGCTTCGGGGCTAATGGAGGGGTAATTTGTAGAATGAGTAAGAGGCAGGGAGACGCACAGGGCATGGAAGTGATCAAGGGATGAATCCATTTCCTTCCACAGGAGGATGTCCCGAGGCAAATCTGTCATCCTGGCAGGTCCACATCCATGCAGATGACCACACTGAATAAGCTAGCCAGGGAGCTCAGGGTGGACGAGGGATGGGAGGGAGATGTCACCTCCTCCAAGCTATGGAAACTAGGCCCTCAGCAAGTTCGTGTACACCAAGGCAATGTATTTGGGATGGTAATAAAAACTGGGCCACTTGTGGGAGGGGCTGGTGTAATTCCTGCTGCTCCCCAGGCCTGCTCCTCTTCCTTTCCCTCAGCCTGGAATGCCCACTTCCTCCTCTCTCCCTTCTCACCTCTCACCCATCCTTCAAGGCCTTCACTCCCTGGTAACTCTACTGAAATGGAGTGTCTATCATGGTATCATGCAAAGAGAATGTGGTTTGGAGTTAGAAAGACGTGTGGGTTCGGGCCCAGCTCCACCAACCAGGAGCACTGTGGTGTTGGGCAAGTTACATGCTCTCTGAGCCTCAGTCCTGTATTTATAAAGTGAACCTCACAGGAGTGCTTTGAGAATTAAAGAGATCATGGACACATAGGTACATAGCACACCACCTGGCACACCACATGCTCAGTGTACCATGAGTTCCTTCCAGCCCCTTCCTAGACTTCCCATGCGGTTTGTGGTACCCAGTTCTGCTGGGCCTGGTGGATTATTTGTCCATGCAAGGAGCTCTGCTCTCTACAACTAGACTATGAGCTTCTGAAGGTGGGGCTGTGCCATCTCTGCACAGTCCTCAGATAGAGCAGTACTGAAGTCACAGGGCCTAGATTTGAATTCCAGCTCTGCCACACAGTCTACATGACCATGGGCAGACGTCCCAACACCTGCCAGAGCCACTGGTTCCTCAGTTGTAAAACAGGGATGACAAGAGTGGATGAGAACAGTCATGCCCTGCAGAGGACCGCTGTGAGGCTCTAGGAAGGTGCACAGAGCCTGGCCTGGTTCCCTGTGCAGAATTACAGCTCAGTAAATGCTGGAGACTATGATCATCATCCCTGCAGGGCCTGGCATGGCAGGCAGGGGCACTGGCATATCTCTGGGGAGAAGGGAAGCCTATGTAATAAGATGCTATGGTACTCTGTTTTCGCATTTTGGGTAATGGAGATGATGGGTAGGTAGCCAGACTCCAGGCAGGAGGCGAAAGCTTGCTTACGCTAGGGAGAGAAAGTTAGTAAGGGAGTGTGAGTGCCAGGTCCCAAATCAGCTGAAGGAACAAGAGTCCATTCTCCACACCTGGGAGTTCTTCCTGATGATTCATGAACAACATTCTCATGTTGCAAGTCCGGTGAGTGATTTTACCACCACTCCTCAAATGAGCTTCCCCAAGCTCATTCAAGTGGGCAGCTCAGCAGCTCAGAACTTGGTCAGCTTGGAAGCATCACCCTCCCTGGAGGCGGCCCTGAGATAACCCAACCTAACTTTTTAATTAAAACCAGTTGATTCCTGGGTCTCTTTCCATGAAAGTCAGGCTGCCTGTCCCTACTGACTTTTCAGGCTTCACAAGCTCTACCTGGTGGTGGAAAGTGGGTGGGAGAAACCAAACTTCTTATCACTCAGATATTCCACTTCCAGAGTCAGGGAGCCCTCCTGGCTGAGATGCTGCCTAGATCCCAAGGGCAGGGCCTCTGCTAGAGCCATCAGCCCTATCGCCAAGTGTCTATCTTCATTTCAGACCAGGATGAGGAATCTCTTCCTGTGAATCTGCCTTTCGGGTCTTTGGAGAACAAAGAATGTTTGTGTTCTGTACTTCGTCCTCTCTCCTCCTAACCTCACCCCCAGCTGAGACACAGTTGGACGATTGCTTGGGTGAGCCATGATACATACATTGGTGCATTGATTTATCTCCCGGGTGAAAGGTGGTGTTGCAATTTCTGCAGCTGCATCTGGAATACACACACACTTGCTTTTTCAAATGGGGCAGTCACCCATTGCAGCTCAAGCTGTCTTGATGGTTCTTCCACCCTTTTGAAGTCTCCACCACATCTTTTACCTACTGAGTGGGAAGTTCCATGCTGCCGGGTTCTTATTTTCTTAACATAGTGGAAATATTTGGCCTTTTCCATAATATTTGGCTCTCCTGGTACAATACATAGACAGCACTTTTTAATGTTGTGATTTCAAGGGACTGTTTATTTAATAATGATCTGTAGGATGCCACATTGCTGTGGGAGGCCAGCCCTGCAGACAGGGTGGAGTGCAAACAAAGGAGCCATCTAGAATGCTGTGCTCCTAACCCACTTCTGGGAGGCACGCAGGCATCCAATTTTCTCTTAAAGACTGTAATTTATTATGCCTCTTTTAAGTTAAAGAGGCTCTCTGAGTTACTCCCTTAAGACCCCCTACCCCAGAAAGCAATAAAGGAGACATTACATTTGTGAGGGTAAGAAGGTAATGCCACTTTTAAAAGGAAGGATTTTGTTTGTTTTTTTAAATAGGTCTGGTTCTAGCCTTTGAAGATGATGGATTAACATGTAATCCTGTGTCAACCACCCAGCAAGTATTTACTGAGCACCTGCTAAGTGCAAAGCTCCATGAAGCAAGGCAGTGGAAGGACGGAGGGAGGCAGGCCCTGGGAGAAGGGGCAGAAAGACCGTGATGCCGCCTGTGCAGAGTTTATAATGTAATCGGAGAAATCAGACAATCACATAATATGTGCATAACA
Source organism: Chlorocebus sabaeus (assembly GCF_047675955.1). Lineage (NCBI taxonomy): Eukaryota > Metazoa > Chordata > Mammalia > Primates > Cercopithecidae > Chlorocebus > Chlorocebus sabaeus. The sequence goes on from NC_132912.1 coordinate 106,632,624, forward strand.
TAGGACCTAAAGCTATGCTTAAGCCTTGCTGGAACAAGGCAAGGTAAAAGCAAGGACAAAAAAGGTAAGACTTCAGCAATGGTCCACTCCAGCAATACACGACATCACAGAGCAGTTAGGATGAATTATCCGTTGAATGGCTCACGCCAAAAGTTGGGTTGCATTAGGTAGGATTCTTTTTCCTGTCATTATTCCCAGCAAATAAGACCAACTTATGTCCATTTGCAAGCAAGGCTACAGGTCCCAATTTAAACAGAGCTAAATCCCAAAACTGGCTTCTGTGATAGGGTGACATCTGGGGAAGGTCTGCAGCTCCGCCCCTACCCCTGTAGACTCAGGTGAAGCAATATCTCTCAGGGGCCATTCCTGGAGCAATTCACAGGAATGGCCAGTGAGGCTTCCAGGCCGTGAGCAAAGAGGGGAAAACAAGATAAGAGAGGTTTAGTTCAGATTAAGTCAAAAAACAAAGGAAGCTTAGTTTTGAAAAGCTGGCTGAGTTCTTAAGATAATGGAGGAAGGTTTTGGGTTTCTGGTCCTATTAGTGAGAACTGGGTAGGAAATTATACAAAGAACTTTCATTCCAGACAAGGGAGACAGGCCAGGAAAGAATGATAGGCAGAGATTAAAATTCACTGTGTCTTCCAATGTAGGCTGAATCGGTCTTTAGGGAGAAGTACCAAGAGCCTGGAAGGTCTTCTGGGTATTACCAAGTGTTGATGAGGATGTAGGAGAGAGGTGAGCCCTCATGGACACACAGACTTCATTTAAGTAAATACTGTCATACTGCCTTTCAGTAGCAATCCCACTCCTGGAGAAATCTTTGTGGAGGTTTTAAGGGCTGCAGTATATAAGGATGTCTGCTGCTGCGATGTTTGCAGTAGAGGGTGTTAAAGGCAACTTCAGTGTCCATCAAGAGGGAGAATGAGTAAGTGTGGTGGACATGGGTATGGAATACCATGCAGCAGTCAGAAGCAATAAAGTAGAGGCATACAACCACTTAAATGGATCTTACAAATATAGTATTGAGTAAAAAGGGAAATTGTCAAACAAAATCAATAGCATAACACCACGTATAAAGATTACCAACCACACAACACCAACAGCACAACCTATTTTCTGAGGACACACAGGCTTAGGTTAAACAAATTAGAGAGGATGGCTAAGAGGAAAAGGGATAGGAGTGAGGATTAGGGCTAAAAGAAAAAATAAAAATAAGTCAGGATGAGGGCTTGCAATGGTGAGAATATGCAATAAATTGAAAAATAGGATGAATTTCACCAGTTGGTCAGAAGAACCAGCACGTGACCTACATTTTCAGGGGGGAACAGCCATAATACAAGACAGGTGCGAAGCATCCTTCCAGCCTGTGTTTACACGCTTTTACTACAAATATATGTAACCATACATTACACACTATTGTTTTGTGAATAACTTTTAATTTACATAAATTGATCAATATTTCCATAAATAGTATTTTCATAAACGGTATCAGAGATAATATTCTACTTCTTGCTTTTTCATTCAATATTGTTTTGGAGATCTTTTCATGTTGACACTTAGAGATCTTATTCACATTAACTGTACAGAATTCCATCAGTGAATATCCCATACTTTATTTATCCATCCATTGGCATTTGTACTGTTCCAAGTGGTAGCCATTAGGGCTGTTCACTGAATATGCCAATTCTTTTCCTTCCCAGGCGCATGGTAGAATTGTGCTTCCTCAACAACCTGAAGGTGTGTGTGGCCAGGTGACTTCTTTGGCCAATGGAATGTGTTACTTTTGGACAGGAGCATTTTTTAAAAATTGAGGCATAACTCATATGCTATTAAGGTCACCATTTTAAAGTGTACAATTTGGCTGGGCAGGGTGGCTGAATAATCCCAGCATTTTGGAAGGCCAGTGTGGGAGGATTGCTTGAGCCCAGGAATTCAAGACCAGCCTGGGCAACATCATGAGACTCAGTCTCTACAAAAATAAATTTAATTAATTAACTAATTAAAGTGTGCAATTCAGTGTTTTTTAGTATATTCACAGAATTATGCAACTAATACATCACCACTATCTAATTCAGAACATTTTCAACATCCCCAAAAGAAACCTCATGGCAGTTAGTAGTTATTCTCCATTCCTCAATATGTCCAGCTCCCGGAAACAACTAACCAATTTTCTGTTTCTATGCATTTACCTGTTCTGGACATTTCATATGAATATAATCATACAACCCATGGCCTTTTGTGCCTGACTTCTTTCACTTAGCATAATGTTTTCAAAGTTCTTCCAGGTTGCAGGATGAATTAGCACTTCATTCCATTTTTATGGCAGAATTATATTCTATGGACAGAAGTATTTGATTGCCACTTCCAGACACTGCTACACTCTCTCCCCATGCCCCAGGGACCATGGAAGCACTCTAGGCCTTTGTAAGTCTCAGTCTCCAAGTGCCTACCATGAGCAGGAGCCCCTAATGACTCCAATGGACAGGGAGTATGAGCAAGAAATAGAATTTGGGGGCTGTTTGTTCCTGTAACATAACCTATCCCATACTGACTGATACCAATTTGTCTGTCTTACAAATACATAGCAATAAAAATCATTGCATGTCTTCTCATGTGCACTTGGGAGATTTTCTCTATGCCTTAGAATCCAAGGTATATACTTAGAAGTAGAACCACCAGGTCACATGATAAGCACACCTTCAAGTTACTAGATATTGCCACATTGTTTTCCAAAGTGGTTAAACCACTTAAACTTCTACCAAAAGTATGTAAGTGTTCCCACTTTCCCATATTCTCACCAACAGTTAGCATTATTAGGCTTTTCATCCTGTACTTTCTAACAGAGAATCACAAACTCTCTTGAACAAAGTTGCTAACTATGGCACTCAAGGGTATAGAATATTCCAAATATCTGGTGGTTAACCAGGCAGCCCTTTATGTTACATCTTTTCCATCTAAACATTATTTTAGCCTGCTGCCCAGCCATAAATGGGAAAAAATACAAAATAATACAATGTCCATGAAGTGATTCCATAGGTATGAGGGATCCACAAATGTCTTCATTGTAAACATCACTTCTCATTTGATGGATTTAGATACAGATGGTATAGGAGAATGGATTAAATGTGAACTGACCTATCTGACACAAATCCTAACCTGTCTTATCAATTAATGTCACTTCAATAATTTATCCTACAAAAATAGTAGTTCAAGTTCCCAAAGACATACATACATATATATATATAAAATTTATATTTATATATGGATGTTTAGAGCAGCATTGTTTGAAGTGGTGAAAAAAGTTAGAGACAGTCTAAATGTTCATTAATAGAGGAATCTTTTTTAAAAATTATAATTCCTTACTATCTACCTGAACTGCCTTGAAAGTGAGACGATAAAATTTCCACATGGCTTGAGATTGTTTCAGCTGGGATTTTGTTACTTGCAACTAACGATTGAATCCTAACGATTCACTTGCACAGGATCTGCTTTGCTAGACGAAAAGCAAATGCAGCCTGACTCTGTGTGTGGAACGCTTGGCCACTTCCCTATCAGCTGCCCCCAAGAGAAAAGTCCTATGACCCTGTGTTTTGAGGGAAGGGAGCGTGACCAGGAACGCAGCAACTTTCACCAGAACTTGGTAAGGGGGCTGGGGAGTTAGTCAACATCAAAAACAAATGAAGATGCTTTTTTGTCTCTCCCTCCCCTCCCCCTCCCGGAAAGAGAGTCCCTGGGGGGCAGTTCAGTAAATGCTCTGCCCAGTTTCCACCCCTCCCCCACATCTCTGACCAGGCCAGAGGAAGCAATGGGAATAAACTGCAGGAGAGTTCAACATTTCCTGAAAGACCCAGCTCTGGCCAGCTTTAAGGTGCTGGGGCAGGGGAGAAAATTCACACACTCTGCAAGGTGGCAAGAGGAAATGCTCTCATGGAACCTGAACTCAGGAGCAGAGGCCAGCCCTGCAAGGGCCTTGGGGAGTGGCTGTGTCCAGGACCCCTCGGCCACCACATGGAAGGAATCCAGCTCACCCTAGAAGCCAATGAAGGAGCTGATGGTAGATGAAAACGTTATGCTGGTGAAAGAAGCCAGTCACAAGAGACCACGTCGTGTATGACTCCATTATATGAAATGTCCAGAACCGGCCAGTCCACAGGGACAGAAAGCAGGTTCATGGCTACCTAGGGTGGTGGTCACAGGTGATGGCTAAAGGGTACAGGGTTTCTTTGGGGGTCATGAAAATGTTCTAAAATTGACTGTGGTGGCTAGGCAACTCTGAATATACTAAAACTCCTGAATCATACTCTTTAAGTGAATTGGTGCTATGGTATGGGAATTACATCTCAATAAAGCTGTTCCAAAAAGGGAGGGCGCCAACTGCTTCGGCATGGGCCACCACTCAGGGAGCAGAGTAGGGATGCCAAGCACCTGCTGTTTCTGGTGTTTTCACCATTAACGTTGCTTTTATGCCAGCCACCAACTCTAGGAGTTTGTGCTATTTTATCATCTTCATTTTAAAGATGAAGAAACTGAGGCCCAGGCAGATTAAGTAATTTGCCCAAAATCACATGGTCAGTCGTGAACTCCAACTCTCTCCAGCAGCAGCCCTGTGGCCTGTAACCACTACGTGGGTCACTACATCGTAATCTGAGTCAATAGACAGCTGAACCAACATGCAAGTTAATGCTGTATTCAGTTAACACTTATCTTAATAGTTCCGGGTCTGGGAATTTATTGCAGGATAATTTTTCAACATTTGTGCTGCTCAGGCTGTCTTGAGTGAGTCTGCCTGCCTCCCAGAGTTCACCTTGGCTGATGCTGGAGCACACAGGTGGGGCAGAGGTGGCCCTTTAAGGTTCTTGGGGACACTGGCAGAAGCTGTCTGCTTTCAAGCAGTTGTTTGGAGCCACAAGCTGGCTAGGTACCAGGAAGCCCTCTCCCAGCAGCTCTGGAAACCAAAGGGTATGAAAGGCCCAGGCCGGGAGTAAATCCCAAATGCCCCATGCAGAGTCCCATCTGGAATTGCAGCTTCCATGGGATTTCCCACTGCTCTGACGTGAGCTCGCAGGGGTGGGAGTAGCCAGGCAACTCGGGTGGCCCCATTGCCTCTGTCTGCCAAGAACTCACAATGACGAAACGTCCACCCGTGATCCCTTCCAGGAATCCAGACTGGGAAGGTCTGTTTCTCTGCCATTCCCTTATTCGAAGTGAAATCGCTTAGCAGACAACTGACCGATCTGCACCGTCCCATCCTCACACACCTGAATACGGAGCCTCCGCACAGTGGAGAAAGCAGACCACGTAAACAAACAGGTTGACAGATGCTCACAGAGTATGAAAACTAGACATAAAGTTCCTTAGTCAGCTAGAAAGTTCTACAGACTTTTCTCCCGGAGGCCCAGGGGGGTAAACTCAAGGACATCCTGGGCTTTTGGCCGCTCCCCTACACCCCCCACCATGTCTTCCCTGATTTTCCACAATTCCCTTGCAGCTCTGCCCTCCTCTGGGTCACAACAACTTTTCCCTGAAGCAGGTCCTCACAGCACGCCTGCACCACTCTATATAGTTCATGCAGCCGGGCCTTCTGCTCCCCACGCTTCCTCCTTGGCCTTCACTGAAGCCAGAAATCTAGAGCAAGTGCCCTGGGTGGAGAGGGAGGCCCCTTTCAGCATGGGCATAGGCTTGGCCGAATCTCACCAAGCTCCCCCTTCACTGGATGAGGAACCAATAAAGGGTGGAATAAAGGTTGGTCGAATCCCAGTCCCGCGTCTTCCTAGTTGTGTTACCTTGAGTGAGTGACTTAGCCTTTCTGATTCTCAGTCCCCTCATCTATAAAGGGGAGAAACACAGTCTCTTTTGAGAGTATGAAATGAGGTCTGTGGGCACCTGCCTGGCACCAAAGAGGCACTGGAGGAAAAGATCAAAGGTGGTTATTGTAAGTATACACAAGGATCTATAACACCCTTTTATACTAAAATCTAAGTATTCTTGGACCCCCCCAGCCTGATCATAGGGAGCTCTCAAGGACAAAAGATTGCCCCAGGAATATGCCTGGTGGACAGTGATCCAACAGCTTTTATTACACACACACACCCAGCACACACATGCACACACACGCCGCACTAAACCCCCCCCACAGACATGTCCATACACATGCAACATTCCCCAACACACAAGTGCGCGCACACTCCACACTCACAGACATGTACACACGCCCCCCTTATTTTCTCCCTTTGTTTTCTTAAAGATGTTCTCACCGTCTGAAAACACACTAGTGTCTCCACAATTTGAAACTCCGTCACAAGAAGCTTTCATGTGCATAATGTCCAGTGCTCTGCCAACTAGCCCGATTTTACAGAGGGAATTTTACTACAAACAAGCAGAGTGTCTTGCTCATGTATGTCACCTTGCACCTGGGCACAGGAGCTGGCAGCCCCTCTCCATTTCCTTAGACACTTATTGATGCTGCTCCTCCCAGTCTGATGAATGATGGAAGAAGATATCAGATTTCTATCATCCCTAAGTCTCTCGTTTGTTTGTTTCCTGAGGCAAGTCTACACAAGGCAGGTTCCCTTGTTTCCAAGGCCCGCCTGTCATGTTTGCACTGAATGAGTCCTTCCCTGGTGGGCCCCTAGAAGCTGTTGTACTTATCAAGTATTCTTCAGTCCTCTATTATTTTACCTACTCTGAAAATGGCCCTCTTATTAGCAAGAATACCTCATCAAACAAGTTTCTTGTCTGACTCCTCTATAACGAGAAACCATAAACCTCCAGACAGGCAGCCTGGTGTGGGGACCTGGGAGTCCCAGAGAGAGGTTTTCAGTCCTAGCTCCACCACTTGCTAGCAGGAGAAGTTTGCTATCCTAGTTGGGTTTCTAGTTGGGTTCCTCCTGAAGCCAACCCTAAGACAAGGCCTTGGACCCAGGTTGATAACTCCTATTCCCCACCACTTGAGAGCAGGTTCCAGGGATGACAATTGGCCCCCTACCTTCCCCAAGTCTTTCTCAGGTGCACCCACCTGGGCAGAGCAAGCTTCCCCGGGGCCATGGCCCAGGAGTGAGAGCTCAGACAGACGAGTGAGGTGGGGAGCTGTCAGTGTGCTGGATGCCACAGCTGGGGCACAGCAGGTGAACTCAGGTGAGCCCAGGGGACATGGGGGGCAGGCATCAATAGTGCCCCCCATACTTCCAGGAGTCATGGACCCTCTCTGAGCCTGTTCTTGTCTATGAAACAGGCAGGAGACCTGTAGCACTTCCCAGCAGCATCCCTCAGAGAAGGTGAGGACGTGAGGAGCTCTGCAGACTAGGACACAGACAGTACCTGCAGAAGACACCGCCACCTGCCGCACCCACAGCCCTGCACAACTCAGGGCTGCTCTCGAGAGGAGAGTGAGGGAAAGAGCGGAGAGTGCAGGAAACAGTGGGAAAGGCCAGAGCCCACTGAGCCGCCTCTTGGGGCCCTCGCCAAGCCTCACAGCTGTTCGAATGGCCATCATGAAGGAGATTGACTACCGGATGCTTCGTGGTGTCTCTGGTTCTGCAGCCAACTGACAAGGGAGGCATGGGCATGGTTAGCTGCGGAAACTGAGCCTCCAGGGTGAAGGACTCCTCACAGACACTCAGCTAGGAAATCCCCTGCTGGCCTGGATCTTTACACTCGCCCTTCCTCTAGAACATGCCACAGGCTCCAGCCAAGACACCACTGTCACAAACACCGTGCGGCCCTCTCAAGGGCTCTAAATATATACCTGTCAGGCCCCAGGGGCTCGGGCTGATGGGAAGCAGACTCACCTGCGGTGTGGGTGCAAATCATGGCAGGAACATGGAGCACTGACTCTGCACCAGGAACCTTAGCAGGGCTTTCGCCATCATTGGCATTTAATCCTCCTAACGACCCTATGGGGAAGGTACTATTATCCTCATATTACAGAAGAGGAAATCCAAGCACTGAGAGGGTAAGGGACTCACTCAAGGCCACACAGCAATAAATGGCACAGCAGAAATTTGAACTCAGGCAGTCTGGTTTCAGAACCCCCACTCTGAACTACTTTGCTGCTTTCCTCTCTAAGGTTCAGACCATTCTCTTCACTTATGTGTCAGAAGGCAGCACCCCAAATGTTGGGAATGGAGCTACCATTGCCCACTCTCCTTGGACAAAGACTGACAAAGGCCAGGGAGGCAAAACAGCACGGGTAGCCACCACTCCTACAGGACCAGGCTCCTGGGGAGACCGTGTAACAGCTCAGTCCTAAGTGGGGGATCTTTACCAGGCATCAGTGTGCCCATGGTGCCACCCGGCACTATGGCCCAACACAATCGGGACCAAGGACTTTTTTTTCTTTTTGAGAATAAAGATTTTTCCATTTGGATGTTCTAATGGGGCTTCCCAGTACAATCTTTCCAAAATGGAGAGAAAAAGCAAGGAAAAGCCAAAGATAGCAAGAGTTTCCCAGAGTACAGAGGCAGGGAGAGGCCAAAGTGAGCTGGCCCCAGCTGCCAGCCCACAGGGAGGGTGTCCAGAACATCAACACACATACAGATCTAGAAGAATGTCTTGGGGCATGCACATCAGCACAGATAAATGGTCAACCCCACGTGGGATCTGCTCACTAGCTCTGAAGGCAGCCCTTGGCCATGGACATAATCTTTTTTCCATTTCTTACATTACATCAGCAGAACCACTAACAAGTAGAATAGAAATCCTAACTCTCTTTTTTCATGCCTCCATCCTCTTTCATTACCAGCTCCACCACCACCCCTAAACCCTGAAGGAAGTTCTAATCACAAGTTCAACACGAGGCCAAGCAAATTAGCCTGGTAGTACAGACCCAAAAGTCAGGTCAGGAGAACAGCAATTGTGTCAGCTCTGGACATGCACATGCGAAGGATTCTTTCGGGGGGTGCTCTGCCTTCTCTGACAGGGAGAGCATATGCTATTCCAGTCCCCGAGCTCTTGCTCTGTGCCTGGCAGTATTCTGAGTGTTTTCTGTGTTTTACGTTAATTAACCCATGCCATCCTCATCACCAGCCTGAAAGATGCTTTTATTATCAACATTTTACAGATGAGGAAACAGAGGTGCAGAGCTGTAGCCCCTCCCCCAAGGCCAACAGCCCCTCCCCCAAGGCCACACAGTCCCTCCCCCAAGGCCCCTGAGTGGCAAAGCTGGGATTCCCATCAGGCAGTCGGCCTCCCACTGGCTGCCTCCACATAATCGTCACAACATCCTGTGATACAGATACTAATAGCTGCCCTTACAGAGAAGGGAATTGAGGCTCAGCATTAAACTGCCTCCCCAAAATCACCAACTAAGCAGCAGAACCAGGGGGCAAATGGATGTCAGATTCTGGAGTCCGAGTTTGCAACCGCCATGCACACATGCCTCACTACAGGGCCAGAGGGGACAGTGCCAGGGGGCACCAGGCCTGGGAGAGGGCATGCCAGGGCACCAGCTGGTCAGCAGGGCAGGCTCCGTACCGCAAAGCTAAAGGGCCCCAACGCCCAGTGCCATCAAATCAAAAAGGGCAAGGCCAGGCAAGAGCCCGGGGCTGCTGACAGACTGGCAGAGGCAGAGATGATGGCGCCAGCAACAGCTGCTGTTTATTTTGGGGCCATAGAGAGAAAGGACTGGTTAGGACCCATCTCATTCCAACAATAAACTGAACAGGGCAGTGGGGAGGTTGCCCCGCTTCCAGCTAAAGTAACAGCCTGGCCACCTGTTGGGTTTCACTGAGTGGAATGGTCTAGGTGTCAAAAACATCTTGCCAGACACCCTAATCTAGCTTCCACCAATAAACACATTGCCACCCCGGCCCAGCCCCCTCCCCAGCCCCATGTGCTGCACTTGTAAATGGCCCAGGAAGGCAGCCACATACACCAAGCCCACCCCCTGCAGTGTCAGGTTCCAGAAACAAATGGTTTTTCCTGTCTGGGAGAAGAAAGAGAAACTGCTCATACTGGCCACCCGTGGCTTTTGTTCCCTCACTCTGACACTTGTTAACACCTCATGACAAGTGTCCTGCACATAAGGTCTAAGACAGCCACCCTGGGCTGCAGCAAGGCTGGCTGGCGGGATTCCCAGAGGGCCAGGAAGCAAGAGGTTTCACGAAGGACTCTGGAGTCCCACTGCCTGGCTCTGAACCGCGCTCTGCCGCTTCCTAGCTTGTGACCATTGGTAAATGCATCTCCTGCGTCTCCCTCTGCCTCTGTTCTCTCCGAGTAAAGGAAGGACCCTAACAGTGCTTTCTCATAGTCTGTTGCAAGGATTAAATGAGTGATGTGCTTAGTGGCGGGCACATCATTCATGCTGCTGTTGTTATGGTTGTTATTGTTATGTAGCCTTAGAGTTTCCTTCTCACTGTGAACAATGGAAGACAGTTTCCCTGGATGTTACACACAGCGTTTAGGCTCCCAGGTTAGCCTATGCTGTAGGTGAACTAGAGATATCTGGTTGTCAGGGATACAACTCTACTCTGAGGAGGAGAAAAGTTTTGGTGGGCTGACTTGAGAATCTTAACACCATTTACGATAGAACACTGATAGGAACATGTGTTTTGAGTTTCTAACAACCAACTTCAGCAACTGTAAGTTAGAAGCTTTGGTAAAAATAGGAGTGTGAGGTGGAGGCAGAAGGGGTTTTAGTAGAATGAAGCCTTTGTCCAGGGATTTATCACACTGATCCAGGACGTACCTGAATCTAGACTCTCTGCTAGCATGAGGAGGGGGCGTTAAAGATGAAAGGATGTGGTGGTCGCTGCTTTTGCAGGAATTCACGCCCCTCCCCCCACCTCCCGGCTCCCAGCTGGAGGACTGCTTTCAACACAGTGCCTTGCACACAGTAGGCACAAAACTAACGTTCAGCCGGTGAGGCTTCCTGGTGTGTACCCTGCCTTTGGGACCCTGGAGTTCCTAACCATGGCACTGATGGAAACTGTGTTTCCCCAGGAGGTCTCTTTTAGGGGGTCAGGGTCCAACCCCAAGCAGTCCTTGAAGCCACCTCTCTGGCAGTGTTTTGGCCAGTTTCAGTCTCCAGTAGGTCATCATGAGTCCTCACTGCTAAGCAGAGCATGCTGTGTGGGGCAGGGAGGGATACAAGGCTCGACGTGACCCTTTTCCCTATCTGACCCCATGACCTGCTGTTCTCCCCTCTCTCTCTCCATTCAGGCCACACCAGCTACCTCGGGGCCTTGGCACCTGCTGTTCCCTCTCCCTCAACCACTTTCCCCACAGATAGCCACAGGGCTCACTTCCTCGTCTCCCTCAAGTCTTACTCAAAAGCCACCTCTACAGTGGGGCTGTCCCTGGCTACCCTCTATAAAATAGCACAGCAACTCCCGCCATCACCAACACGCCTGTCTCCCTCACCCGGTTTTAGTTTTCCCTACACCATTCATCCCCATCTCACAGACGATGTACTTGACTTATTTTGTTTATTTTACTGTATTCTTATTTTTAAATGATATATAATAGTTATATGTATTTTGGGGGTACATGTGATATTTTGATACCTGTATACAAGGTGTAATAATCAAATCAGGGTCATTGGGATATCCACCACCTCAAACACTTCTCTTTGATTTGTACTGGGAACATTCCAGTTCTTCTAGTTATTGTGAAATATGCAAAAAATTATTGTTAACTACAATTTCCTTATTGTACTATCAAATACTAGAACGTATTTTTTCTACCCAACTGTATTTCTGTATTCATTAATCAACACCTCTCTTTATCCCTCCCACCTGGCCTCTGGTAGCCGCGAGTCTACTCTTCCCTACCTCTGTGAGATCTACTCTTTTTAGCTCTCACCTGTGAGTGAGGACAGCAATCTTCATCTTTCCATACCTGGCTTCTTTCACTTAACATAATGACCTCCGGTTCCATCCATGTTGCCGTAAATGACAGGGTGTCGTTTGTTTATTGTTTCCTTTCCCACACCAGAATGTAAGCTCTAAACGACCAGGGATTTGTATCTGTCCTGCTGTGTTCCTGGCGCTTGACACATAGTAAACATTCAAATATTGACTGAATGAAACAATGAATGAATGAACATGAGTAAGTATCAGCTTGCCAAAGGCTGAACAATCCAAGGTCATTCTTGGTAAGTGTTAAATGAGATGTAAAACAATTAACATTATAAAAATTCATAGACGGAAATGTCATTGTAAGATGAGAGGTCAGAGAAGTTTCCAGGAGATGACAGAAACGGAGCAAAAGCAAGAAGGATGATAACAACGGTGATAGCAATAGTGCCATTTATGGAACAGTTATCATATGAGTCACAACCATATGGGCTGGGTAATAGTATTACTATACCCATTTTACTTAGGAAACTGAGGCCCACAGAGGTGAAGAAACTTGGCCAAGTGAAACAAGCTAATGAGTGGCAGGGCTGTGAATCATAGCCAGCTTCAGAGCCAGAGCCCATGCCAGCAGCTGCCAATGCTCTGCCCCCATCCTCTTGCCCTCAACTTTCAACTGCTGGCACTCAAGTCCCTCTCTTAGTGCTTACTCTGGTTTCCAGAGCCTGGTTTTGCCTAAGCAAGCATGGGGCTGAAAATACCAGGAAATTAAACCCCTCCATGCTCCCCACCACAATGCCATGCTATCCACCATCCCCAAGAGGAGGATGTAGAGACTCTGGCAGCTGAACTCTCTGAAGGGCTAGGCCTTCAAAAGTGGCCCTGGGCAAGAGTTCAAGGGGAATAAAAATTTGAACCTGCAAATAGAGGCCAGACCTTGGCACAGATCTGTTCCTATAGCAAGCTTGTTATCATATCCTAACATCTGCTCCAACCACATCATGCTTTCAGGGAGGGGCTCAGAGGGAGGGTCACATGGGCAGGTGACCTGGGGTTTAATCCGGCCCCTTAGAGTTTTATCTAGGACCTATGTGACGAGCTCCCTAGCTTCCCATCCCCTAGAGAAGCTGTCAGACAAAGCCATCTGCAGCCATGGGCTTTGTTCCTGAAGAGATCTGGGATGCAATCCTGGCTCCCACCCTTGTTGTCAGTGATGGGGCAAAGATGCTGCACCTCCCTGAGCCTCAGTTTCCTCCCCTATAAAACACAGATGATGACCAGGGTTTGCTGTGGGGATTAAATAAGACAAATGCCTGCATCTAAAATGGACTCCACCCATACATTCTCTAACCTGACATGCCCACTTCCCCTGCCTGGGAGCTGCCATGTTCAGAAATAACAAAAGACATCAGGCTGCTTGCTTCAAGTTGCCAATGAGTGATGACTAAAGTCAGTAATTAATCCCAGCTTGAGACCACAGTGCAGACATTGTTCTATTACGGACCTGAACTCTGCAAGAGAAGCATCCGTTTGCCAGCCCACTGGGGCTCCGACCAGCAGAAATCCCTGGGCTGCCACCTCTGGGAATCTCACACTCATCAAGAAGTGATTCTATCCCTTCTGGGTGCAAGGCACTGTGCTGAGGGCTCAACTCATCTGTTCCAGCCCACGAGGCAGAATTCAGGACAGAGTTTCACCCTCTCGGAGCTCCACTGCCAGCCCCATGCCAGGCCGGCCAGGCCTCCTCCTCTGTTGTTACAGAGAGAAATTCTCCCACACAGGCAAGTCCCTTAAAATAGCCTTTTGGGTCTGGGCCATCAGGAAACGGGATAACGCTGGGTCAGAATTGGGCCTACCATGAAAGAGTTTACAAAGCAGCCACTTCAAAGGACAGGGACAATCCCTTTAGGCTCTGAACACTTAGATGGGCAAAAGCAACCAGGGCAAGCTCCCCACGAGGAGCACCTTCTCACAGAAGCCGCTGTAACCCTGGGTGCCCTGAAAAGGGACCAAGTGTGTAAGACACAGCGATGGCGTAAAACCAGGCACAGACTGGGGAAGGGGAGGGAGGTCACATCTGCCTGGGTTTGTGCTTTCTTAACAATGCTACCTGCCCTCTCCAAACCTCAGGTTCCATATGAGTCAAATAGGGTTAAAAATACGTATCTTAGTGGCCGCACTGGGGCCAGAGGTTCTAAATCAAAGGTCAGGCAATGCCTGGCACAAAATGGGAATTCAATATGTGGTAGCTGTGTCAGAGGCATGTGAACCAGAGCAACTCCACCTTGAATAGGGGCTGGGTGAAACAAGGCTAAAACCTCCTGGGCTACATTCCCAGATATTTAGCCATTCTAAGTCACAGAATGAGATAGGAGGTCAGTAGAAGATACAGGTCATAAACACCTTGCTGATAAAAATAGTATACAGTAGGCTGGTCGTGGTGGCTCATGCCTGTAATCCCGGAACTTTGGGATGCTGAGCAGGGCAGATCACCTGAGGTCAGGAGTTCGAGATCAGCCTGGCCAACATGGTGAAACCCTGTCTCCACCAAAACAAAATACAAAAAATACAAAAAATTAGCCAGGAACAGTGGTGAGCGCCTTATGGCTACTTGGGAGGCTGAGGCACGAGAATCACTTGAACCCAGGAGGCAGAGGTTGCAGTGAGCCAAGATTGCGCCACTGCACTCCAGCCTGGACGACAGAGCGAGACTTGGTCTCAAAAAAAAAAAAAAAAAAAAAAAAAGGAAAACAGCATGCAGTAAAGAAGACAGTTAAAACCCACCAAAGCCAAGATGGCAATGAGAGTGATCTCTGGTCATCCTGACTACTACACTCTCACCAGCACCATGAGAGTTTACAAATGCCATGGCAATGTCAGGAAGTTACCCTATATGGTCTCACAAGGGAAGCATGAATAATCCACCCCTTGTTTAGCATATCATCAGGAAATAACCATAAAAATGGGCAACTAGCGACGCTGGGGCTGCTCTGTCTATGGAGTAGCCATTCTTTTATTCCTTTACTTTCTTAATAAACTTGCCTTCACTTTACTCTATGGACTTGCCCTGAATTCTTTCTTGCTCGAGATCCAAGAACCCTCTCTGGGGGTCTGGATCGGGACCCCTTTCCTGTAACAGCTCTATGATGATGGTGGTGATACAATAGGGGCCAAGGTCTCCTTTAGTGAGAGTACTCCTCAAAAAAGGAAAACAATGTGGGTTCTCTACAAGGGACCACACAGTGATGGGCAAAAGTGCAAACCAGCCCACATTCCATCAATCCCTACCCCACCTGGTACACCCTGCAAGTTCATTCTCAACATGGGGCATTGCTTCCACTCCTGACTCCCTGAAGTTGTGGTCAGATCTGGTAAGAGTGATCAATTTCCAACAGGTCTGAGGTTCATGCCCCAGGGATCCCAGAAACAGGCTAAATGGTCCCACACACCCCACCGCATAATTTATGCTGTATTGACACACACACACACACACACAGTCTACCCCAACCCAGCCGTGGGCCTCCACCCAGGATTGGGGAGGGTGGCTTCCTCACCAGCCGAAGGGAAATGACAGCACAGGGACAGAAAAAGCAGCCCAGTGGAGGGGCAGAAACCACAGCTGTTTCCCCTTTGCTAATTCAGCCACTTAGATATCACTTCCTCCGCTCAGGTAACAGCAGGGAGAGATGGGACTGGGAATAACTCTGTCTTTTCCTGTTCACAAAAAATGATTGGTTTGGAAACAAGGAAAACCAGAGGCCGTTTTCTAGAAGAGATTGTCACTAGGAGCCTAAGTATTCCTGAGTCAACTCTGTCTATGAGGCTTCTCAGAAGAGGTGGCTGGGCAGGTGAACCTTGTTTAAAAATGCCCCGGGGTCAGGAAAAACTCTTTTTGTATAGCATCCCTGCCCTAGATAATTAAGAACCCAGATTGGGGGATCAAGGGACCCCCTCACACAGCTATCATCTCTGGGCTCAGTGCTTTCCAAAGCAGCTTTTATACCCACCCTCCCTTCTGCAAGGCAAGCCTGAAAAGAAGCAGTTGCCCCATTTTCTAGATGGGCAAATGTAGTTCTAGAAGGGGGAGGTGACATGTGGAAGATCTCACGGCTTGAGGAACCAACCAACCAGGCCTCAGGTGGAAGCGTGGAGTCCAGGCACCCTGGGTGTGTAATGTGTCATTAAAGGGTCTCCGTGGGGACAGGGCAGGCTTTGGAGCCAGCAGCCCTGGGTCAGTGCAGGCCTCTCCACATGCAGCTTATTAGTTGCGTGGCATCTGGCAATTCATTGGAGGTCTCTGAGCCTTTGTGCTCTCACCTGCACAGTATGGATGCTGGTGGGAGCTACACACTGCGTGGGGCTGTTCTGAGAACATCCATATGAAATGCTTAGCACATAGAAAACATTGAGAAAGGTCAGCTGTTATTTTTATTATTACATTTTCCCTAAGAATAAGGCTTACTAGACTATCTGGGAGTGTGGTAGAGGTCAAATAAATGAAGAGGTAGTTTGAAGCACTGCATTTATTTATTTGTTTTTAGAGACAGGGTCTTGCTGTCACTGAGGCTGGAGTGCAGTGGCATAATCAGAGCTCACTGCAGCCTCCAACTCCTGGGCTCAAGTGATCTTCCAATTTCAGCCTCCCTAGTAGCCAGGACTACAGGTGTGCATCACCATGCCTAGCTTTTTAGAATTTTTTTTTTTTTTGAGACAGGGTCTCACTCTGTCACCCAGGTTGGAATGCAGTGGTGTGATCACGGTTCACTGCAGGCTCAACCTCCTGGGCTCCAGCCATCCTCCCATCTCAGCCTGCCGAGTAACTGGAACTACAGGCTCATGCCTCCACACCTGGCTTACTTTGGCTTATTTTGGCTTATTTTAAAAAATTTTTATAGAGATGGGGTCTTGCTACATTGTCCAGGCTGGTCTGAACTCCTGGCCTCAAGCGATCCTCCCTGCCTTGGCCTTTTGAAGCACTGGGATTACAGGCATAAGCCCCCATGCCCAGCTGAAGCACTGCATTTAAAACTAAAACAAGTTCAGGCCAGGTGCAGTGGCTCACACCTATAATCCCAGCACTTTGGGAGGCTGAGGTGAGTGGATCACCTGAGGTCAGGAGTTCGAGACCAGCCTGGCCAACATGGCAAAAGCCCATCTCTACTAAGAATACAAAAATTAGCCAGGTGTGGTGGCGCATGCCTGTTATCCCAGCTACTTGGGAGACTGAGGCACAAGAATCACTTGAACCTGGGAGGCAGAGGTTGCAGTGAACCAAGATGGCACCACTGCACTCCAGCCTGGGTGACAGAGTAAGACTCTGTCTAAAAAAAAAAAAAAAGAAAAAACTAAAACAAGTTCAGAGAGATCCTGAAGTAGAAGGCAACATTAGCATGGATGGTTCAGAAGACAGAGACATGCTGGGCTCCCCTCAGACTGTGAGGTATTGGCCCCCAGACCCTATGACAATAGGCACGTTCTCTCTCTTGCCACTGGGGGAGTGTAGATGGAAATTACTCCACCTGAAACACAGCTGCATCAGGCCCTCCCATACAGGGCCCTATGCTAGTTAAGACCCAAAGCAGCTGACACCTCACTTCCTGCTGCTCCCTCTTCTCCTCCTCCTCCTCCTCAACCCTTCCTCCCCAAGAGCCCGGGTGCAATCAACTTTTTATGGGGAAGCCAGATCTCTAGCAGTGAGAGCTGTAAACAGGAGGGGAGGGACCCTGCTGGCCAACTAAAGAGTCCCCCAGGCAGAGCTAGAAAAAGGTTCCAGTCCTTACCTAGCTCTGTTCCAGACACAGTCGCAAAAACAGCCCTGGAGCCCACCAGGAGGACCTCAAAGTGACTATTTAGCTCCCTCTCCCTGCCAAGCCCTTGGGAGAAAAGGAAGGTTCCGAGGTGTCTTCAAAATAAACTGAATTCCCTCTGCTGCCATCAGAAGCTTCAGAGCTGGCCCTGAGCTTTCCTGTCATCCTTCTCTCCCTCATCCACCCTCGGCTTTGCCCAGCTTCTCCTTGCACATTCCACCTCCAGCACCTTTGCTTTTCCCTTTCTTGGAATGCCCTTTCCCAGTTTTCCCATCTAAATCCTACTCTTTTCCAGCCAAATCCTAATTGCACCTCAAGGCCCATCATGAAGCCTGCCTTCTCCAGTCAGTCTTCCCTGAAAACTCCAGTTCACAGAGCGCTCTCCCTCCTCTGAACAGCTTCAGGACTTAGTGATTGTGATAGCAAATACTTACGCTGCTCTTCATAAGGTGCCAGGTACTGGTCTAAGCTCTTTACAATTACAAACTCATTTCATCTTCATCATAACCCTAAGAGCTAGGTCCTACTTTCCCCATATATTCTTTTTTTTTTTTTTAAACTGATGAGGAAACTGAGGCTCAGAGACATAAATAACTTGCACTGGATCCCACGCAGTGAGTGGTGGGGCCAGGATATCCCAATGCTCAGTCAAGGGATACAGCACACAGGTGCTCTAGGACAACACAGCCTCCCAGGTGCACCCCTCATCCTCAGGTGGTGCAGCCTGGACTCGCTGGTTATTTTCTCTCTCAGCAAGGCAGCTGTGCTGGTGAAGAAGTGGCACTCATAGATGAGGGTGTCAGAGACCAGGGTGAGAATCCCAGCCCTGCCTCAGAATTACTCTGAGTAGAATGACATGAACCCTCCGAGCTTTATTTCCCCACCTACAGAATGGGGATAAAAACCCCTACCTAACCACATGGGGTTGTTATGAGGTTCAAGTAAAATTGCCTCTAAAGGCATCTTCTGCATTGCCTGGCACATAGTAGGGTGCTTGTATGCTAGTTCTCCCCCTTCTTATGGCATCTTGACAGCCTTGCCAGACTCTGACTAGCACCATGCACACAGCAGGGGCTCAGTCTCTGTGGGCTGACATGGTGACTTGCCTGGGGGTTACCCAGAGGCATAAGAGGGATCCTCCTGTGACCCCCATCCCCTTCACAGCTAGGCTCCTGACCTTTCCATTCACCTGCCTGCCTGTGACTGGCTGCACTACAGGCAGCAGAAGCCCGGGCTAGGCAGGAAGCAGCATGCTGCTCTGGGAATCCGCCTCTGGAAGCCCTGATCACTCTATTGGGCGCTTCCATTATTTTTGGCAATTGTCATGGCAGAGAACACCTCTGGCCCTCATTCAGAACCTATTTCCAAAGCCAGAATCTCCACCTCATTTCCCACACACACCCCTTGTCCTTCCTGTCCCCTGGGTCCCTATCCTAATCCACTATCCCTTTCCTGGATTCTCAGAACTCGAGAGGAGTAAGTGGGACTACCATGTGTATAACTCTATTATTCGTTTCATTTTGTTTAATTAAGAGGTAAAAGAGAATACAGTTGCCCGTTAGACTTTTTCTGGCCAAGAAATAGTCTGGTCAGTGACTCAGGCTGAGGCAATTAGAAGGCAATTTACAGGGAACTGCTGCGCAAACCCAAAGTCAGAAGTCCTAACAACACTTCTCTAATTCATAGCCTCCACGGTCAGTTAACTCATGCTGGCCCCGGAATATCTTTTTGGAAAATGCAGCAGCTGGGGCTTGTATTTCTGGGCTGGAATCGGTCTCCTCTGACATCAAATAGGTTTATTTTTCCCTTCTCTTCCCTTCCTCTCTGCCTGCCACCACACATGGTAATTTCTACCCTGGTTTACCCCCCAAAAGCACTCACTCAGCTCGACACAGGGTTGCGATAAATGGCTGGCTGCGCTCCCTTCTCCAACGGCCTTGAAGGATGTGGTCGGTTGTTCCATGAGCAGAGAGCCTGGTCAGACCTGTGAATCACCCCTCGATCACTTCCCTCCCCAGAGAAGAAACCGTTCCCATGCTTGTGCATGTGTAAGAGAAACAGAGAGACAGAGAATGCAGGCAAGAGTGCTAACCCGTGTGTGGTGCTGACCTTGGGGCTAGGATCCTATTTGACTTTGCCCTTACCCAGAGCAACCTATTTCCTTCTCTCCTAACCTCTGTTTCTTCCCAGCTTACCAGAAAGCCACCACCAGATCCCAATGCTCAGCTCCAGGAACCCCTCCAGGTCTGAACAGCTGCTCTGTGTTTATCTGTTCCTCTTGGAGGCTGGGTGTTTTCCATGGGGCGTGTAACCCACTTCCCCATCAGACTATGAAAAGCTGGGCTGTTCTTCTTGCCTCAGTCTTTCCTTTTCTCTCAGATTCACTGACTGGGTCCTAAATCACCTGCAGTGCCTTGGTGATCAGGAACAGCAGATGGCAACTAGTATATGGTGCATGTCCATGGTGGGGTCAGGCACTGGGTAGACACTTTACCCCAAATTATCTCAGGGCAACTTCTCAAAAGCCCTGTGAAGTTACAGATGAGGAAACTGAGGCTCAGAGTGACATCCCAAGGTTGCACAGCTAGGAAGTGCCAGAGGTAGGATTCAAGCACTGATCTGCCCAATACCATACTCATTCCATAATGGAACTGGTCCTGAAAAAGACCGCTGCAGGCTGTAGCTGCACATTCTCATTCCTGTGGGGCTGAAGTCACAATTAAAGGCTGAGAAAAAAAAAAAAAGAAAGGCAGAGAAATGAATGAGTTTGGGGCCAATTACTAAGCATGTCGCTCCCAGGACCAAGAATAAAATCTGGGATGATCTAAACAGAGGAAGAATGTATTATTTCCACAGGGTCAACCCTTAATTTATCAGCCCAAGCATTACTGGGGACCAGACACCAGCCTGAAGTTGCTCTATTCCTCCTGCCTCACAGTAACCCGCCTGCGTTGCCCACCACGAACTCACCTGCAGGGCACATGGTAGATGTCTCCACAGTGAGGCAGTCCTAAATACAACCCTGCACTTCTCTGTCACCATGGAACAGGGCTGAGCCTGGCCTTCCTGCCCGGATTCTAATTGAGGAGAAGGGCCCCACCTTATATCCACATCCTCCTCTGGAGCTAACCTGACCTGCATTGCCCCAGATCTGCCCTGTGCTAGCTGCGAGACCCTAAGCAAGTTGGTGAATTGCTCCAAGTCTCAGTTAATTCATCTGTAAAACGGAATCCAAAAACCTACCCCACATTAGGGCACATTCAGTGACGTGCAGGAATCACATGAAAACACGAGTGCTAAATATGTTTCACCATTGATGGTAACTGCTAAACTGGCTATTATTTGCATTCCCTAAAGAGTCCTGCAGAGGATCAGAACATTCATGATTGGTATTTGTCTGAAATAAACAATCAGGAAGTAAAACAACTGTGAAAGTGCAATACCTCCCAAATCCAAATAGATATAATTTCTTGTTTGTTTTAGATAAATGAGCTTTTCTCCACCACCATATGAATTGATACATACCTATACCTGCCTGTGAGCACAAAGAATCAAGTGGACCTGAATTCAAATCTTTACTGAAAAACTTTCAAACGAAGGAATGTGCATTCTGCATCCAGCATCATCAGGACCATTTTCAGGACAAGTGGTCAGAGGTCAAAGCCAGTTTACCTAGGGTCTCCCCAGGCAGAGCTCAGAAAGCCAGGAAAGGAGCCTAGCTTCATGCCAGGGAGCCTGACCTTAGTAGCAGCTGCCTGCCCTTCTCAACCCCACCCCAAGCAGGGGCCTGGCAGAGAGGAAGGAAGCCAGGGCTGACAGTGCCATCCACATGATGGAGGCTACTTGTGTGCCTTCATGAACAGACTGAAAGCACGGGACCCTTGGTGTTCAGGCAGCTCCTGCTCCCCGTGGGGATGAGCAAACCCTTTGCAGAATGTCCTGAGAGAACCTTTGCAGTGTGTTCTCAGCACTCTGGAGCCAGCAGAGCTCCTCCTGCATGGGCCCCAGGCCTCTCATCGGCTAGCTCTAGCTGACTCGCACATCCCGTAAAACCTCTCTGCTCTGCAATTTACCAAACCACAGACTCAGAATTCACAATCAGCAGAGGAGAGGCTGGAAGGAGGCATGCTCCTCCAGTGTAGAGGGTTTCCAGAACACAAAGGCGATGGCTGCAGCATGTCCCGCCAGCTGACCACACCAGAGAGCCTTACCCACAACACTTGAGCTTCTGGTGTGTGGTATCCACCGTGCAAGGGCCAGGAGAGAAAGAGGCTGCAGCCTCCCCCAACCCGCTCCTCCTGCCCCTGTCTGTCCCACCAGGCCCTTTCTATTACTTTCTTTCCCCTTTCTATTATTGGAGATGCTTATGTTATGTATTAATATATATACAATGCCCCAAATGGGTAGAGACTTTTTGACCACCAGATATTTGTCCTCTTAACCAACCCTAACCAGACTTAGGGTACATGCAGTGAAAAAAACCCACACGACAGGCAAAAGGCCAGTTAGACCGAGGTGCTGTGAGTAGCTGTGTTGCAAGTTACTTTACCCAATCTGGCTCTCCATTTCCCCATCGGTAAAATGAAGGAGTTGAGCCAGATGAGTCTTCGGGTCTCTGCCCATTCCACAATTCCACAACATGTAACACTTTCTCCTCTCAGTGTTTTCCAGAACCCCAGTTCAGAACTCTGTATGGCCCCATCTGTTCAGTGACATCACTCCCTGCCCCAAACATAATGTCATCGATTCTTACTCGGGAAGCAGAGATGTCCCGGGAAACACTTTGTCTGTAAAAAGGAAGGAAATGATCATTTCGAGGGAACTGGACAGGACTTCTTTTGTGTTTTTCACATAGAACAAGTTATTGTCCATCTTAAAACCCAAAATCTTTCTTCCTTTTTGCCAGACCATTAATAGATGCTTTTCAAAAATACTTTCTTAGTCAGAATCTCACCAATAATAAGCTACCATTTAATAAGAGCTTACTACGTGCCAGGAACTGGGCTAAGTGCTTTACATAGATGATCTCATTTAACTCTTCCGACAGCCCTAGGAAGTACATACTATTATTATCCTTACTTGAAATTGAGTAAACTGAGGCGGGGGGAGGTTTAAATAACTTGCCCAAGGTGGCACAGCTAGTTAATGGCTGCGCGCCAGGCTTTGAGCAAGACCGTTTACCTTCAGAGCCCCAGCACATAACCTTGCCTTTCAATCCTGTCTGCAGGGGGCCCCAGTTCAGTTTGTTACCAGTGTGTCCTGCATCTGCAACCTTAGGCACCATCGGTGGGAGCTGAAATGTGATGTTTTGTCTAAAATCCAGAGTTGGAAACGCACCTGCCTGGGTCTCAGAGCAGAGAGTGCCATCTGTTGAATGCAGTGCCAAGCTCAACCGAGGACTACAAATGAGAACCCTTAAAACTTAGCCTGCAACATTTGAGAAAAATGAACCCTGGGATATACAAAGGGACATCTGTCCACAGAGCAGGTTGACCACCTGGTGACCCAAGCCCTCCAAAAAGAGCTTTCTTGTAACAGCAGTGGAAGAAGCTTGCTGGACCAGATGACACAAAAGAAACAACTCTCTAAGAGTGTCAGGGATTGGCCTCAACAGGCACCCACCTCCCTGCCTGGTCAGGAACTTGCCTCCACATTTACCTCCTCCCCATCTGAGCCCAGCCGCATTTGCTCAGCTGTAAAGAAACTCAAAATTCAGAGCTACACTGGTGACAAAGGCAGAAAGAGTAGCCCGAGGCTGACATTGCCACAAACCCCAGTCCCTTTGCAACAGTGGAAGAAAAGGCACTTCAGAGATCTATGTGCAATCCAGGGCAGCAATCAGCAGCCTGTTTTAACTGTTAAGATTAATGCTTTGAGCTTTCAAACTGCTCCTCTAAATACCCAATTTGCAAATAACATGCAGTCCTCTGTGCTTGGGTCTCTTCTATCTCAAGTACAGGAGCACAGACGCTCAGAGGGGTCAAGGACACCGTGTTTACTTCCTAAGGTGTGAGGGATGGGAAGACAGGACCGGCTGAGATGAAAGGGGAACTGTCACATAGGCTCTGGAACTGGCCCAGTCAACCTTAACCCCTTCTCATTAAGTCTGGAGGAGGAAGGGGGAGGGGCAGTCGGCGGTTCCTCGGAGACCACAGCAAACATTCGCCTCCTCGTGTCTGAGATGGAGCATCACTTAAGAGGAAATGAACCCAGTTAAGGGTCACGTCCAGAGGAGGGATAAAAGGAAAAGCCACAATTCTCCTCACACCGACGGACACAATGGCTTTAAGAGGGAAATCAAAGCTCAGCGCGGAGGGTGGAAGTTGGGCGGGGGGGCGGCGGCTTCCTTCTGCCCCCTGCCCCAGGCCTAGGAAGGCAGAGACAGAGCTGGCGTGGGAGGCAGGGCGCGAGGCTTCCCTTTCCAGGGCGCACTCTGAAAGCATCTCGGGCTGTGTGAGCGTGAGCGCCCAGGGCCCCTGGGGAGGGCCAAGGAGATGCGCTTTCCCGACGGGGCTGCTCCGCGAGGGGTTGACGAAAGCTCCCCCCACCATCCATCAAAGGCGGACAGATGACTTCACCGTTGTAACAGACAAGGGCAGCCACTTGCCAATTCCAATGCCAAAAAAAGAAACCGGGGAGGGGAAGGAGGAAGGACAGAAGAGGCTTCCCTGGAGATCACAGCCCTGCGAAGAAACTCCACGGCCGCGGGCTGCCCAGTGGGCGCTTAGCTCCGCGACCTCACAGCGGGGAGGGGCGAGGGGCCATCCGGGGCCCTCTGGGTACCTCGGGCCACCCCCCGCAGGGTCGGCGGGGGCTGTACTCACGTAGTGCTTGGAGGGGTTCCTCCGCTTCTCCACGTCCACCACGGTGGCATCCTGCACGCAATAGGCGAGCATCGTCCCCCACAACACGAGTGGCGCCCCCGGCGGCGTCACCTTCTCATCCCGGCCGGGCTCCGGCTCCTTCTCCAGCTGCCCGGGTCCCGGGTCTGCCCGCCACCCCGGCCCGGCGCGCCGAACGCTGCCCGGACTCCCGGCGTCCACAGGTCCGGGCCTGGGGACGGGAGAGGGTCCCGGAGGGTGCGCGGGCTCCGTGCGCCCCGGGGTTCTCCCCGCCGGCCTGCCGCGCGCCCCTTCACTCCCGCGCGGCAGCCGCGCTCCGCTCGCCCGCTCGCTCTCTCCGCCGCCCGGTGGGTCCGGCGGGAACTGGCGGAGCACGGGAGGGGCGGGGGTGTGTCCCGCCGGCGAGGGGACGGGGCGGGGGCCCCGGAGCCTGCTGTCAGCGCCCTGGGGAGGGGCCGGCGGCGCCCCTTCGCCGCTCTCCGGTTCGGGCTCCGGGGGGATCGGCGCTGGCGGAGGCTGTGGGCGCAGGAGGCGGAGGCAGGGCCTGGCAGGCAGGGAAGGGAAGGGAGGGAGGGGAGCGAGGGGAAGCGCGCGGGGAGGGGCTCCGGGCCGGGGGAGGGGCTCGGGGCGACGGGGAGGGGGCTGCAGCCCGGCCCCAGTGGCAGGGGCGGGCCGACAAGCCCCCACTCGAGCGCAGCGCGCAGCCTGCGGCCTGGTGCGGCACGGGGCTAGTTCTCCGGGCACAAAAACTCAAGGTGGCCTCACGGGGAGAGGGAACGGGGAAATGAGCCCAGCGCGCCCCCATCCTGGCTTTCGGCCTGGGAGCGGATTTGTGCCTTTTTGTCCCCCACTTTTATGTTCCTCTACCACTTCCACCCCCAGATCTCTTTAATGAGAAGTAGTTTATTACCCGGCTGTTACTGCCCAGGCTCCGGAGGAGGAGATGGGAATGGGAAAAGGGCCAGCTTTAAATCCTTCAAGCCAAAGCCTCTTTGGACGAACCACCTGACCCTCTGAAGGTCATAAAGGGTGAATTCTCCCCGGAAATGTGATCGATTCGTTGCCTGGGTCATCCATCCATCTGGGCTTGTGTACCTACCCTGTGACATCATTTACCAATGACAAAGTTACAGACTCTGCATAACACTACTGCCTTAAGCCCAGGGCTCCCCTGGGGACCCTCCCCAGGCTGGCGACAGGGAAAGAAGCATACAATGGTGGGAAAACCCACCCGGTTGGAGGCCAGCTCACCATGAGCCCCAGGCTCTGGCATTCTCACCCCTCCCTATAGTCTGGAAAACCCACTTTCCAAGCCACTTGTCCGTGGTCCTTGGACTTGGAGCACAGTTACTACTTAATTCAATGTAGCTTCCCCTCTTCTGGTTCAATATTTTTTTCCCATTCTGCTTTCAAACATTTAAAGGGGTAGTGTTTTCACAACTACTCCAGTTGTTTCACAATCACAATAAAGCTTTGTGACTGTGGACCAATGTGAAACATCTGAAATGAGGACAAATAATTTTATGACCTAATTGCATTAATACTTTCTCCTGTGCGTCCTCTAGACTGTCAGAACCCAAGCACAGATCTAAGGCTTTATTTATTCACACATTTGCTCCGTACAGAGTAACCCAGTATTCCTCCAACCTTCCTGGGGAAGGGTGCCAGGACACCAAACGATGGCACAAGACAAAAAAAAAATAAAAAATAAAAAAAGATGGATGAGCCTAGGGTGCTCAGACTGTGAGAGATCTTGGCACCAGGCCAGAGCTTCTTGGTCAGAGAAGATGATAGAAAACTTTTGTCAATGTTGGAGCAGGAGTCCTGGGGAAGGTGCACCTGGTAATGTTGCTCAGTTGATGGGAAAATGGGAGCACAGGGCATTACCTCCATGAGCAAGGCTTATTCCCTGAAAGGGTGAGAGGTATACCTGGAACGAGTCCTCTGCATTGAGCTCCAGAACCTGGGAGGATGCTGGCCAGCTCCAGGCCCTCTCTGATGATGGATCAAGACAGCCTGTGAGTTTGTGATATAGAGATTCATCATGGCTCTTGGGTAACTCATCTTCTGTGGATGGCAAAGTCTTCTGGAAGTGCTAATATAGCCTGAAAAGCCATCAGTGAGGGGAGCTGGTGTTTAGCTGTTGTAGGGGGAAGAAGAGGAGGGAGTTTAGCTTGCCTTGGGTCGCCTTGTGAATCAAAGCAGTCAGCTCACCTAAAATAGCTCTAGTGGTTTCCTTATTACCCTTCTTTTGGACCCAGATCCACAATGAACATGAGAAATTCATAGGAGAGAGGGCCCAATGCTTCCCCTCATCCTAGCGGCCTACAAGGTGGTAGCCTTTTTCCTGCCTAAAAAACTCCCTGCAACTTGACGTCTTATAAATTCAGGCCTTTAAGCCTGACTTGAGCATACTCCCAACTTCCCCCTTTGTTCTGTAATTACCTCAATTGGAGGGAGCAACTGAGTGCTCCCCACTCAACCCCATGGTGCCAAGATCTGGGCAGAAGTTATTTCTTCCTGTGGGAGAAAAATGTCTTCTGTGTACTGGGGCTGTATGTCCAAGGGGATTTAAGTATGAAATGGTGCAGGCTATCTCTTCTGTGGGTACATTTCAACCTCATGCAGATTTGTTTCCCACAGTGCCTTGGGAATTCCTTTCTGTTCAATACACATTTATTGAAAGCCTCACATGTGCCTGGCAATGCCCCAAAAATGACAGAGACTGGGGGAAGTTTCCTTGGAAACAGGGACTGTTCATCATTCATTAAATACCCCAACTATGCATGGCACACAGTAGGTATATAGGATGGCCTATGTTGAAAACATCTGCTCAAAGAGCCAGTGCTAGAGAAGATTAGAGAAACCCCTATTTTGTCACCTCCACCCATGAACTGGGGATGACTCCAACCCAAGGACATTGTGTGAGTTAAAAATGACAAAATATAATTGCAAAAAAAACTTTTAAGTTTAGGATAAGTAAGGGAAAGAGAAGGCAAAATAAAGATGCAAACTGATACCTGAAAATCTGATTTTTCGAAAACAGGTCATTGTAGACTGCTTAGAATCAAAGAACTTTCCAACTAGAAGGGACAAGAGAGGTTATTTATTTCTCTTATTTTACAGAGGAACAAACCAAGGCCAAGAAAAACTAAGCAAGTTGCTTGATGCCACATAGTCAGTTAGTCCCAAACCAGCTGTCTTTCCCCTCCACATTTATGTGCCTATACTAGGGCAAGAAGAGCTCGTTTAAAGAGCACACTTAGCACACCTGCAGGTCTAGAATGTTGCACTCACTTAAACCCTGGAGTCCTTGGTTCCAGTTCTCCATTCACACAAGCACACGAACTCGTGATGCCTGGACTTCCCAGTAAAGAGGACTGTACACTCCTCTAGAGCAGAGGCCGTGTGTATCTCCATGGTCCTCTGTGTATGTGCAGATCCCATCAGCTCCCCTAAAACAGAACCCACCCTACCTCCTCTCCCATGTAGGGCCTTTGTGACCACCCCAAAGAAGACAACATATAGGAAAGTACTGAAAACCACAGCGTGCTATATGAAAGCACAGTTTAACCTCTTCCTCTTCAGAAATTGAATGACAATTCCTAATCACACATTTGTTTACTAATCATACATCACCCTACGACAGCTCAACCTTCACTGTATTGACTTTTATTTATATCTTTTATTGTTATTTAACTTTCCTGTGTTTTGGGTTCTGCCTTCTACACCAGCAAGAAGCCTTTGAAGGCCTTGAGGACAATGAACTTAGACTTGGACACCACCCTTTCCCTCCCCACCCCCATCATCCAGCACCTCTGCCGCCTGCCACCTGCCACACACACCTGCCCACCCAGCGCAGGGCTTTATACATGCCAGGCCCTCAATAAATGATTGTCTTTTTAAATTACTGGGATCTCAGCAGATATTTGTAGATACTGCTGGGACTAAGCAATGCCTAAGAAGAGTTGGAGGATAGAGTCTCAGAGCAGGAATTACCCAACCTGGATTCTGGTCCTGACCCAATCATAAACCAGCCTGTGACCTTGAAGTTCTTTCCCATGTCCAGGTCTCTAGTGCTCTTTCTGGCCCTTTCCATGCTGTACAATGGTGGATAACTTACATAAACAGGTCTAGCCAGACTCTTCCCCAGAGTTGTGTAAATTTGAGTGAAATTTGGGGCCCTCTTCTGGCCAAAGTGGTTTTAGCACTTTTACCTCCTGCCGCAGGGATAGGCAGGAGGGCCTGGGATGAATAACCTGCCATTCTACAGACGCTAAGCAGTCTAGAGCTCATGCTTCTCTCTCTGTTTCTTCTCATCCTCTTCCTCCTTTTTCTTCTCCCCTACTCCCTTTCTCTCTCAAATCAGCCCTGATATATTTATTGACTTATGTTTGGGGAGTGTCTTGAGGATGGTCCCTCCTGAATGTGGAGCAGACAGCAAGGCCAACTGCCCAGGGAAGTAAATTGCTTGTCAGGTTCCTCCTCTCCTTGCTGGGGAACAGGACCAGGATATGGCCCCAGAACTGCCCCACCACCCAGCCCCACTGTTCACGAATTCTAGCCATAGTAACAGGCCCCTCCTGTTGCCAAACCACCAGATGGTGGAAGCCGCCTCCGTCTGACACCCAGCACAGTAAGTTCATCAGTGAAATCTCAACATGCTTCTTTACACGGTCCCTTGAGAGTCTCACTCTCCTGTCTTAGCCTGGATTCTGGTGAGGGTCCGTGTACAGCAGAAGGTTTTGATAGAACCACTTGGCATTCCAGCCTTAGCAAGTGACCATGCCCCTGGAATACCAGAGGGAAATCTGGGAACTTGCACAGCCAAAGAGGCCAAGGACATAATTAGATTCACAGAGGAAAACAATATTATTCCATAACTCCAGGCTGCATCCCTAACCCTGACCAGACATCTGGCCCCCAAACTAGCGCATTGTGTTTTAAGACCTTCAGGAATGAGTATGGATGGTTTCATACTGTCTATCTCAATCATTGAACATACCATGAAGTGTATTCCTGGCTGGGAGGGGGTTGCCAGCATCATCTGGGTATAAGAGATCAGCCTGTATGGTTCCGTTTTAGTGATAAACCACCACAGACTTTCTTTTTCAAAATCCCCTGGATTTTCCAGAATCCAGCAAACTCTGAGTTGGCCTCTGGAAGACAAAAAGAACAGAAAAGAAAAATACCACGGGGAATTCAAAGGCAGTTTCTTTAAAAATAGCCTGAAGCCACAAATAACCAAAAATATGAGTCTGGTTTTGGTTTTATCCCCTCTTTTTTTTTTTTTTTTTTTTTTTTCAGTTCTCTTCAGAAATGGCATAGAAATTACTGTTCTTTGTCCTGCTTGAACCTACATGTCTCTTTCAGGTGAAAGATTTAAGACTCTCATAGTCAAGTCCAGCTTCAGTTCAAGCCCTGTCCTATCTAAAGCAGAAGATAGCCCCCTAGTTTGTTCTTTTCTTACCCAATGGGTGAGAGACAGAAAGCCTTAGCAAGCTGGGTGTTGCCTACATGGGTGAATCTGGCTGAGATTTGGATGGTCATTAATAAGGTATTGCCCTAGGCAGATTGCTGTGATCTTACCTCCTAACGTATGAACAGTGTATGTCTTAGTTAAGACTCGTTGGTTTACAAATACTAAAAATTGAGCTAAGCTAGCTTGAAAAGGGGGAGGGGGGCTTATTTCCAATATATAGTAATGTCTCATGGAATCACACACATCCTGACTTCTTGAAGTAGTAGAACCAGGAAGTATCAAATCTTTAAGAACATGAGCAATAATAATTGTCTTCATCTCTTATCTCTGCTTAGCACTGTGTGTCTGATTTACTTTTTTGACTGCAGACTTCTACTCGTTTCTTCACTCATGTAGCAGGAGCCTCCCACAACACGTAAGTGTCTATCAGTCTCTCAGTTCCAGACACACCTAAAGACTTGCTGGCTGCCTCTGGAGTCCAATTCCTAGTCTATTGGGGAAAAAGAATCTGATTGGCCCAGCTTGGGTCATGCGTCCACCCTGATCCAGTCAATTTCCATTGGCCGGAGTCCTGTGAATTTGATCATAAACCAACACCTTTGTTTAGGGAATTAATTCTAAGAATGAGGGCCACATTGGGGCCCCTTCAAGTTACTATTCTTTAAATATTTATTCAGCATTAATTTAATGAAGCCTAGGAGAAATAAGTGTTCTATTAAGTGTGCGCCCCTTCATGTACACTTAAAGTAAGGCATTATTATTTATTTGTTTTTGAAAGCTAAAACAGTTTTATTGGATAGTCTAAAGTGGATTACGTATTGCTACCAATTAATGTCAAGACCAGTTCTTATACAACAATAGTGATCTTTGTAGATACTTGTGTACTCAAGAAATAATAGTAGTTCTAAATTTGTGCTCAGATGTGAATAGTAGCACACTTGTAAGTTCACTTAAAATTCTGAAATGATGCTTCATCAGACAGGGTTCCTATATCAAAGACAAGAGTCATGAGCCTAGAAGGGAATAAATAAGGGACAATGACGCAAAGATTAGCAGTACTGTTGAGTCATTACCATCCTCCAGGCTGACCAGTCCAAGGAGAATTGGAATCATGAAGGAGAGATTATATGGAGGAGCTATAGTTTTGGGAGATGCAAAAACTTAGGATGGGGTGGGTGGGTGTGGTTAGCATCCAAGAATGAGTTTCTCTTTAAATTTCAATGTAAAATAAGGCATTTATTCATGGACTGAAAGCAATGTTTTCTGAATCGTTTTTTACTTCATGTTTTTTCACACCTGGATAACGTTACTCACATGCTTACCATAGATAGATGTAACTTACATGAATATAGCTTCAAAGTCTTTTAAAAGATATCTTAAGGGGTTTTGTTTGTTTTTACTTTCACGGAGGTGAGATGTTTCCTGCATTTTTGGAGTTACTGCTTTTTATTTTTATTTGTATTTTTTGCAGGGGAGAGGAATCAGTTTTCTGAATAGTTAACTTCTTGGGAGGCATATTAATAGGTCTGAACTTACTTAAAACGAATCATTCCTTCCAAGTAAGCAGCACTAGCTCATGCATTTTTGCACATGGGCCTTGCAGCTGAGGTGATTGCTGCTGATTTAAAGGGCTATTTGGGGCAGGGGTCAGAGCTGATGGTCCAGGTCAGTCTATAAGTACAAAGCATCCTGCACATGCACACTGCAAGAATATTCCCTAGAGCCAGGCACAGTCACACACACCTAGACTTCCAGCTACTCCAAAGGCTGAGGCACGAAGATTGCTTGAGCCCAGGAAGTTGAAGCTGTAGTGCGCTATCATTGTGCCTATGAATAGCCACTGCACTCTAGCTTGGGCAACACAGCGAGATCTCATCTCTAAAAATTAAAATAAATTAAAAAAAGGAAACTCCCTGGAGATGAGAGGCGCTTGTGAGGAAAGATTTTATATTTCCACTTAAGAGTGTTGTTTACTGTGGTAGGAACTGGATCATTTGTGCCAGGAGACCTTGGAAAAATCCCTGTCTTTTAGGCCAAGACTCTTGGCCATTTGTCTATCTTGCCTAACTCATGAGAGGTGGCCACTGCTCAGAAGTTTAGAATTGAAATAGAAAAATCTTGCCGATGGAGAGCCAAGAAACCATGTAGACAATGTCTGATTATTAATTAATGATTTTACTAAAACATAAGAATGCAAACTCTATAAGCACAGAGATGTTGGCCTGGTTTGCTCATCATGGCACACCTCCAAGTGCTGAGAACAATGTCTGACACATAGCCAGTTTTCACTCAACGTTTGTTAAATGAATGCATGACTTAAATAGGACATAAAGATAATTATTAAAAAATCTTTCAAATGAAATCTGACTCTTAGAGTTCTGAATCTTTTGCTCGTTGCCTTATAAAAAGTGCCAATAAGCCGGCTGTGGTGGCTCATGTCTGTAATCCCAGCCCTTTGGGAGGCTGAGGCAGGTGGATCACTTGAGCTCAGGAGTTCGAGACTAGCCTGGCCAACATGGTGAAACCCTGTCTCTACTACAAATACAAAAACTAGCTGGGCATGGTGGTGGGTGCCTGTAATCCCAGTCACCTGGGAGGCTGTGGCAGGATAATTGCTTGAACCCGGGAGGCGGAGGTTGCAGTGAGCCAAGATCGCACCACTTCACTCTAGCATGGGAGACAGAGCGAAACTCCATCTCAAAAAAAAAAAGAAAAGAAAAGAAAAGAAAAAGAAAAAGAAAAAAAAAGCGCCAACTAATTACTTCTAGATTCTGTAAGAAGAGAGTGTCTCCTGATCTCCTCCCAAATTTCTGCAGCACCAATGTATATTTCACCAGTTACATAGAAGTACATGTGTGGAAACTCGAGCCACCTGCTATCATACTTCCAGCTTATTTATCACAGTGGTGTTTTTGCAGGCCTTGTGGATTGATACCGCAGGCAACTGACCTGGTTTTGTCCAGTTCTGATGAGTAGTGCTCCAGAAGAAATACAGGAAGCCTCAGGAACACAGAGCAGAGGCTCCATCCTAGGCCGAGGGCAAGAAAGACTCCCAGTAGGCATGACCAGCAGCACGGAAGATGAGCATGCGGCCCCTCTCCTCTTCTTGGATATTAAGGATGAGCTGAAAGTCCCAACCCTCTAATCCTGCCTTGGTCTTTCTAGTGACCAGCCCCCATCCTGAAGCTACCCAGAGTTACTAGCCACCAGTCAACTCATTTGCATACAAAAGGACACATCACTTTGAAGATTCCAAATATTTTAGGAGTTTTATGTCAAGAACAGAGGACTAAGGCCAAATATATTTCACAGTATCACAAATGTTACATTCACACAACAGAACACTATATACCAATGACAAAGACAGAACTACTGCTTCAAGCAACACACTGGATGAAGCTCACAGACACAATATTGCACCGAACATGAAAGACACACTGAAAGGGTACATAATGTGTGATTCCACTTATATAAAGTTCAAGACAGACAAAATTAATTGATGGTGCTAGAGGTCAGGACAGTGGTTGCCTCTGAGAGGTGTGAGCTAGGAGAGGCACAGAGACTACAGGTTGCTGGAAATGGTCTCCACCTTGATCTGGGTGGAGTTTTGGAGCTGGGCACTGGAGTTGTGTATTCAGTGTATGGATGTGATACCTCACTAAAAGAAGAAAAGAATGAATGAAATGAAACTAAACAAATCAGCAAGGATAAACCTCTCAGATTCTGGTGAGTAAAAACAATGTAAGTTGCAGAAAGATATGGACAGTATGTAAATGTAAATGTTAAACATAAAGAACAATACTATACGTAATATATATATTTTAGGGATACATATATCTGTGGTCAAAGTATTAAGATGGACAGGAAAAGCTGGCACGACAGTGAGCACTTGTAATTCCAACTACTCAGGATTGCTTTAGTTCTGGAATTCGAGACCAGCCTGGGCAATATAGTGGGATCCTGTTTCAAAAAATGAAATAAAATAAAATGGACACACCAGCTTTAAGGTAGTGCTTACCCCTGGTGAGAGAGGGCAACCGGAGAATTCTGTAATTATAGTATTATATGTCCTTTGAAAAAAGGAATTGAATTTGGTAAAATGTTAATATTTACTGTTAAATATTAGCATTATTTAAAATTGTTAAAATTGTTAAAAATAAAAAACTTTATTTAAAATTGTGAGAACTTATTTTTTATATTGCTATCTGTACTATGAAGTGTTTGAAATATTCATAATTTTAAAATTATTATTAATAAAAATATAAAATCAATCAGTGGGAACAATTTGATAAGTATAGAAATCCAAAGTGGGTGGTTACGGATGTCAGTTTTATGTTAGTGTCAGCAGTCAATTTCCATATTCAATTTTAGGTTCACAGCATCAAGGAACTGGACTCCCACAAAAGTCCTTGCAAAGAGCAAGAGTCTTTAAGCAACTTGCTTTGCAGTCTTCTGACATTCTCCATTGAGCTTATACAGAAGCTTGAAAAAACAGTAATAAGAATTTTCTCTTTCAGAGTTATATTAGTAATAATGTCTAACAACTGCTCACGTCTCACATTTATTCCATTTCAAGGGAGTCAACGAAGGGTTCCTCTGCTAGTTTTTACCTTCATTGTTTAGGGAAAAAATACCTTTCAGATATACTTTGTTGCCTTACCAATTATGCCATTTTAATAATTGGGTATCTTAGAGTCATAATGTGTCAGATAGCTTGCAAAATTTCAAATCGGAATTATTATTTTTTAATATGGAATCCAGTCAGTCGCAGTGGCTCATGCCTGTGACCTCAGCACTTTGGGAGGCCAAGGCGGGTGGATTGCTTGAGTCCAGGAGTTTGAGACCATCCTAGGCAACACGGTGGAGCCCCGTCTTTACAAAAAATACAAAAATTAGCCAGGCATGGTGGTGCATGCCTGTAGTCCCAGCTACTAGAGAAGTTAAGCTGGGAGGATCCCTTTAGCTTGGCGGGTGGAGGTGCAGTGAGTCGTGACGGTCCCACTGCAATCAAGCCTGGGTGACGCAGCAAGACTCTGTCTCCCCCTCCGCCCCCGGCAAAAAAGTCAATATCTGCAGAAGAAAATTAAAAAATACATAAAAATAATATGGATTCCAGACTTAGCTTTGATTTTGTCGCCAATATTTTATCTTAAGTTGTTAATACAATAAAATTTCAATACTGCAACTTTGGCTGGCTTCGGTTTGTAAAACTATCAGCTGAAGTATTTAATTTAAATTTAACTCATTTAAATAGTAGAAAAATTTAGCTAATAAAAGGGCATTTTTAAAACCAGATAGAGAGTAATTTCTTATAGTAATTTCTTTCCTCATTTGAAATGGCCACACCAGCGTGAATGGCCTGAAAAGTAAAGTTAATTGTGGATCTCACTGCCCATATTATTAATATTACAATAACTCTAAAACACCTGAAAAGTCTGCAATGTGAAGACTGCACCTCAGCATCATTGAAATGCCATATCCCACACATTTTAAGATGTCATCTTCTTTCACAATGGCCAATGCTTAATGTGTGTATTATACAATGCACTTTAACCCTGCTTGGCACAGGTACAACTAAAGAGGAGTCACTGCTCCCTTACTTTCTTCCCTCCTTCTTTTCTCACCATTTGAACACCACCACTACTTTTTTGCCAGCATTTCAGGGTGTGGTAAAAAACTTCCTCGTAATAGGTTTTGTGAATGCAGAGTGGCAGAAGAGTAGAGTGGGGAAACGTGGGCTCTGGCTTCAGACTCTCTGGGTTTGAATTCCTGCTATCTTG
The DNA here is from genome assembly GCF_047675955.1 of Chlorocebus sabaeus. Classification (NCBI taxonomy): domain Eukaryota; kingdom Metazoa; phylum Chordata; class Mammalia; order Primates; family Cercopithecidae; genus Chlorocebus; species Chlorocebus sabaeus. Next base: position 106,668,327 of record NC_132912.1, read on the forward strand.
GCAAGTTGTTTAAACTTTCTAAACTTCAGTCTCTTGTGTATAAAATGAAGATAATCAAGCTTCCCTTATGGGCTGACTGCCAGGTGAACATGAGTTAATCATGTCAAATGGTCAACACAGTGTAGGCACATGAGGAATCCTCAGTAGATGTTAGCCATTCTTCTTCTTCTTCTTCTTTATGAAAATAAGTACTATTTGTTCTCTGCTTTTGCTGAACTGTAAAGATTGAACATGAATCTTCAATCATCAAGTTGGCATCATTCATTCATTCAACAACTATTAAGTGCCTATTCTGTGAATAAGGTAGACCAGAACCCCACTCTTAGGGAGTTTGCATTGTAGTGAGATTTGTGCATTTGTGTATTCTTCTCTGGGCTGAAGGATCAGGCAGTGGTTCTTGTTGCTCCTTCACAACAGCTGCTCATTCAATGTTCTTATTGCCCTGAGACTACCGGCTCCTCTTAATAATAGCTTGAAGCCTATGCAACACAGAGAGACCTCAGCACTACAAAAAAATAGAAAAATCGGCTGGGCATGGTGGTGCACACCTGTGGTCCTAGCTGCCCAGGAGGCTGAAGCAGGAGGATCACTTGAGCCCAGGAGTTCCAGGCTGCAGTGAGCTATGCCTGTGCCACTGCACTCCAGGCTGGGTGACAGAGCAAGACCCTGTCTCTAAAAAAAATTATATATATATAATAATAACAATAATAGTTTGAGGTTTCCTAAGGTTTTTCTTAGTAGTATTTTCTTCTCCTTCACGTGCAATGTGTTATTTATGCACGACACTCTAAGTGCATTTTCATTGCCAGGCTTCTTTACATATATATTTTAAAAAATATTAAGCTGTTCATTTTCCATGGATAGAAACAGAAAGCCTTGTTTCCATGCTCCACTGTGTTTAGTCTAAAATGGCACTGCAACTTGGCAGTGTGTATAAAACTAATTTGCACATTTTACTACACAAAACATTGAGGACTTGGGTAATTTTTATTGCCATAAAAAGTGACTTACACAGAGGTTCACAGAGACCAGGCAATAAGAAAAAAAAAAAAAGGTGAAACAAGTCAACATCATCATTCTCTTGTCTCTAAGTGGTTTTGCACGAGCATTTCTGGAACATTGCTTCATAAGCTATTGTCATTGAGACTGATATTTTGAAGAGCTTGCCTGAGGCAGAGATATTTGCTATTTTGTTCTCAATCAAACTCATCATACCCATCATTACATTTTCTTCTTAAATGTCCCAATTTTCACCCAGAGAAAGCCATCTTTAGTTTTCAAGGTAATTGTTTAAGGCCACTTGAAGACAATAGTACATTAATATACATTAACTACAGCTGGGTGCGGTGGCTCACGCCTGTAATCCCAGCACTTTGGGAGGCTGAGGCCAGTGGATCACGAGGTCAGGAGATTGAGATCATCCTGGCTAACACGGTGAAACCCCGTCTGTAATTTCAGCACTTTGGGAGGCTGAGGCAGGTGGATCACGAGGTCAGGAGATCGAGACCATCCTGGCTAACACGGTGAAACCCCATCTCTACTAAAATTACAAAAAATTAGCCGGGCATGGTGGCGGGTGCTGGTAGTTCCAGCTACTTGGGAGGCTGAGGAAGGAGAATGGTGTGAACCCGGGAGGCGGAGCTTGCAGTGAGCCGAGATCACACCACTGCACTCCAGCCTGGGTGACAGTGTGAGACGCTGTCTCAAACAAACAAACAAACAAACAAATACATATATACACACACACACATTAACTACTGACACTCATATCTAATGGCTATACAGCAGGACCTCAAATACATCATTTTGTTCAATGTCATTTGGTTATAACATTGATGAAGAAATGAATCAATTCCAGGCCAGGGCCACTGTCTGTGGAGTGTGCATCTTTCCCCATATCTGTGTGGGTTTTTTCCAGGTCCTCCTGTTTCCTCTTGCCTCCTACAGCTGTGTCCGCGAGGGGGCTTGGTGTGTCATGGCCTCAGTCTGAGTGAGTGTGGGTATGACAGTGCGCCCTACCGTGAGATGGCATCCTGTCCAGGGTTATTCCTGTCTGGCGCCTTGAGCTGCCTGGATAGGCCCGGCCATGCTTGACCCTGAACTGGAAAACTTGAGTAAATAATGATCTTACTTGTTTTTATGAATCTTTCTTAAATGTAAGTATAGCTCACATTTATTTCAATGTTTAATATTAGAAGTGTTTTGGTCTTTATTTGCAAGTTTGGTGATGTTTTTGTGATCTGAAATATGCCGTAGGAACTTTTTCTTTTCTTTTCTTTTTTTTTCCCTGAGACAGGTTCTCACTCTGTCACCCAGGCTGGAGTGCAGTGGCACAATCTTGGCTCACTGCAACTTCTGCCTCCTGGGTTCAAGTGATTCTCGTTCCTCACCTCTCAAGTAGCTGGGGTTACAGATGTGCACCACCATGCCTGGCTAATTTTTGTATTTTTGGTGGAGATGTGGTTTCACCATGTTGGCCAGGCTGGTCTCGAACTCCTGGCCTCATGTAATCCGCCCACCTTGGCCTCCCACAATGCTGGGATTACAGGTGTGAGCCACTGCACCTGGCCCCTGCCATAGGAACTTAACTCCTGTTTGTATCAATTAGCCTATGGTTAAATTGGTTTTGTTATTTGTTCTTCTGCTTGAAGTGGCAGTTTCCAAGAATCTGTTGATGACGTTAAGTGAGGATTACCGTAGTTAGACAGTGCCCCAATGAGAAGTGTAAAAAACAGACTAGTTCTTGCAGGACTGCTGAACTGTGATGAGTGCATTAGTCCTGTTGTCACCCATGTGTTCCCATTTGGAACTACAACACATTTGGATGTAGGTAACGTTTGGGGGTGTTTGTTTTTGAGACAGGGCCTTGCTCTGCAACCCAGGCTGGAGTGCAGTGGTACAACCACAGCTCACTGCAGTGCTGACCTTCTCGAGCTCAGGTCATCCTCCCGCCTCAGTCTCCCAAGTAACTGGGACCACAGGCTTGTGCCACCATGCCTGGCTAATTTTTAAATTTTTTGTAGGAATGGGGTCTCAACATGTTGCTCAGACTGGTCCAGAACCCCTGGGTTCAAGCGATCTACCCACCTTGGCCTCCCAAAGTGCTGGGATTACAGGCGTGAGCCACCATGCCTGGCCTTGTTTGAGTTTTACACATAGCATGTTTAAACAAGCATGTTTAGTTTTGAAAAATTGATTTTTACCATAATAATATGTAACAGGATCCCGTTTGTGTAAAGAGATTTATGGACATGTATCAGATAGTGTCCTGCCCATTCCCCCTCGGCCCAGCCGCCCAGAGAACTGTGGCTTCGGAGGGGTTTCCTTACCCAGTGGGGGCCTCTGCCCTCAGGAACCTGTGTCCCCTGTCATGGTTTTCTCTGGCCGTAGGAGTACGTTCAGGAAGCTGTGTCTCAGGAGCAACCCACAACCATGAGAGATGAGTTGGTGCATACATTTCCAAACTTCTTTGTCCTTTGGCAGGACAATACTGAGGTTTCTTCTCTACCGTCTCTCAGAGGGTCACCATGGGATTGAGCCCTGGTTGCCTCAAGTGCTAACCTTCACTGGATCTCCCCTTTCCTGTCTCACCTCTATCCCTCACCATACTTCTTTACATCATGGTCCCACAAAATTACTTGCATCCAAATCATTGACATGGGATTGCTTTGATGGCAGCCCACAGGTAGACACTATTTAATACATATACAAATAATGTGGAAGGATTCCCAGTTACTGCTAATGGAGTAGCAGGCACATGTTTAGCTGTAGTTCTCCCATTTACCATGTATAGGCTACTCTCTCCTTTTGAAGAATTGTTCCCCTACCAAATAGGAACTGTCTCCCTGACCATAGTGATTGGTTGGGGTTGGGCATTTGATCCAAGCCATTAATAATACCCCCACCTCAGTCCGGACACAGTGGCTCATTTTGGGAGGCCGAGACAGGTGAATTGCTTGAGCCCAAGAGTTCCAGACCAGCCTGGGCAACATGTTGAAACCCTGTCTACACACACACACACACACACACACACACACACAAAATACAAAAATTACCCAGGCACAGTGGCGTGCGCCTGTGGTCCCAGCTACTTGGGAGACTGAGGTGGGAGGATCACTTGAGCCGAAGAGGTGGAGATGGCAGTGAGCCAAGATTATGCCACTGCACTCCAGCCTGGGTGACAGAGTGAGATCCTGCCTCAAATAATAATAATAATAGTAATAATACTCCCACCCCTGGCAACTGTAATTGGTCCATAGAGAGACTATAACACATACTGGACTAATCAGACACCCTCCTTGGGACTGGTGCTGTGGGAAGAGAACCTCTTTCCTCTCAGAGCTGTGAAGCTATGAGCCCAGAGCTGACCCCAGCCATCTCTCTGACCACACAGAGGATACTGTTCACAGTGGGAGAGGATACAGCCAAATCTCAGAGGCAGGAAGAGAGAGAAACAAGAGCATCTTCCCAGCATTTGGATTCCTAGGGCCAACTGACTCTAAACTAGTGCCACTCTGTCCCTCCCCACAGTTTCATTAGGTATTCTCTCCTACACCTTACCACCTTGTCTTAAGCTAGAGTAAGAGCTTTATCATTTATAACCAAAGACTCCTAATACAGATGTTTAACTCCAGGGCAGAAGATTGGATTGGGAGTGAGGATGTGAAGCAGGAGATTCACTTTTCAGATATCATGTTTTTCAGTTCTAGGATTTCCATATAGTTCTTTTTTACAGTTTTCCGATCTCTTCTAAATTTCCCATCTCTTTACCCAGTATCTGCATCTTTTCCAAAGACTCTTTAATACATTTATCAAAGGTATTTTAAATCCCTTCTCTGCCAGTTCTGACATCTGAGTTGTCTGTGAGTCTGTTTCTATTGACTAGTATATCTCTTGATTATGGGTCACATTTTTCTCTTTCTTCACATATCTAGTAATTTTTATACAGTGAACATTGTAAATGATATGTTGTAGAGACTGAATTCTGTTATCTTCCTCTGAGATTCTAATATATGCTAAAGTTCAAGAGTGGCTGCCCTTAGGGGAAAGTCATACAAGTGTGGATCTCACCCGGAGTGTCTTCCTTCTTTCAAGGAAAAAGTCCCCTTCCTTTAGTCTGGTTGCTGTCCAGTGGCGTCAAATAGGTTTTTATTTTTGTCTTATCCAGAGTTTGTAATTATGATCTGTAGGGGGGGGGCTAGCATTCTACAAATCACTCTACTCTGTTAGACCAAAATTTGGATATTCACTTTTTAGTTCAAATACTGTATTAAATATGGTTTGATGTTGTTTACATTCTTTGTCATTTAAAAATAAATTTAAAATGTTTTTAATTGTACTGGGCATGGTGGCACACATCTGTAGTCCCTGGCTACTTGGGAGGTTGGGGTAGGAGGATTGCTTGAGCCCCAGAGTTCAAGGCTATAGTGTGCTATGTTAGCGCTTGTAAATAGCCACTGCATTCCAGCCTGGGCAACACAGCAAGACACATATATTTAATTGCTATTTGAATAAAATGTTTGTGAAACCCTGGAGGTACCTTACAGTTTTATGAGACACAGCTTGAAAATCTCTAGTTTAAACCATATGATTGACTGTTATGGGTATGGATTAGCTTCAACCAGGCATAAGAGTATCTCTATGACAACTGTCGCCATAGCATCAGGCCTATGACAGGTGGAAAACGGGCTTGTGAAGACTGAAGACGAATGCAGGGTAATACCTTCTGGTCCCCATTCCAGGAAATCCCAGAGACTTGCTTTGCACCTTAAAAGTGGAAATCTACAGATGGTGATTAGGTAAAAATGAGCTTTTTGTTAAAAGCAGCCACATTTCCAGTATTCCAACCTATTTTCAGAAGGAGGCTCCTCTTAGCTCCTATGGGCCAATTCATACCCACCTGGTTCATCAATCCTTACCTGTTAACCTGCTCACATGCCCCAAAGTGCAGAGGGTCCCTGCTCTGCAACGAGAAGCAGGGACTCCCACTCAGGGGGGAATTGGCCTCAAGTTTCCCAGTATTTCCACCCCCTCAGACCTATGGACTGGAGACAAAGTTCATCTAAATAAATCATTGCAGCCTCTCCTTTCTCTCCGCCCCATTCCTAGTCAGACCCACTAGTGTTTTATTTACCAGGGAGCATACCTGGACCAAGCTTCTCCAACTTTTTGTTTGTTTGTTTTTTGAGACAGGGTCTTCCTCTTTCACTTAGGCTTCAGTGCAGTGGTGTGATCTCGGCGCACTGTAGCCTCCACTTCCTGGGCTCAAGTGATTCTCCCACCTCAGTCTCCTGAGTAGCTGGGACCACAGGCATACACCACTACACAGAGCTAATTTTTTTTCTTTTAGAAATGGGGTCGGCTGGGCGCGGTGACTCAAGCCTGTAATCCCAGCACTTTGGGAGGCCGAGGCGGGTGGATCACAAGGTCAGGAGATCGAGACCATCCTGGCTAACATGGTGAAACCCCGTCTCTACTAAAAATACAAAAAAAAAACTAGCCAGGCGTGGTGGCGGGCGCCTGTAGTCCCAGCTACTCCGAGGCTGAGGCAGGAGAATGGCGTGAACCCGGGAGGCGGAGCTTGTAGTGAGCCGAGATCGTGCCACTGCACTCCAGCCTGGGAGACACAGCGATACTCCGTCTCAAAAAAAAAAAAAAAAGAAATGGGGTCTCACTATGTTGCCCAGGCTGGTCTTGAACTCCTGGGATCAAGCAGCCCTTCTGTCTTGGCCTCCCAAAGTGCTGGGATTCCAGGCATGAGCCACAGTGCCTGGCTCTTCTCCAACTTTAATGTGCACACAAGTCCCCTGGGGGTCTTGTTAAAATATAAATCCTGATTTAGTAGTTGTCATGGGCCAAACTGTGTCTGCCCCTCATTTTTTTTTTTTAAATTTTTTTTTGAGACAGGATCTGGCTGTGTTGCAAAGGCTGGAGTACAGTGGCAGGATCTCGGCTCACTGCAACCTCCACCTCCTGGGCTCAAGCAATTCTGCCACCTCAGCCTCCTGTGTAGCTGGGACCATAGATGCACACCACCACGCCCAGTTAATTTTTGTATTTTTGTAAAGATGGGGTTTTGCCATGTTGCCCAGGCTGGTCTTGACCTCCTGAGCTCAAGCTGTCTGCTCGCCTTGGCCTCCCAAAGTGCTGAGATTTCAGACGTGAGCCACCGTCCCTGGTCATGCCCTTCAAAATTCATACGTTGAAATCATAATCGCCCTATTTCAGAATGTGACTGTATTTGGAGACAGGCTCTTAGAGGTAATTAAGGTTAAATAAGGTCATAAGAGTGGGCCCTAATCCAATAGGACTGGTGTGCTTATAAAAAGAGATGAGGCCGGGCGTGGTGGCTCATGGCTATAATCCCAGCACTTTGGGAGGCCGAGGTGGGTGGATCACCTGAGGTCAGGGGTTCAAGACCAGCCTGACCAACATGACAAAATCCTGTCTCTACTAAAAGTACAAAAATTAGCTGGATGTGGTGGGTGCCTGTAATCCCAGCTACTCAGGAGGCTGAGGCAGGAGAATCACCTGAACCTGGGAGGCAGAGGTTGCAGTGAGCTGAGATTGCACCACTGCACTTCAGCCTGAGTGACAAGAGCAAGATTCCGTCTCAAAAAAAAAAAAAAAAAAAAGAGGAGATGAGGACACACACACACAGAGGGAAGACCATGTGAAGACACAGGGAGAAGGTAGCCGAAGAGAGAGGCCTCAGAAGAAACAAACCCTGCTGACACCTTGATCTTGGACTTCTGGCCTCCAGAACTGTGAGAAAATACCTTTCTGTTGTGTAAGCCGCCCAGTGTGTGATACTAAGTTATGGCAGCCCTAACAAACTCATACATGTGTGTGGGAGGGCACTGAGCTTTCTGCATTTCTAACAAGCTCCTGGATGCTACTGATACTGCTGATTCGAGGACCACACTTTGAATAGCACGGACCTAGAGAATCTGATTCCTTTTTATTTTATGACATTCTCAGCAGCTTCCTAAGTCATTAGCAGGTGGGGAGGAGGACACTTTTTCTCAAACTCTGCCTTCCTAAAGATAGGCTAAGGTAATTGTTCTCTACATTTTTATTTGTGGCACTTTTGAAATTTTACAAATAGAGGGGCACCTTTCAGGTTCTGTAAGTGAATGCAGTGGGCTGGATATACCCACAGGGCATGGCAGGCATAGTAGGCAAATTGGGGCACTCATGCTGGGTCTACAGTGGGCAGCTGCCACTCTGTCCCCATGCTAGAATGTGAGCTTAATGTGGTCATATTTTCCAAAACTTCAGGAGCCAGAAATTTGAATTTTTACATTAAATCCCTAGATCTTAAAACTTTTAAATGTTGGCACCTCCATCTGCTTATTTTTGAAATAACGTGAAGCAAAGGAGCTCTCTGAGGTGGTGGACATGTTCAATATCTTGACCTCTATCTTGTTTTGGGTGTATACATATATAAAAAGTCATCATCCAGGTATAGTGTAAGCAAAGTCCATCTAACTGTATCATTAAAATTTGTACAACTTACCACTTGTAAGTTATGCCACAATCAAAAAAAATCTGCATGGGAATGATACACATAATAGTTATTACCTCTGGGGGCAGAGGCCGGAAAGGAACAGGATTGACCTTATGTGGATTTCTAACATGTTTCTTTAAAGAGATAGAGGGCTGAAGCATATAGGGGGACTTCTTTCTTTCTTTCTCTCTCTTTTTTTTTCTTTTTAAGACAGGGTCTTGCTCTGTTGCACAAACTGGAGTGCAGTGGCACAGTCATAGCTCACTACAGCCTTGACCTCCCAGGCTCAAGTGATCCTCTCACCTCAGCCTCCCAAATAGCTGGGACTACAGGACCGTGCCACCACATCTGGCTAATTTTTTAAATTTTCAGTAGAGATGAGCTATCACTATGTTACCCAGGCTGGTCTTGAACTCCTGAGCTCCAGCAATCCTCCTGCTTTGGCCTCCCAAAGTGCTGGCATTACAGGTATGAGCCACCTCGCCCAGCCAGGGGAAAATATTAACAGCGGTTTCATCTTAGTGGTAACTAGGTATCCGCTTTATTATTTTCTGTGTGTTTGAAATATTTCATAATTAAAATCAACTATTTTTTAATATTAAAAAAATAAAGCCTGGAAAGACCAACACTGTATGAACCAAACAAAACTCCTTGGAGGCTACTCCGCCATTCTCTTGGTCTCCCCGTGGGACTGCAGAGTTGTTTAGGTAGGAATGCTTGCTGCCCTGACCCAGGGTTCCTGCATCTTCAGTAAATACCTGCTCCCTCTTTGTCACGGGTGTGATGTGATGTCACCCCACCCACTCAGCCCAGTGCCCTCACATGCCATTCATCACCAGAAGTGTGTCCTCGGTGCAACCTCAACTGTGGCAAAAATAACGTTTATATATCAACTCAAATTTGAAGGCACTCTGTATTGGGTTCATAGTTTAAAGCTGCCAGAGAACAGACTTCTCTGATCCTGAAAGCAATTAAAGCTTAGTGGTTGAACTCACTGGGTAAAAGCTTCGGTTTTCCAGTTTACTAAATATATGCCCCTGGGAAAGTTAGTTTCTCAGCTTCTATTTCTTCACCTGTAAACTGGGAATGACGATAGTATCTACCCATTTGGGCTTATGTGTAGATTTAAATTTGCTGGGTGATTGGTGCATAACTGTTCATTAGTTATTATTAAGTAATTAATACTGGGTTGATTTTACTTTAACTATCTTTCTTACATCATAGATTGTCTGAGGCCACGCCAGTATCAAATCAACAGCTGGTCACCAAGTCTCAAAGGGAAGATATTTTCAGCTGGGTGTGGTGGCTCATGCCTGTAATCCCAGCACTTTGGGAGGCTGAGGCAGGCAGATCACTTGAGGTCAGGAGTTTGAGACCAGCCTGGCCAACATGGTGAAACCCCCTTTCTACAAAACCTAGCTGGACATGGTGGTGTGCTCCTGTAGTACTAGCTACTCAGGAGGGTGAGGCAAGAGAATCGCTTGAACCCAGGAGCCAGGAGGCGGAGGCTGCAGTGAGCCAAGATCACGCCACTGCACTCCAGCCAGCCTGGGGGATGCACAGCAAGACTTCCCAACAGAAAAAAAGGAAGATATTTTCAACTCTGATTCAAGTGGCAAATGTAATTAAACATTGTCAAGTGCAGGGGCAGTAAAAACTTCTTTCTGCCTTCAAGGAATGGACCTGTTTCTGTCCTTCATGAAAAACCCTAAACGGCCAAAGCAACCTTAAGAGAAAACAGAATTGCAGAATCTCCACGTTGGTTCTCTTCCTCTGGCCTCAAACCTCAGGGGTAGGGTGCCGGCCTCTCCCCTTGGACAGCAGTGTTGCCAGGACAGCCTCCCTGCTGACATGCCCGCCTGGGCTGCTTTTTGGGGCTTATTGCTCAAGGTAATCCTCCAGGAACAGCACCCTGCTGGCAGCTTTGCAACCGCCAAAGGGCTTTCACAATGACTAATAAAGCCATAAAGGATGAACACAGATCCAAGAAAATTCATTCCCTGAAGGAATATGATTTCAGTTACTTTTCACTTGGTGCTTCTTTGTCTTTTAAGCCACATGCATTCAATTCCTGTCTGAAATTCCAGTTCTCTCACGTTGCAGTCTCCGGAAGCCATTTTCTCTGGTAAACCTGCGAAACACTCTCAGAGCCTGTAAAGGGGTAGAGGAGACAATTACTCAGAAAGCCCATTTTCTCTGTGGGTTTTCCCTTACATTTCGGGAGATACATTCCTTTAGCATTTCTGCTGGCACCAGTTCAGACCCCCAGAAATCTCCTGAGCCCGCTTTTCTCCTCCCATTAATTTAAAAATCCTGTAGCCCTTACTGTGGTCTGCCTTGCAGAACCTGGCGGTTCACCTGGCCTTTTCCACTCTCCCCCAAACTGGTTACCTACCTGTTGGTTTTCTTACACGAATGTCCCCTGCCACTGTCCGGTTCAGGCCCTCCCCACCCCTCCCTGGATGACGGCAGCAGACGTCTCTCTGGTCTACCTGCCCCTGACTTCGCCCTCAAGCAGTGCTCCTCCACTCTGCTGCTAAAATACTTCCTAAAACACAAATCTGATGCCCCCTCTCAGCTGAAAATCCTTTAATGCTGACCTCCCCCAACCCGTTTCCAGACAAAATGTTCCCAGTCCTGTAGAGCTCCTGCCTTGTCAAGAATAGCCAGACACCTGGATTTTTATGTGAATTCCCCAATCCTTTTTTACTTGTAGTTATTACATTTTACATTAAAAAAATTATAAACCGTTGCGACAAGTCTCTCACCCATTCCTGCTCCCCGATTCCCTATTTGAAGAGGCCATCACTGTGACCGGGTTCTTCTGCAGTGCTGCCTTACACACACACACACACGCACATACACACCCCCACTACAAACATACACATATACAAGCACACACTGCCTTTTTTTCCATTTAGATGGTAGCCAATTTTTAAATGTTGGTATAAAGTTTTAAAACCCTGAGGGTCAAAAAAAAACCACTTTTGTTCCCCTGAGGGTCAAACAAAACACAAGCAAGTGCCTTATGACCCACCGGGTTATAGATCACTCAGGTATGTGTCTTTCGATCCACTTGACTGACAGTTCCCTGAAGACAGGAAACTTTGTCCTGGCATCCTTTTCAGTACCTGGGACCTGCACACGGTTGGCACTCAATAAGCACACTGCCTGTCCATGGAAACTTTTCTTAAGCACCAGCACTGTGCCTAATACTGAGTCTACCACAGACGACGGGGTGAACTGTGGCGTGGCCACCCAAGAGGGAACATTCAGGAGAGTTAGTTGTCTGGTTAAGTCTCAAGTCCTGTGGAAGCAACCAGAATCTGCCTGCCTCCCATATTTCCTGGTTACCTGGGTCAACAACAAATGGACAGAAATAGCAGATGACAGTCCTCATTCTCAGTTCTCAGGCCCACCCTAATGGGGCATCTGCTCATGCTGACGGCCTAAGCCGCGGCAGAGTGCTGAGACCAGCACCTCCATGCCAGCTGTCATTCCCAGGAGCGGAGCTTCTAGGTCTCACCCTCCACCAGGACAAATCAAGTCGGGACAGGACCGAAACCACAGGCGCAGGCAGAGCTTGCTGACTCTTCCCGCGGCGCTGGGCTGGGCAGGGCAGGGCTGGGCCAGCTGCTGCGATGAGTAAGGCGTTCAAGCTTCTTCATGTTGGGAGAAGACTCATTGCTCAGGTGGTTTTTGGAATCTCCTAGAATAGATTCTATTTGCTTACCCTCCTGAGTCCTCTGCTTGCTCCCACACAGCCTGGCAGGAACAGGGCCTGTGTTCACAGGTTGCTCTTCCCCTCTGGCAGCAGGTGCCATGGTTGTGGGACAAGGTGGCATTTTCATTCATGATGAGGTGGATCCCACTGAGGAATCGCAACAAGATCTTACATATCTCTCCCCCATCCTCAGAGGCGGCGACGTCCAATCCTGTGTCAGCAGTGATGCAAGGACAGGTGGTTCCTGTCGCGGCACATCCCCGAGGGAGGGCCATAGGCAATGTCCCTGGAACTGTACGGTGACGTCCTCCCCTTCTCCCTCACTGGAGAGCCTTCTGGCACAGAAGGGCGCGGGGAGCATGACCTTAAGGTTCACCTTGAATGTTACGCGAATTGTGGTGCAGTATGAATCTTACCACCAAAATGCAGGTGGGCGAGACTTGCCATAGTCCTTTTTTTCTTTTTCTTTCTTTCTTTCTTTTTTTTTTTTTTTTTGAGACAGTGTCTTGCTCTGTCACTAGGCTGGAGTGCAGCGGCGTGATCGTGGCTGACTGCAACCTCCGCCTCCTGGGTTCAAGTGATTCTCCTGCCTCAGCCTCCCGAGTAGCTGGAACTATAGGTGACCACCACCACGCCCGGCTAATTTTTGTATTTTTAGTAGAGATGGGGTTTCACCATGTTGGCCAGGATGGACTCGATCTCTTGACCTCGCGATCCACCCGCCTTGGCCTTCCAAAGTGCTGGGATTACAGGTGTGAGCCACCACACCCGGTCCCTTTTTTTCTTTATTTCAAGTTACCTCAGCTTTGGCACCCTCACCCTCGAGCCTGGAATGAAAGTTAGATTCGTGGTAACAGGACAGAGCAGGCTCTCCCCTTCCCTGGAGATATGTGAAAATCCACGAGGTTAGAGGGTACCTGGAAAACAGGGACAGGCCCACTCTTCTCCCGAGACCAAGACTGCTGTGGAAATCCCCGGGGCTCCAGCCTGCGTGCACCTTCAGGGAAGGGCTTGTGGCCGCTTCATTTCCAAGCTGACACACAGGAATCTTGCTGAAAATGAGAATCCTAGGCTAAGGCTCCGACCTTCTGAGAGACGCCACAAAACCTCTCCACAGAAGTCCTGCCACGCTGGCACCTGCCACAGGACTGTCACAGGGAGCACATTCCCATCCGGGATGCCTGGGGGCCACCAATCTCCAATCCTTCCCCAGGCTTCAGGCTTCCAGAAAACATAAAGCAGATTGTCAGGCCAGGCGCAGTGGCTCATGCCTATAATCCCAGCACTTTCGGAGGCTGAGGCAGGCGGATCACCTGAGGTCAGGAGTTCAAGACCAGCCTAGCCAACATGGCGAAACCCCGTCTCTACTAAAAATACAAAAATTAGCCAGGCATGGTGGCACATGCCTGTAATCCCACCTATTTGAGAGGCTGAGGCAGGAGAATCACTTGAACCCAGGAGGAGGGGGTTGCAGTGAGCTGAGATTGCACCATTGCACTTCAGCCTGTGTGACAGAGCGAGACTCTTGTCTGAAACAAAACAAAACAGGTAGTCCATGCAAACAACTTCTGAATTCAGCCCCCAAGGCAAACCTCCCTGAGACAAGGCTGGCTTCCAGCTTAGAAAGAAGAAATAAAATACAAGAAAAACAAAACCCACACCAATAGCTCAATATACTATTCTGCCATCTAACTTATATTAGAATAATCATTCACAAATTTCAGGGCAGTGTAACATTCAGCCCTTGTCACAAATGCCTGTGCCACACATCAGAGCTCATGCAACGCTGTTGCTGCTGTGCTGTAAAGCAGAGCTGAAGAACTGGAGAATATTCTGTCCTCACCCTGCTTTATTTCCTCCAATCATAGATTGTCCTCAGAATAAAAAATAAATGCCCTCCTCCCCAAGGGAGCAATTTCTAGCCAAGAAGATGATAAAAAATGGTGTTACCCAATGCCCCAATTAACTGTACCAAACCCAGCAAGTGATGAAAGTGAAAGCATCAGCTTATTATGATAATTAAGCTATGTTGAGTCAATGGCAGCTGCTGCAAGACCACTCCTATTACTAAAACTACCTTCTCCACTTAATTAGCACTTTCTTAAAAACATCTTTAGTTTGTCACATTAATCTGACCGGGGACAGTTTCACTGAACCAGAGCTAAACGGCATCTGGTCTATGAGAGGTCTGAGTCAATAATGTGGTGTCTGGTTTTAAAAAGATTGCTGCCTTTTCTTTGCTTGATGACTTGTGATATATAAAAAAGAAAAATAAATAAAATCATTGTTGTTGTAATATATTATTATTTTTAATATCTGGGTGGGCATGTGACCAAGCACTTGGAGTGGCAGGTTTGGAATTTTGAGTTTTGAGTTCTTCCGGATGTTTTATTCCGGCTGTGTATTAACTGGCACCTCGGCAGCCGTGCTCTGGGCTGGTTCCACAGTAGATACCACTGCTAGAACACATGCCTGGCCGTCTGTAGCCCTTGCTGGAAGCAATGGCTACTGTCCAGGGTAGAACTTTATCTGAAGGCTCCCATGATGAACAGATGCTCAATACCACTCATAGTAAAGAAACATAAATACAAACAGAAACCAGAAATCATTTTCACCTATCAGATGGACATGGACTAAAAATACTGATAATACAAAGTGTGGGTGAGCTCGTGGGCAAACAGTAGACGCATAAATCATTGATAGGCGTGTACAATGGATCAGTCTTTTTACTGGGTAATTTGTTAGTGCCTATGCAAATTTTAAAATGCTCATGCCCCTTTTCCTGGCAGTTCCATTCCCAGAAATTTACCATATAAACATACTTTAAATGTATACCAAGAAAAGAAAAATGTTTCCTGCAGAATTGGTTGCAATAGCAACAAATCAGAAACGAGTTAAATGTTTTTCGATAGGGCCCTGGTTAAGTACATTATGGAACGGCAATACAATGGAATTATGTCACCATTTTAAAAGATGCTGATTTTGCATGCTAAAGTGAAAAAGAAAAAAAAACTTCCAAAATATAGTATTAATAAAAATGTGAAGTGCATATAAAATGCTGACTTTTTTTCTGGAAGGATACACAAAAATACTGTTAATATGGTTATTTTCTTAACAATATACATATAATCGTAAAAATATATACTGTAAGCTGGGCTTGGTGGCTTGCGCCTGTAATCCCAGCACTTTGGGAGGCTGAGGCAGGTGGATCACCTGAGTCGGGAGGTCGAGACCAGCCTGACCAACATAGAGAAACCCGTCTCTACTAAAAATACAGAATTAGCAGGGCATGGTGACACATGCCTGAAATCCCAGCTACTCAGGAGGCCGAGGCAGGAGAATCGCTTGAACCCGGGAAGCGGAGGTTGCGGTGAGGCGAGATCACACCACTGCACTCTAGCCTGGGCAACTAGAGTGAAACTCCGTCTCAAAAATATATATATATATATATATGTGTGTGTGTGTGTGTGTGTATATATATGTATATATAGATATAGATACACAGATATATATATACATAGAGACACACAGTATTTGGGAAGTGGTAGACCATTCTTTCCCCTTCTTTGTACTTTTTTGGTATTTTTAACACTAGCTCTTTAAAGAATGATGCTGTATTATATAAAAGCTGAAAGATATCTGTGAGAGACTATATTTCCCAACATGGCCAGGGTAATATTCCCGGACCTATGTGCCCTTCTAGAACCTCGTTACTCCCCATCAAGAGGTGGAGTTTATTCCTCTCCTGTCGAACCTGCATGGGACTTTGTGATAGCCTCAACAATTAGAAGGCCATGGAAGTGAGGCTGTGGCTTCTGGGGCTACACAAAAATGGCCATCTGGCTTCCATGTGGCTCTTGCTATCTCTTGGAATGCTTGCCCTGGAAACCCAGACACCATGATGTGAGGAATCCCAACCTAGCCCATAGTTCTGAGTCTCTTCACAGAGTTGTGCACACATCACCACTATTTAATTCCAGAACATGTCCATTAACCCTAAAAGGAGCCCTGTACCACCCAATCCCCACCCTCCCCATGCTTGGCAACACTCATCTTTTTTTTTTTTTTTTTGAGACAGAGTCTCGCTTTGTTGCCCAGACTGGAGTGCATTGGCATGATCTCAGCTCACTGAAACCTCTGCCTCCCGGGTTCTCCCTGCCTCAGCCTCCCGAATAGCTGGGATTACAGGTGCCTACCAGCATGCCCGGCTAACTTTTGTACTTTTTAGTTGAGACGGGGTTTAGCCATGGCCAGGTTGGTCTTGAACTCCTGTCCTCAGGTGATCTGCCCACCTCGGCCTCCAAAAGTGCTGGGATTACAGGTGACCCACTGCACTTGGCCTCATCTACTTCTCTGTGGATGTGCCTGTTTTCTGGACATTTCATATAAATGGAATCATACAACATGTGGTCTTTTGTGTCTGGCTTCTTGTACTTAATTTCTTCAAGGTTCACCATACTTTAGTGTATATTAGTACTTCATTGAGTAATATTGCATTGTACGGATAGCCCACTTTTTGTTTATCCATTCACTGACTGATGGACATTTGGGTTGTTTCTACTTTTTGGTTATTAGGAATAATGCTGCTGTGAACATTTGCTTACAAGTGTTTGTGTGGCCATGTTTTCAATTCTCTTGTGTTGAAGTACTTTTACATCACCTAAATATTAAATGATAAATACATAATAATTAAATGATACTAGTAACTGATACACAATTAGTTCTTATTAAAGCAAATTCCCTAAGAGCAAAACCAGTTCCTTCATGGTAATTCAGGTTTAATAAAGACCACTGGGTAGACCTGAATTAATAAAATGGCACTATTTCCAACCCAGATTTTTCACCAATTCACACTGACATTTTCTCAAATCTGTTTGAGAACTGATTGTCTCTTTATTATCTCTATCCAAAAACCCCAGGGCTATGCTGTGGTCTTCAAAATCCCTCTCTTTATGTTCCAAAATGAAAACCTATCATTTAAATTTGACATATAGGAAACGACTAGGGCCTCTTCAGGAATTTGGAGTTTGATTTAGAATTCTGGGGAACACAGAACCTTTTGCTGTACTGTGATTTACCTATTTAGGTTTATTTAATAAATACAGTAGAGGCTAACAGATGATAGTGCAAGTTAAAAAGAAGTAGGCTGATGTTAAAAGATTCTGGATTACAATGAAAACTCACTTACGTGGGAGTTTGAGCTCATATTTAGAGCCTCCACCAGTGGAAGTCATGCAAATAAGAACCACTGCAGAGTTCTTTGTCCACAGACACCATCTCCCTCCAGGATGGTCCTGCTTTTCCCCCAGTACCTGTGCAGGCATCTCTGGTGAGTCTTATAATAGTCTTTCTGAGTTTGCCTGTATGTTTCACATAAATGTGTAAGAAAACAATGAGACACTTCTTTGGGGTAACTGCTGTAAAGGCCACTAATGAGAAAGCGTAGATGTTTCCATCATGGAAAACTACAAGTTTACTTAGTTTCAGTCCTTGGCACTAAGTCTTAGGTTCCTCGTCACTGAACAGCCTTCTTTCCACTTGGCTTCTCTCGGCCAGCATCCTGGCACACCATCAGAGGAGAAAGTAATGAGAAAGAAGTGTCTTACAGGGATGGGGAGCACGGGTAGCTTACCATATGGGGATAATCATGGCTCTTCAAACAAATCCTTGACCAGACAGTAGCACTATTTGTCTTCCTGCCTACACAAGCTACATGTGGGGTTCACACCTCCTGAAACATGTGCACACCAAGAGAACTGGAGAATGTTTGTTCAGTTTCCCTCCTTTTCAGGGGAACCCTCTGGCTGGTCTTCAGTACATGAGCTGTGACCCAACTGTGGTTAACTCCAGAGAGTTTTCTAAGAGTCCCTCATGTTCTTAGAGTTCTGATGTTGCTGTAGAAGACAGAGGCCTACCTCATTTTTGGTTTACTCATGTTTCAGGTTACATGAGTGTGGGGTGGGGAGTGGGAAACAGCTTTATAATTTTTGTAGAAATTATGTAAGGAGTCAGGAGTTTGAGACCACCTGGGCCGAGTCTGGCTTACACACCGGTTGAATTCTTGTCCAGCACTCAAGAAGAATGAGAATGTACTGACAGTGGAAGGGTGAGCATTTGCTAATTATAAAACTGCCAAAGGATAGCTATGTGGGGTAAAAAGCACCTGAGATCTCACCATGCAGAGGTAACACGTGCATCCCTTTGGTGAGCATTTCTAGTACTCTGTCTGATGTATATAATTATTCATCCAGCATTTCCCAAATATATTTGTGAACACAGTGTTTGTGTTCATCCAGGAGCCAATCCTGAGACAGAGATCGGAAAGCAAGAAATGCATTTGGGAGGTCAGCATGTGGTAAAGGGGAGCAGGGAAGTAAGCCAGGGAGGATGAGGCTGGTAGTTATCAGGTTAGCTGCTCCTGTGGGTAGATGGATGGTGCTCAGTTCCACAGAGGAACTCTGGAAAAGAGTGTGGAACATGTGCCTTGGCAATGCTTACCTGAGGGCGAGGGAGCTGGGGCATTTATACCCAAGGTGCTGTCAGCTGAGGCTGCTTCCTGGGGGTGTGACTTCTGAGCACTTCCAGCCTGCACAGCCTACTAAGACGTGCGAAAAAGCACCTCCCCCAATTGCTCCCCTCAGGAAAGAGGCAGACACTGGCAGCCGGGAAGCAGACACTGGCAGCCCGGAGGCAGACGCTGGCAGCTGGAAGGCAGCCAGACACACACACACTTATTGGTCGTATTGCTTAGGAGATGTGTCAGGCACTGTTCTAGGTGCTGGGGACATGGAAGGAAACAAAACAGAGAATTCTGCCATCATGGAACATTCTGTCTATTGGGGAAAAATAATAAATAGGGCAAGTAAGAAACCATGGAGTGTGTTAGGCAGTATCAAACACTGCAAAGAAAAATGAAGTAGGAAAGGGAGTTCTGGGAAGGGGGACAGGAGGCAGGTTACAAACAGCAAAAGAGGAATGAGGGCAGGCCTTGCTGAGAAGGTGACACTCAAGTAAAGACTGGAAAGAGGGCAGAAGGAGGCACTTCACATGGTTACCTGGGAAGAGGAAACAGTGGGAGCACCCGCCCTAAGGCAGGAATATGCCGAGGCGTGTGTGCAGCAAGGCCTATGCAGCTGGGCTGGGAGGGCAGGAGGGCAGGGCAAGTGGGGCTGTGCTGACCTCTGTGCAGCCTCAGGCTCCTACCTGGGGCAGGACCAAAGGCTGTAGGAGAGTGGGAGCATAACATGGTGGCAGCAGCTGCTGTGCTATGAACAGCCCAAGACGGGCCGGGATGGAAGCAGGGAGGACTGTCAGGAGGCTGGGAGGAGGGAGAAGCAGTTAGATTCTGGAGATATTTTGAAGGTAGAGCCAAATTAGTTACAGACAGATTGGATGTGAGGTATGATAGAAAGAAAGAAGCCAACGGATTCGCTTTGAGCAACTGGATGATGGAGCTGCCTCTTCCTGAATCAGGGAAATTTTCCAAAGGAGTGGCACAGCATTTTTTTCTCGGTTACTTTGCAAGCCAGGGACCTCTGGCTGGTGACACCCTGCCTGGGCCTTGCTTGATAATGCTACCTGCTGCAGGAGATGGCCCGCCCACTTCACCCGCCTTGGGCGAAGTATGGCTTACACACTGGTTGAGTTCTTGCTCAGCGCCCAAGAAGAATGAGAATGTGCTGACAGTGGAAGAATGAGCAAAGCTGGGAGTTTTATTGAGTGATGAAACAGCTTTCAGCAGAGAGGGGACACGGGGGTCTTTCCTACCCAAAGGCGGGAAAGTCCCCCTAATACAGTTGAGTCCGGGTCTTTTTATGGGCTCAGAATGGGGGAGGGGCAGGCTGTAGGTATTATTGGAAAAGGCAACATTCAATTGGTTAAGGCGTTTATTCAGAAAGAATCGATTGGGAAAGGGTGGGCAAACAGGAACAGAAGTTCCCACTCTGGGTGGTGGGTTTCATCCAGGACCAGCAGTCTGGTCTTTTAGCCTTCAGGCTGCTCCTCACTTGAACGTGGGGTTTCATTTGGGACCCGCCCCTCTCTGCCTAGGCATTTGGCTGCTTCATGTTGCTATCAGGAGCAAGCCTGGGGTCAGGAGTAATTGGGATCCTGGCTTTGGGCCTATGAAGTTTGAGATGTCCATTAGAGACCTAAGTGGATATGTCAGTAGCAAACTGGATATAGGGGTCTGCAGTTCAGGGAAGAGGCCCATTTTGGGTTTAAATTGAGGAGTTGGACAGCACGTAGATGGTATAATCCATGTGGTTGCTAGAGACCCCCCAGGGAGCAAGCCAGATAGAAAAGAGGTCTGGGACTGAGCCCTCAGGGAGGCAGAGCACTGAACAAAGGAACCCGAGAAGGAGCAACCAGAGAGCTCAGTGTCCTGAAAGCCCAATGCGGAAAGTACTTCCAGGAGAAGGGAGTGGTCGACTGTATATATATATACACATGTGCTACACTTATAAAGATCTCCATGCAGAAATATACATTCTCTCTACGGATATATACATACACACAGGGAGCTGTAGATAATGGTGTTATTCTATAGAAACAGATCTATAACTCTATCTACTTCCCACTAAATCTATTGGGGACAGTATGCCATGGCAACACTGTCTGCATTCATTTTTTTCATGGCTGCATAGCATTTCATTGTGCCCAAGAACCGTAATTAACTTTTTCCCTATAGATATTTTCCCCAATATAGAATTCTAGATTACACAGCAACGAGCATCTTGTGCAATCATCCTTTCACACTGGTGTGGTCATCTCCCTGAGATAAACCCTTAAGAGCAGAGTTGCTGTAGGCAAGGGTATGCCCTTTTTACCTTCTGATTCTGGACTCCTTGCTGGGCAGCCCCACTAATCAAAGAAGCATTCAATGTGGAAGAGCTGCTGACCTCAAGGAAGAACTGCCCAGGACATCGTTCCAGGCAGACTCTATTCTAGGGACCCTTCTGTACACAGAGAAGATGCAGGGCAGCCACATAATCACTTTCAGAAATCAGCAAAGGTTTGCCAAAAGTCTATGACAGGAGGCAATCCACTGGTCCTAGCTCTCAGCCTGACATATCCAGCTGCAGCGGACTTCTGTGTATAAAGACTGTCCTGTTTCCATGGAGAGAGGAGCAACTCTCCAGGCCTAAAGGATCACCAGTTGAGCCACGAAGAGCTTATTACATCAAGAGCAAATGCGGCAGACGAAGGCAGTGCCTTCTGTTAAATGACTGTAATTAACTCCAAATCTTTCTCCACACTTTATTTTTGCTGGCTGGATTTGTCATTTTGCTGTCAGAACAGGCCTACAACATACCTCAGATGTTTTTCCTTTACCTTGTCATTCTGAGCAAAAGCATGACTCCATCACCTGTCTGGGCACATACCGAGTCTTTGTCTGGATGGTGTCAGCACATCCTGCACACTCAGCGGCAACCCTGAAAATAACATCTACTGCCTGCCAGGCAATTGGCTGACTGCCTCTGTGATCTTCAGGGGCATTGAGGGACAATGTATTTAGTCATGCACCTCTGCAAGTGCAGGGAAATGTACTGGGACACCTTTCGATTCCCAAGGAAATAAAAGGAAAATGACAAACATATAGTCATGCCGTGGATCTCTGTTTATTCCCATCTCTGGGCAGGCTTGTAAATAGCATCAACCCAGGTCTCAACCCCACTGCTGGTACTTGAGTCACAGAAACTGTAAGCAAGTGACACTCATCCAGAGAGAACTACTCCCCTAAACTGGTTCTTAGCCATCAAGAGAGGCCCACAGGAAGGTCTCTGATAACCCGAAGTTTTGAAAAGCTTAGAACTGTGTGATCAGGCCATATGCCCTTCAGTTCCTGAACGTTCACTACCCTGTGGTGTCCCTTTGCCATGGTAGAGACTCCAACCACACACATCAGTTAAGCTGCCAACACTGTTTCCTCCCCATTCTGCTCTGCGAACAATGCGCAGTCCAGCCAGGAGGCCAACCGGGAGGGTTTTCTTGTTGTGTCATGGCTAAGATCAAAGTCATTGTACCCCAAGGACACAGCAGACAGAAGGCAGCCAACCACATTTATGCCAAATCCCATTCCCAAAATGACCATATTTTATAGTTTATTATGAGGTAACTGCCTCCAGACAGACAAGCCCCTGCATGATGTTGAAAGTCAGAGCCTGGGAGTGAACGCCACCTTATCTTTGTCCTCCTCAGCTGGTCTGCGTGTCTCTGCTCAGAACGCTGTGTAGTAGTGCTCCATTGTGCTGACGATGTCACTCTGGTCCTCCAGGAGCTCCAGAACCTGCTGCAGCACAGCCTCACTCAGGCCCGGGCGAATGCTCAGGCGAGCGCAGGCCAAGATGTGCAGGAAGTGACAGCCCTTCTCCATGTCTGCAGGAAAAATGCAGGTGGCTGAGCGTGGTCACAACCGTCAGGCCCTCCTCTGTCCTCTCCATACCTCCTGTCTGGGCACCTGCATTCTGACCAGATCCCCAGATGATCCTTATGCACATTAAAGTCTGAGATGCATGATCTATATGATCACAAAAACAAAACAGAAACATCTGTTCTTAGGCCCCTGATGTCACCACGGTGACGTGGAGCCACTGCTCAGGGACTCTGAACTTCAACCTTCAAGGATTCCCAATCAAAGATCTTTTTTTTTTAATCCATAACCTAGTGGATTTTTAGTGCTTGATAAACTTTTTTCTCTGGGGTAATTACATGTATAAGTGTAACCTATTCAGTGCCAAACCTCTAGCTTCTCAGGGGGGAGCCCTCTTGAGACTCACAGCAGAGCTGGTTTGCTGCAGCCTCCGTATGCTTCCCTCTAAGTCCTGATTTGATGGGGCTGTCTGGTGAGAAGGGATTCCTACCTTTGGCCTGTTCTCATTCCTCTCTTCCTGGCTTCCAAAAGTCTCATCTGTGATAGTTGTATTCCTAGTAACCTCTTATCCTCTGCCCAAAACTAAGACCATCTGGCACACAACAATATAAACTCAGAGTTAACAACCTCTTTCCTAGTTGAAATCAATGACCTAAACACTGGTAATGAGAAAATAAAATAGGAAGAATGCAAGTCCTTTTAATTATCAGGCCCTGGGAGACACGACGATGAAACGGCAATCTCGCTCTACTCCTCATTAGGTATTCACCTCGGAAACTGCTTGCTATTGGCACAAGTAGTTATAAATTAGCCTAATTATGTGAAATTGAACACTATAATCCACACCCTATAGCTTAACAATGTATAGCCAGTCACCAATCAATGTTATCTATAAACCAATGAGAATTCCTGACAAACAACTTTGTATCAGCTCTGTCCTCCTTTTTGGCTTTTAAAAATCCACTTATGGACCAGGCGCATGGCTCACGCCTGTAATCCCAGAACTTTGGGAGGCTGAGGTGGGTGGATCACCTGAGGTTGGGAGTTCGAGACCAGCCTGGCCAACATGGTGAAACCTCGTCTTTACTAAAAATACAAAAATTAGCCAGGTGTGGTGGCGTGCACCTGTAATCCTAGCTAGTCAGGAGACTGAGGCAGGAGAATCACTTGAATCCGGGAGGCGGAGGTTGCAGTGAGCTGAGATTGCACCACTGTACTCCAACCTGGGTGACTGAGTGAGACTCCATCTCAAAAAAAAAAAAAAAAAAAAAAAAATCCACTTATCACTGCTGCTCATCAGAGTGTATATTCAGAGAAACCTGAATCTGTGCTCCCTAGCTGCAATCCTGAAACTTGGCCCAAATCAACTCTCTCTACTTGTATTAACTTTGCCTCAGCTCCTTCCTTTTAGGTCGGCAGTAGTCAAACTGAGGGTTGTGCCTATTAGGGGATCATGAAACCAATTTTTGTAGGTTGCGATCAGCATTCTTTTTCTTACCAAACTAAAAGGGAGCAGAAATAGAACATTACAGAATATCTTGCATTGTAATTTGGATACATATTAATTCATGAAACTTTATTCCATAAATATCTTATGCATTAGAATTATATAATTTATTGGGTCATGATGTAAAATATATTTCTAACTTTGAGTCAAAGTCAAACTTCTTTACCAAAAGCAAACCCTCTCCAGTTGTCACAGTTTAAAACTCCATGGTAGGGCCAGGTATGGTCTCTCTCTGCTGTATACCCAGTACCACCTGGCACACAAAAGGTGCTCCACACAATCACTGAAAGTTGTTTTCAGATGAAAAATGCTTTAGGCTTCAGGAAGGTGCTCAAAGAGGTGTTGCAGTGTAAGGCAAAGCATGGTTCAACGTTTGGTGCACTTCTGTAGCTTTGGGCAAGTCATCCTTAGGCCTCAGTGTTCTCAGCTGTCGTGAAAACCACTTCCAAGGCCCTTTCCAACCCTAAGGTTCAGAGACTGCTCCTGGGCTAACAAAGATTTGCTAAATTCTGACCTCTAGTGGCTGAGTCCACTCATTACTCCTCCCGATTGGGATTGCTGGTGTCCACACTTCCAGGCTGTTTCTTCAACATTCACTCCACAGACTTCCTGAACACCTACTATGTGTGCAGTGCTGAGCAAGGAGAAGCAAGTAGAGCTCGGCAGACTGAGAGCTGCCACTGGAGTCCACCATATCTGAATTCAAGCCCTGGCTCTATAACTGGGACCAAGTCATTCCCGGGAACAAAATCACCTCCTTCTCAGGGTGGCTGTGTGGATGAGAGACCAGGGGGAACTACTATGATTTGGTTCATCATATCCATAACCCAAGAAGATGAATGTAACTTAGTTCCTGCTCTAGAGAAGGAACTCAGCCCTTCCCAAGAAGAAAAGCCTCTCAAGGAGGAAGAGCTGACCAGCAAGCGAGGATAGGTTTGATGATGGAGGGTGAGGGGCTCCAGTCACACAGACCTGCACACAGTAGGGAGAAGCACAAGCAATTTAGTGCTGCTCAGCCTTTAGTTTCTGCAAGGCTTGGATGCTTGGACCCAGGGCTCAAGATGACTTACAGGCACCCGTGGGGCCCGAAGCAGTGATACTGACTGTCTCAGAGGCCTTCAACTATTTATTCAGAAAGGCTGTTCTGCTGAGGGTTATCTGGTGAGGCTGTTCAAAAGTGATTTCCAGTCACATGGGTAATGTGAACTTAGACTCCTCTCTATTTTTAATTTTTATTTTTTGTAGAGACAGGGTCTTCCTATGTTGCCCAGGCTGGTCTCAAACTCCTGGCCTAAGCAATCCTCCCAAGCATTGGGATTATGGGAGTGAGCCACTGTGCCTGGCCTTAGATTCTTCTCTAAGTGAGAAATTATTAGAAAACAGTAAAAGTAGGAAAGGCCAGCAAGGAGGTCCCCAGTGGTTAGTTCAATTACATAATTCGACTCTTCTGGAACAAACCCACAAGCCGAAGCAGACTTTTCTGAAAAGTGTTTGCCTAGCAGACATAGTTATCTCATGATGGATCTCTATGAGCGGTGATAACTGCGCCTTATATTTTCCCAAGAACTTTCGCATGCAGCCTGATTCATACTATACCCCATCATACCTCCACCAGAAAGCACAAATGCCGATGTTCTAGAGACCCAAGTGACATAAAGATACATTTTAGATATAACCTACTACTATAACTACAAAAGGCTAAACTTCTTTAATTCTTTTTTAAAAGTTTATCGTAAGTTAAAAAAAAATCCTCCAGTATGAGGAGTGTTATATGGTACTCAGTTTCTACCAAAAGCAGCAGTTCTCTCCAGCTCTGGGTTAGTAAAAAATGAACCTGAGCTAAATACACGGGAGATTTTTGGAAAGCAAATGGTATAAAGGAACATTTAGTGAAAGGCTGCCGTTTTGGAACTCACCAAATGTTCATTTTCTTAGGTGTGAAATGATTTGGTGATCAAACAGGAGAAGGTCCCCATGCTCAGCAAATACAAACTGAAGCTTTTAGTCAGTCTAGGTGAAGGGTATATCAGTGTTTAGTATAGCAGTCTTTTAATTTTTTTTGATAAATTGGAACATTTTCAGGTAAAAAGTTAGAGATAAAAAGACATGTTCAACATAGAACTCTTTCTTTTTGGATAATTTGCCATTATTGTACCCATACTGAAAGCCAAAATCCAGATTTTGTCAACTTTACTCCAACAATAATAGAGCAAAATCCACATACAGATTATCTCTGAAACTGCTTCCTTCCAGATCAATAAACCAAGTAGAAGGTGAGCCTTCAGGCCTCCAGGCTAGAGAATTAGGGGCTACCACTTGTGCCATTAGAAAAGAACTTCATTTTTATTTAACACTTTTTGGATCTCAATTATGCACTGAGTACTCTTCTAACTTTCTAAATGCCCATTCATTGACTTCTTATAAAAACCCATCGTGTAGGTACTATTATTATCCCCACTTTGCATTTAAAGAACCCGAGACACTTGCCCGATGTTACACAGTTACCAAGTGGCAGAGCTGGGATTCAAACCTAGGCAAGGTGGCTCCAGAGCACAGCTCCTCACAATGCCGCCACACTGCCCATCTTCAGAAAACAAATATCAATCCTTCAGGGACTTAAGACAGGCTTGATGTTCACAGTCCTTTCATTATTGAAGGGTTAGCCTTTGTGAGACACTCATAAATGACTTCGAGTCCTTCTACCAATCTTCCTGACAAGGAAAAACTCCAGGCTATATTCTGTATGAAAGGTTAGAAAGGAACTAAAGGCACAGTAGGAATGGTTAGATCGAGGGTTGGATATTTACCTACATGTATAACAGCATACTGTCCAGCTAATGAAAAGACATAGACACTTTTATGTGTACTGTTGGCAAATGACCTCTAGAAGGCAATGTTAGATCTAAAATACAAGGTGTGGGACAATGTATATCATCGGCTAAACTTCCCTTGTGTTTTCTCTCTTTTTTTTTTTTTCTTTTTTTTTGAGACGGAGTCTCGCTCTGTCGCCCAGGCTGGACTGCAGTGGCCGGATCTCAGCTCACTGCAAGCTCCACCTCCCGGGTTTACGCCATTCTCCCGCCTCAGCCTCCCGAGTAGCTGGGACTACAGGTGCCCGCCACCTCGCCCGGCTAATTTTTGTATTTTTTAGTAGAGACGGGGTTTCACAGTGTTAGCCAGGATGGTCTCGATCTCTTGACCTCGTGATCCGCCCGTCTCGGCCTCCCAAAGTGCTTGGATTACAGACTTGAGCCACCACGCCCAGCCTTCCCTTGTGTTTTCTATCAAGGATAAATAATACAGATATGTTTGTAAGTACATATCTGTATAGTTTATCCTTGATAGAGAACACATATCCAACAGGATATACAAGTAACTAATAACAACCACTGCCTTTGGAGAGGAGAACACAGAAGGTGGGGCTCAGTGCTGGGAGGGAGTCTGACTTTTTGGTGTGTATTTTTGCACTGCTTGGCTTTTTATGAGGCACATACATTACTATTCTGAATTGCTATGTTATGACATTATGAAGCGGGGTGCAGGTTCCAACACAGTTCTTACATCTTTTATCAGCATTGTCAGTAATTCAGGCTTCAGAATTCGGCTCCTTTGAGTGTAGAGGGCCAGGTGATTGGCTAGTGGCTTTTAGAGGCTCCCATTCACAGACTGAGTGGCAGGGCCTGTCCACTTGATGAGCTATGGGTAGATGTAGATGTTAAACCTGCCACTTTCAGGACACTTCAGAGAGCCAAGTCCAAATGAAATGTGAATTCTTTTCATGTGCTTTACTAGCCCTAGGAGCCCTAGGGTTCAATCCATTCTATTCCTAATGCCGATGAAAATAAGAATCTGGCCAGGAGGCCCATGACTAGGGTGACTGCATCGATGTTATCTTGGGAGCATCTTCTCATCCCTTCTTGGCTGAGGAATCCCACATTGCACTGCTCTCAAAAGCTCCTTCAATTGCGGACAGATGGACTTTTCCCTCAACTGAAGGATATTTGTTCTTATTGTTCTGAATGAAGTGAACAAAGTCCATTCACTTGCATTGAAATAATATATTGCTTTGAGTTTAAGAGCTGCTGTCACACCACTCTGGGATCCGACCTCATGGCTTCTTAAAGGTTAACTAGGGCTGTCTACCATAAATACTGGGGCTGGAAACCTGGCCCAGCTTCACCCACTGACTCAACCTGGCACAGGGCCAGGCCCCAGGGATCTATGGGCCGAAGGACTGGAGGTGGAGTTCAGTGGCAGATCAGGGACTTGGGGTCATTAACAAACCTTTTAAACACTTCTTATTATAGTACGTGTTTGCAAAAGCTAGACTTTGAAAAGTCACCTTTAAGATCGGTCAGTTTATATAGCATTTAAAGATGGAACTAATGCTTTCTTCTCTTTCTAACTAGTGTGGAAATGGTATTGTTCCTTGTCAGACTAGCTACAGTTTCAGAGTCTAACCACTAGGGGCTGAACTAACTCTACCAAAACCATGTTCTAAACCATTTCTTTTGCAAATTATCAGTTTCCAAGATGACTGAATTACACCGTTCACAAACTGTCATGTCTAGAACCATTCCTTCCAACACTGAAAGACTTTGATGTTAGAATAGAGGGAAATGTCAGGTTTGTGTTCAAAGAAAAGGGGCAAGCATGAAATAGGAAATAACACAAATCAGAGAGAACATGAGAAACAGAATGACATCAAAACGTCCTAGTGTGGTGACCTTACCTCACTGTATCGGAATTCCCTGTCTAGCCCCCAGCTCATCCTCTATAGAAACAGAATCCCCAGGGTAGAATCTGGGCTCTGAATGTTTAGAGAGCTCCAAGGCTGAATCTTATGTATAGCCAAAGTTACAACAATTGTGCTAGCCTAACACTCGTTTAGAGAGGAGATGGAGGCTCAGGGAGGGCAGGTACTTTGATTATCGCCTTTCCAAGTCATTACTGGGAAAAGTCCCAGGTCTCCTGACTCTCCATCCAGTGCTCCCCGGGAGACAGTATCCCCTTTCAGGGCACCAGGGTGTCACTTGTACATTATATGCCACTTACGATTTGGTTTCTGGCAGTCCTGCTGAATGATCTGGTGGATCTTTCTGTGCAGGTCTTTGTCTTCTCTGGTTACCTAAATAGGAAAAATAGTTGAGAGAGAGAGTGTTCTTAGGTAACACAGCAGTTGTGTCATCCAGACTCCCAAATTAGTATTCAGGATAGCTTTTAAAGATTTCATAACAATCATCCCTACACCATCAATGTGGTGTTTGATACTTGGCCTAGTGTCAAACCAGTTCTGCCCAGAGGACACGTCCTTGGGAGTTGGTTGGTTCACTGGGGCAATGAGGTTAAAACAAAAAAAAGCTGGAATTGCACACTTTTAAGGAGCAACTAACTTTCTTCTTCAACACTCATAACACATTTCTCTTATTTGTTGTTATAGTTTTGAGCAAGGCACAGTGATCAAGGCCTCCGATCTTCACCCCATGACCTCTTCTTCTGAGCCGTGACACCTGTCTTGTGTTATATCAGTTTTCTTGCTTCTCCCAACCACAAGGAAAAATAAGAGAAAAAAAACAAAAACCCTGCAAGGGCAAGCTAGCAAGCTAGCATGCGAGTAAAGCTGGCCTACCCACTGAAACACGTTCTGCTCTCAAAGGCAGACATAACAGTCTTTTTCTTTTTCCATTTTTTTTTTTCTTTTTTTTTTTTTTTGAGACGGAATCTCACTCTTACCGCCCAGGCTAGAGTGCAGTGGCCTGATCTTGGCTCACTGCAACCTCTGCCTCCTGGGTTCAAGTGATTCTCCTGCCTCAGCCTCCCGAGTAGCTGGGATTACAAGCGTGCACCACCACGTCTAGCTAATTTTTGTATTTTTAGTAGAGATGAGGGTTTCACCATGTTGACCAGCCGGGTCTCGAAGCCTGACCTCAAGTGATCTACCCGACTTAGCCTCCCAAAGTGCTGGGATTACAGGCGTGAGCCACTGCGCCTGGCCAACTTAGTCTTTTCCAATCAGCTCAGATAAGAGGGAAGCAGCATGCAATGGGTTTCACCTTCATGTTCCACAGTGAATCTAGTAACAAAAAAAGAGAGAGAGAAAGAAAAGAAAGAAAGAGAAAAAGGGAGAGGAAGATAGGAAGAAAGAAAATAGACATGCAAACAAATAGCTGTAAGTTTCCTCCTTAAAGATGGCCCAAGAATGCCTGTCTGACCTGCCTTACTGGAGGGGGCATCCTGAGAACACCTACCTTCTCTCAGCTCACGAGGTTATGACGAAGATTAAACAAGGTCATGTGTGAGAGCTGCTGAATGCAGGAAAGCACTAGGCAAACAGAAGTGTTGACTTATTTTAACCATTTCCCTAAGGCAGGGCTTCAGGAGAAAGGTGACTACAAAGCAGTGGAGGGGTGAAGTCACAGATGGTGAAAAGAGATCTATTTGTGCTTGATCACAATGATTCACACGAGGAAGTGCCCAGCCCCGCCACGCCTTGCCCTGGACTGCTGCTCCTCAGGAAGGGCTACTCTCTGAAGGGCTGGGAGGAAACGTGTGTCCCAGAGCGGGGCTCGAGGTGAGCTGCCCCCGTGAGCTTCTCCAGCTTCCAGGAAGCAACTAACTCCCACCCGGCCTTCTCATGCCAGGACTCCCATCCTGGGATGGTGTGGGAGGCACTCGCCCTTATGTAGACCGAGATACCTGTTTCAAAAGTTATTTAAATGGTATTGTTAATTTCTAAAATTCCTCTAAAGTGGGGAGTCACTAGGGTAAATGAACATCAGGAAACATCATATTAAGAAAAGCTCCCCCTCAGGAATCTTGCTTGTAAATAGTGAGACTTCTGGAATTTGATCAGTCTCTGGGAGAGCTGCACGTAACTGAGTCCACACCACTGATGTCAGTCGTCCTGAGAAGGCCCATTTCCAGCTTAGCTCCTCCAATATTAAAGGTATGCAGAAAAAGGCGAACTTTTAACTTGGAAAGAGTGAGGCAAACAAGCGCCCATACTCCTGCTGGGAGCCAACTGGTACAGCCTTCAGGTAGGCCCATCACACTGTGTCAACCAAAAGCTTAAATGGCCATGCCATCTGCTCCAGCAGCTCTTCTTTTAAGAGTCAATCTTACAGAAATACTGACATGAGTTCACAAACATAGTTGTGCAAAAATAGCCACAGCAACACTATTTGTAACAGCAAAACTTAGAAATACCCTAAGTATCCATCAAAAAGGAATGGCTAAAAAATACACGACAGGTACCCATAGTATGGAATACCCTGAGGATGTTAAAAATAATGAGGTAGATTTATAACTACTAATGTGGAAAGGTGCCTGTGACGTGTTATTTTGTACCAAAAAAGGTGTAGAGCATTATCTAGAGTAGCAAGTCTCAATGGTCCCAGGAGACATTTGGCAATGTCCAGGGACATTTTTGGTTGTCACAATTGGGGTGCTGCTACTGGTCTCCAGTAGGTGAAGGTCAGGGATACTGCTAAATATCCTGCAATGCACAGGACGGCCCCCACGACACTCCATCACCTAGCCCGAATAGTGTTCAGATTGAGAAATGTTGATTTAGAAGATGATCACGTTTTTTATAAAACAAAAAGGCTCTTGCATAAGCCAGGGATTTGAAACAATTAAAAAGCCACAGGAGCATATATTTATATGTATGCATTTGTAAATGTACAGATAAATGTCTAGAAGGATATACAGTTGTCTCCCGGTATACTCAGTGGATCAGTTCCAGGATCCTCAGGTATACCAAAATCCACACACACTCAAGTCCTGAAGTTGGCTCTGTGAAACCTGCATGTATGAAAAGTTAGCCCTCCTTGTATGTGGGTTTCACATCTGCAAATACTGTACTTTCCATCTGCACTTGGCTGAAAAAGTTTGCATATAAGTGGACCCACACAGTTCAAACTTGTGTGGTTCACAGGTCAACTATTATTAAAAGAGATACCTTGGGGAAGGATAAGGACCAACTTTGACTTCTGATGTTATGTATCTCCTTAATGATTTTTAATAATAATTAAGTGGTTATTCGTAAGTAATAAATATATTTGTAATTGAAGCTATGAAGGAAAAAAAGTTAAGTTGTAAGTGTCTTACATAGTACAGGTTATCAAAACCATCATCTTTCTGGAAAACAAGTCCTTTTTCCCGCAGCAGTTGTATAGCATTCTTAAATATACTATGAATTGCCTTGGAAGTGGTGTCCTTCTTAAATTTCACCTGTGTAGAGAGGAAAAAGAAAAAAAGAAAAGAAATAAGTCTCACCTTACAGCACCTGAGAGCAACTCCCTAGACCAACTGGTTCATGAATTTGTCCAACAGGCCTTTTAATTGCTGAGTCAAAAAGATCCTGGTATGTACCACCGTAGCAGGATGGTATTTAAGGAGGACTGAGAAGTGTGCCCTGGTAGGTCACCTTTCATAACTGTTCCATACCTTCGTTGTGATTTTTTTTTTTTTTAACGAACTCACTCTGTAGTGAAGAATAAAAAAAGCTACCCTCACTGTTGGACAATCTTTGACTTATTTTTTACACAAAACCAAAACACTGTACATATATATTAGCCCCCTTTTCCATTAAAATTGAGGCTGTAACAATCTCTTCCTAGGGACTTCAACGATTTTTATGTAAGTTGGAATAATTTGGGGGCTCCAGCATGAAGTATTAAATAGCCTCATTATTTTAGCTGGAGGAGAATAGAGGCTGTGCAGAGATCCACCAAGGGGAGTCCACAAGGCTGAAGGTAGACAGCAGTCCTGGTGAAGCACAGTCCCCACCTAGAAGGGACCTCTGCTGCTGTCAGCTCTCCCCCTCACTTTCAGTGTTTCTTCCCTTCTCTAGAGACAAGTTTGCCTGGAGAGGGTCATTCAGGTCATCCTGCTTCTTATCCCCGGGGAACCTAGGCTATCAGCTAGTCCCCCCGTGCTTGACCAGATGGGGTGCTTCTTGAGTCAGGGACTCTGTTTCATCTTGGCCACCTACTCCCTAGCACATGTAAATGTGAGACGAATGGAAACAAATACACATTAGAGAGTATCATTGGGGATTTTCCGCTCCTTCCTAAGACAAAGAAAACGGCGAACAACAATTGCTCTTCAAAGTACAGATTCTTTTTTTTTTTTTTTGAGATGGAGTCTCGCTCTGTCACCCAGGCTGGAGTGCAGTGGCACGATCTCAGCTCACTGCAAGCTCCGCCTCCCGGGTTCACGCCATTCTCCTGCCTCAGTCTCCCGAGTAGCAGGGACTATAGGCGCCCACCACCACGCCCGGCTAATTTTTTGTATTTGTAGTAGAGACAGGGTTTCACCGTGTTAGCCAGGATGGTCTCCATCTCCTGACCTCGTGATCCACCCAGCTTGGACTCCCAAAGTGCTGGGATTACAGGTGTGAGCCACCGTGCCCGGCCTACAGATCTACTTTCAATGTGACAGAAATTTGTCAAGATATTGAAAAGATCAGAGTTCCAAACAAATGTGGCAAAGCTCCCAGTAAAGCATTTGAAGGCCAAGTCCTACCTCTATTGAAAGGTACTTACAAAGGCTATGTGGGGCAGTACCCAGAAGTGCTGAAAAAGCGTGGCTGAGATTTGCTAATGACATTTCCTCAAGGGGAGAGGGAAGAGCCTCCATAGAGTCTCAAGTGTTCATAGGTCCATCCCAGAGAAACCTTCTCTTTCTAGAAGAGGCCTCCCAAACAGGCTTTTTGTTACTCTAATAGATCCTGGTGATGCTTCACAAATGTACTCTCCTGGGCCAACAATAACAGCCTAACACTCTAATTGAATTAACAGCGTAAGTTTTTCCTTAAAAGAACAAGCTGGAGAACCTCATCATTAGGGCCCCAAAAATGACAAACATTCCAGGTTAGGACAGCTTCCATTCTGAAGGGAGAAAAAGGCTGAGAAATATTTGACAGCTCCCACAGGCAGAAAAGCTCTCTGGGTGTGTTTAGAATAAACACCTCACCTAGCAATCCTCAGCCACATATCTCTTTATTCACAGAGGCTTAGGGAAAAACTGCTTTTAATTTCATACCTGAGTGCTCTTAGGGGATGCACCATCAGCGTGATACAGACTCCTTTGCAAACCTTCAAAACTACTTAATCTTTATAATTCTAAGGAGATCTATATTCTTTAGTCAATTTAACGTAAGGATCCTAAGGGTTTGGTTTATTACATCTCTTAGCAAGATAGAAATAAATTGGAAACTAACTAGAGATGATTGTTACATGATTATTCTTGTCTTTAAAAATGACTTTTGGTTATCCCAAAACCATATAAAAAGTCTAGTTCCCCCTCCCAGATTTCAGTAAGATCAAGTAGCAGGAAGAGAGGATGCTAGGCCTGGGAGATTAAAAACACAGTTTCAGCTGTGAGCAAGGAGGACTCAACAGAAATGTCTCTCTGTAAATATAAACAATACTTGAAGCTTCCTTTCCAAAAACATTTGCCTCAGCTGACCTTGGGACATATTTCCCTGGCCTAGTTATAAAGACCATAGTCTCAAGGGTAAAGCCACTAATCGTCTCTTCCAGCCAGCAGCTTTTCCTGGGCTGGGATCTGTGTCTTTCTTGTCTTTTTCAAA